>NC_090442.1:651389208-651692239 GCF_031143425.1 Pleurodeles waltl
AGTTCAAGGCCCTTCTCCAACCTCAGGCTCGTCCTTTTGCCTCATACCTCGTGGTCTAGTGACCATCAATAAGTAAGTATCTTCTCTCTATCTATCTTTCAATCTTGCTTTTTCCTGCATTTTTCACTAGTTTTTCCTTTTACTTATATTGTTTCCATCTATTTTCCTTTTTTCTCCATTGCTGTCCCTGCCTCCCTCCAATGCTGGCCCCTGCAGTACCACCCACTCCCCCACCAACGAAGCACCTTTCCCGGCTTCCCGCCTCCCAGCTGACCGCTCCTCCCACCCCCTCCCCTTCTTAACGGCAGCTGCGCGCAGTGGGCATGCTGCTGGGCCACCAAAGGCAAGCCAATCTGTGCCTGAACTACGCCCAGTGCCAGCAACCCTGGATCTCTGTTAAGCCACACCCTGGCCAGCCTCCGTTACGACCCAGAACCCTCCAACACCTTAACACCGGACGTCTCAGCAACTGCTGCACCATCTCCCCCAAGGACACTCACGGACCTTTCACCTGCAGGAACTGCAACTTCAGCACCGGCTTCAACAAACTGGAGCTACTCTCCACACACAGAGATACCAACACCCTCCACAACCCCAACACTCTGCCTCCTACTGAACATCTGGCCCCTTTACAAATATGCCACAGAACTCTGGGATTTGATCTATGCCCGACTGGACATCATCTTCCTCACCTGGACCTGGATGAACCCCACCTCTGGACCAGACATCCCCATCGCCATGATTACAGCATCCTAAGGAAGGACTGGCCCTCCCGCCTGGGCAGAGGACTCACCATTGTACACAAGTCCTCACAATGTGTCAAAGCCACCCCAGAAGAACAATGCGCCACCATGGAACACCATCACTTCCTGGTCCACTCCAAACACAACTCCTCTATCCGGGGAACCCTGGTGGACAGGCCACCCAGCCCCTGCCCAGCCTCCATAGACAACATTGTAGACACTGCTACCCCCAGGCCCTGGTGTTAGATGGCTACCTCCTCTTGGCGACCTCAATTTCCACCCGAGGACCACGCCGACCCAAACACCACCACTCTATTCGACAACTTGGCCACCGTCGGCCTCAGACAGCTGGTCTCCGCACCCACACACATGGCAGGACACACACTGGACCCAATCTTCACCTCAAGAACCCGGCTCACTATCGAGACCATCTCCACCCCAGACTGAAACGACCACAGCTGCATACATTTTACAAACACTGCACCCAGCAGCCACACTCACACCCACAGGAACCCCCATAGGAAATGGAACAAAATCACCAACAAGCAACTCACCTCCACTGTCGCCAAATCCACCCCTCCTCTCTCCGATGACGCCAATTCAGCAGCATGCCATCTTAACGCGTGGATCACCGAATGCGCAGACACTCAACCCCCCTGCGGCGGACATCAGCGAGACGCATACCTAAGAAAGCCAGCTGGTTCACCACCGAACACCAAGAACCAAAGCGCACCCGCAGATGCTTAAAGAAAAAACTGGAGGAACAGCCTAACCAGCGAAGACCTCACCTCCTTCAGAGCCGCAACCGCTACCCACTGCCGAAACATCAAAAATGCAAGGAAGGACGCAGTCCACGATCACATAAACTCCGCCACACACTACTCTAAGGAACTCTTCTCAGTCATCAACGAGTTCACAAATTCCCCCTCTGAAGCCACTAGCATCCCCCCGTCACAGGAACTCTGCAACTCGCCACCTTTTTCCACCGCAAGATCCAGGACATCCATGACAGCTTCCTCCCGGAAAAACCTGGCACCGGAATCTGTGACCGACCCACCACCACAGAACTCACCCAGACCATCCACAGCTGGTCCACGCTCACCACAGAGGAAACAGTCAGCATTATAAACAGCACCGACTCCGGAGCCCCCACGGAACCCTGCCCGTACCATGTATACATCAAAGCCAGCACATCCATCGCCCCTGAACTCCGAAACATGATGAACAGCTCAATCACCACTGGCACCTTCCGTGAGGACTGGAAACATGCTGAAATATGCCCTTTCCTGAAGAAACCCTCGGCCGACCCAACAGAACTAAAGAATTTCCGGCCCATCTTGCTGCTACCCTACCCAGCCAAAGTATTGGAGAAAGCAATCACAGCACAACTATGGAATTTCTCGAGGCCAACAACTCCCTGGGCAGCTCCCAGTCCCATTTCCGCAGCAACCACAGCATGGAGACAGCCCTCCTGGCAGCCACCGACGACATCCGATCACTTTTAGATCACAGCCACACCGCAGCGCTCATACTCCTTGATCCCTCAGCAGCCTTCGACACGGTCGCCCACAGTACTCTATGCACCAGACTCCACGACATAGGAATCCGTGGAAAAGCCCTGGAGTGGATCCACTCCTTCCTCTCTGGGAGGACTCAGAGGGTCACACTCCCACTCTACACATCCAGGCCCAAAGGAGTCAACTGCGGAGTCCCCCAAGGATCCTCACTGAGTCCCACACTGTTCAAAGTATTCATGGCCCCTCTCACAGCCATCGTCAGAAGCCACGGAATGAACATTGTGTCATATGCTGATGACACACAACTCACCATTCCCCTCATGGAAGACCCAGACACGGCCAAAATCTACTCGACCACTCGCATTGGGGAGTCCTATTTGATCAGGTCAAGCTATTTTTAGTACTTACTTGCCCCTTATGGCGGGTTGACACTGAACAGGTAATCTGTTCAGTTGAAAAGTGAAGGGGCAATAAAAGATGCCTTCAAATCCTGTTCTCATGTCACATTTGCTGTGTGTTCACAGACAGAGGTCACAAGTTAGTTGTTCTTAAAATTAATTTTCCTTCTGACTGCAGAGTTCCAGCACTTTGTAAGGTGAACTGTGTGACCTGCTGCTTAGAATGTAAAATAAAAGGATATAGGGTGTCAGGGTTCTCCTAACACACAACACTTAAATGACTAAGTCAACTGTCCAAACATTTCAAAATATATTTCAGTAGTTGTGAAAGCCCTTTTTTATATTTGTGTAATGAAACAAATATTTTAATAGAATGAAAACAAATCAGAATACTTTACGTGTTGATGTGCAAAGAATATGTTTTCTGAAACCCAATTTTCACAGATTGTTAATACACTATATAGGTTTATCAGTAAGTCTGCAAGTTAGTGGAAAGGTTTTTGGACATTTCTTGGAAACGTACTGTGTATAGATCACAATGTTACCACATCATGGTTTAGTAATATATTTATTAAAATTGAGTGTTTAAACAAACTGAGAAACACTCCTGCCCTGAAGGAAATGTTGTTAGTAAACTAAAAGAAGTCGTGGGTTATGTGGGCTAGACGTCATGGGTATGTGGGCTAGACGTCATGGGTATGTGGGCTTGATTACTGTGATGCATGCAGCAAACGTTAGTCTGCTTAATCAACAAAATAGTTTTTTTTGTACTGCAGAAATGCTGAGTTCACATATTTGTAGGTGCAATCATATGTGAGAATGAAGAAAAATAGGTGACTTTGTAAACTATTTGCCTAGGACCACACAATTTGAGACCCGTTTTCGGGTCAAGTACAGTACAGTTAGGTCGAGTAGATTATTTAAGTTACTTGACCTGCAAGTCTGGTAACATTTTTATGATTTTTCGAAGCCTGACACAGGAATGGAAACCGTTGCCACTTGGATGAAAGAAAGCTGCCTCAAGCTCAACTCTGACAAGACTGAGCTCATCATCTTCAGAAATGTCACCTCAGCTTGGGATGACTCCTGGTGGCCCATCCCTCAGCACTTCCCCTGCACCGAATGAGCACTCCCGCAACCTAGGCATCATCCTCGACTCCTCCCAATCCATGACCCGACAGGTAAACTCAGTCACCACCTCCTGCTGGCACACACTCAGCAAACTTCGGAAAATCTTCAGATGGATCCCAGAAAACTGCCGCAGGACAGTCACCCACGCCTTAGTCACAAGCAAGCTCGACTACTGCAATGCCCTCTAACCCAGCACCTCGACTAGAAACATCAAAAAGCTACAACTCATCCAGAACGCCGCCGCCAGACTCATCCTGGACCTTCCACACGGGGAACATATCTCCCAACACCTGAGGACCCTCCACTGGCTCCCGGTCGAGAAACAAATAACCTTCAAGCTACTCACCCACACGTACAAGGCCATACACAATGCAGGACCAGCCTACCTGAACCACCGCGTCTCCTTCCACACCCCGCCACATCCCTCCACTACACCCAACAGGCCATGGCCACCATCCCTCGTATTCGTAAAACCACCCCCGGAGGACGATCCTTCACCTACATCGCAGTTAACAGCTGGAACAACCTCCCCCTTCACCTCAGACAAAGCCCATCACTCACCATCTTCAAGAAGAACCTGAAGACGTGGCTTTTTGGATGAGGCCCCCCTCGCGCCTTGATACCCTCACGAGTGAGTGGCCACACTTTACAAAAACTGATTGATTGATTGATTGATTGAATGATGGTATTCCCCTATTAGTGTAGAGTAGGCAGTGTCTAGAAGGTGGACTCTCTAGAGGAAGCTGTGGATGAGCAACCCAGGGCTTATCTAGGAGACATGCAAAGCTTATGCAATACCACTGTAGTCAAACAGCACTTACACACGTGAAGGAAAACTCTCAGTGTTACAAAAATAAAGGCACTTTATTTTAGTGACACAATACCAAAAAGTACTAGAGAGGCAGCTCTCCAATAGGAGGTATGTACACACTAAACATATATACCAGTTAATAGCAATAAGCATAGAAAGTGATAGAAAACAATGCAAATGCAATTAGACCATAGTGACCCTAGGGGGAGCTCAAACCATATACTAAAAAAATGGAATGCGAACTCAGCACCCCCACCTAGGTAAGTAGAATGTGTAGAGAGGAGCTGGGGGTACTAGGAAACCCCAAAGGGAAGTACCACAGTGCCCCAGAGTAACCAGGAATAAAAGGGTAAGTTACTTGATTTTCCCCAAACCACCCAAAAGGAATAAAATCAAGAAAATGCAACACCCAGACAAGATTGCAAGAAACCAGATGTGGATTCCTGAAGAAGAAGACATGTGGAAGAAGGGGACCAAGTCCAGATGTCACAGAAGAGTCCTGGAGGAGTAGGAGCTACTACCCACCCAGCAGTGGATGCAGGAGTTGGTCGATGGTAGGACGAAGAGGGTCAGGAATGCAGCCCTGGAGCAGGTGAAGAGTTCCTGGAGGATGCAGTTAACATACCACACCGGAAGGATGATTGCAGTCACTCAGTGGTGTGGAAAACCGACCAACAGCCTTGGCAAAGCCAGAAGTCGCGGTGAAGCAAAAGTGGAGCTGCCGGGGACCAACAAGGTCCAGGAGGACTCAACCACAGAGGCAGTCCCAGGGGGACCCTCAGCAAAGCAGAGAGTGCACAGAAGAAGAGGCAGCCCCCACAATGAGACACACTGGATTAGGAACCTGGAGTTGCAGAGGAGCCCACACAGCACAACTAGAAAAGGGTCCCATGCCGCGGGGGAAGCACGCAGAGGGCTGTGCATCACAGAAAGGAGTGCTGGGGGCTGGGGCTACACGGAGCCTGAAGATCCCTTGGAGGAGATGTAAACAAGGCTTGGTAGCTGCAAGAGACGCAGTGCGTGGAGGTACTGTCCTGCATGGGAAGGCAGGGGCGCACCTCCAAAGTTAGACAGCTGGCAGAGAGAACCAAGAGGACTACTCCGGACCACCACCCGTAATGCAGGATCCACGCAGCCGGCTGTCGTTGAAGCTGGTGCCTGCGGATGCAGGGGAGTGACTTCTTCACTCCAAGGGAGATTCTTTCTTCCTTCTCGTACAGACAGAAGACTTGCCGCCCTCAGAGGATGCACAGCCGGGGAAATATTGCAGAAGCTAGAAGGAGCCATGGAAACAATGTTGCAAGCTGAGTCTTCAATGTGGATGCAGATTGACGGTTCTTGGAGAGGCTAGTCACAGTTCCAGTAGCTAGAAGTCGAAATAAAGTTGCAGAGGAGTCCTGTTGGAATCTTGCAAGCTGAATCTGAGGACCCACCGAAAAGAGAGACCCCAAATAGCCCGGAAAGGGGGATTGGTCACCTAGCCAGGTAACCACTTATCAGGAGGGGGGGTCTGATGTCACCTGCCTGACCTGGCCCCTCAGATGCTCCCAGAGGTCCCTGCCAACCTTGGATTCAAGATGGCAGAACCCAAGGACCCTCTGGAGGAGCTCTCGGCACCACCCCTAGGGTGGTGTTGGACAGGGGAGTGGTTGCTTCTATTTCCATTGTCCAGTTTCACGCCAGAGAAGGACTGGAGGTCCCTGAACCAGTATACGCTGATTTATGCACAGAGGGCAACAAATGTGCCCTTCAAAGCATACCAGTAGCTTGGGGAGGCTACCCATCCCAAGCCATGTAACACCTATTTCCAAAGGGAGAGGATGTTACCCCCTTTCCCAAAGGAAATCATTTGTTCTGCCATCCTGGGCTTGAGCTGTTCAAGCAGCAGGAGGGCAGAAACCTGTCTGAGGGGTGGCAGCAGGTTGGGCTACCTGAAAACCCCAGAAGGCTGGTAGGAGTAATGCTGGGGGTTGTCTAAGGAGTCCCCAGAGTGCATGGAATCATACTTCCAATACTGGCAATGGTACTGGGGTATGATTCCAACATGGTTGATACCAAACATGCCTGGGTTCAGAGCCATCCCTGCACTCATGAAGTCCAGGATAATCTAACTGGAGTTCATGGGGGCACCTCTGCTAGTGCAGGGGTGCTCTTGCACACAGGTACTTGCATTCTGTTCTCTGGATTAGGAGGGCCTGCCATTGAGATGACTTACAGTGGCCTGGTGCAGTGACCTCTATTGAAAAAGGGTGCATGCACCCTTTCACACAGGCTGCAATGGCAGGCCAGCAGAACACTTTGCATGGGCTTCCTGTGTGTGGCATAATACATGCTGCAGCCCATGGGGATCCTCTGGCAGCCCAATGCCCTGGGTGCCTAGGTACAATATACTAGGGACTTACATTAGGGCACCAGTATGCCAACTGTGGGATGAAAATGGTACAAGTTACCAAGTTAGAAGGGAGAGAGCATAATCACTGGGGTCCCGGTTCGCAGGATCCCAGTGAACACAGTCAAACACACTGACAACAGGCAGAGCCTGTGCTAGTATGCGCTTGCGCATGCCTATCGCTTGCAAGACGCTTTAGTAGTTAGAAAAGGGGTCGGAGCCCCGTCCATGTCACGTCAGTGTCTTTCATTGGTTCATAGGCTTGCCTTTTAAACTCTGCTTGCTTTCATTAGTGGAAGGCATGCAGTCATAGTCATGCCTTTTTCCAGTGGTTAGCCCTCCTCCAGCACAGCGACCAAGTACTGAAAACATACGAGGCTCGCTGTTTTCCGTCCGGTTTGTGGACTACCTTTTATCTTTTTTCGCAGCACGATCTCGCTTGGCAGGAGTCGAGCGCTTTCCATGACATCGACCCTGTTACATAGTTAATTGTACTTTTGCCGGATAAGTCGATAATTGCACTTTTGCCTATAGGTTTTACTATGAGTGAACTGTAGCAGCACGATCGCAATGTTTTTTTCTCCATTTAATGAGGCAAGAAAAGTGCAGTTGGGAGTTTACAACTGCTAATAGCTCTAACTCGGAGAAATGCGAGACCCGTTGCATTGCAAATGCTTGTTTTTAAGAGTTGTGGTCGGAGGGCGGGGGGAGGTTCCAGGCATCAGAGCACATTTTCCTTACATTTTGGGATAATGTAATTAATAAGAAAAAAACACTAAAGCCTCATTAACACGAAGTGGTTGTGGGGAAAATGTTTTAGGCTCAAGCTGCGGGTCTTATCATATGTTTCATGCTGCTAAAGATCACCACACATGTGTTGAGTACATTGGGTTTTGAAGCGCGCTGACCTCTAATGAGTGACCATAAAAACACTTTGTAAGGAAACACATTAACAGTAAAAGAAGGCAGCTCGGGTGGGGGTTAGTTTTAGGGTTTAGGGCACAGTTCGGTATTTTTTTAAAACAGCGGGGGTGGAGAGGTCGTAGAGGTCTGGATTTAGGCCCATATTTATACTTTTTTAGCGCCGCATTTGCGTAGTTTTTTTATGCAAAATCGGCACAAACTTACAAAATACAATTGTATTTTATAAGTTTGCGCTGTTTTTGCATCAAAAAATGGCACAAATGCGGCACTAAAAAAGTATAAATATAAGCCTTAGTGTTTATGTCAGGGTCAGGGTAAACCTTAGAAACGTGTATACATTTACCATACATGCTTATACAACGAAATGCATTGTAAAAGCATGCGTGGTAAAGGCATGTAAGAAGATGAATTTCTCAAAATACCCTTTTGTTGTGCACTGTAATGACCGATGATTGCCCTAAAATGGCTCTAACACTCCTGAAGTGCCTATGCTAGGTCTGCAACCTATTTCTAACAGAATTGCTCTGAAATATTTTGTGGCAAAATAATAAGCAACTTAAAAGTAATTACCATGCAATGGAAAAATGAGGTGTAGGCTCACAGCTTGAGAATAGTAATGGCATGAATAATAATAAAGTACACTTGATTTTTATTGCTGTCTTCAGCGTGCTATTGTGCTGGGTCCTATAAGTATTTTGGAGTGTGAAGTGGAACTCTCATCATGAGAAGGAAGAAAGATGATAAATTTCATGGTAATGGTATCATTCAGAATGCCATCTCTCCTCAGCCCTGATACGTTTTCTAAGCAAGTTAGTGATTTAAGGCCAGATGTACTAATATTAGAAATACAGATGTCCTAATTGCGATTCGCTCCAAATCGCAATTTGGAAATCAATAGTCCTTGTGTATGACACACTTCTGAGTTTCATTAGTGATTCCTAGTGGGATGCATATAAACCTACCTCATGCATATTAATGAGGTAGATTGCAACTTGCAACCCATTAGGAATCGTAGCTATCACAAGGAAGGTGGCCTGCTGAGGTCAGCAGACCACCATGTCTGTAATTGCTTTTTTTCTAAATGCAGCAAAATGGGAGGCGTTTAAGGAGAAAAAATGAAACTTTGCAGTTTCATTTCTCAAGAGCAGGCAGTGATCCCTGGGACCACTGCTTGCTTTTAAAACATATTTTTTTAACATTCTCAAAGGGGAAGAACCTTGTGTTTTTAAATGCCATCCTCACGTGCTTATTGCTGTGACTTTTCACCAGCTGCATGTCAGGCTACATGCTTCTGCAGCCTCCCAGAAAATATGACTGATCTGATTTGCTTTAAATATCTGACAGAATGTACCTTTTCACGGTGGGATAGCCAGGCTCCTTCCCCGTGATCATCAGGGCCAGACTGGCCATAGCGGCCTCTCGGGCGTTTCCCTGGGAGGCTGGACTGGTCGGGGCAGGTTTTGCAGTGGTGGCAGGTGTTTTGGTTACAAAAGTGCAGTGCTTCACGCTTGCATCTCCGACCTCGCCCCTACCAACCCACCCTGACCCCACCCCTCCCCCTCCACAGTCCAACAAAATTGCTAGGGCTGGTGATCATCCTCACTCTGCGCAGACGGTTGGAACTGGGCTCAGGTAGTGAAGGAAAGGAAGGCCCTAACACATATGAACAGTTACATTAAATTACAATCCATGGAGAAAGCCTGGAGGAGGGCCAGACCAACCTCCAACAAAAGCAATTGCAGGAATAAAGCACTGGGGGTGTGCCTCACATCTAAGCCATAGAGCATTATCATGCCAGGCGATCTGTTGCTTTGGTCATAACATCACCTGTATTAAAGCAATGAACTCCGGAGCACATGTCGCGCCACTACATGGCAGAACAAGCACTCTCATTCAATTAACGTCCTCACCCTGCTCAGCCTTGCCAAGTGCCACATTGCATGACTATCTCTGGTCCTTGCGAGAAAATTACTAACGTGTTAGTCTAACCCGAGATGCGTGGCACTTGGCAAGGCTGCTACTATTTCTTGGTTCCATACATGCCAACATTTTAATACAAGGCAGAGGGAGATTTTGAAAAAAAAACAGGGGACTTCATTTTCCTAAGTGATGTGTATTGAGGCAAAGGCAATTCCGATGTAAGATGTGCCAATTCTATGTCAGGACCGGAGGCGAGGATTATGCATTCCTTTTTTCACTTTTATTGTTACAACAAGTTCAAAGTTCAAGTTAAAAATACATTGTAACGCCCATGAGACCAACAACGTAGTCATGGTAACCATAACCAATAGAATTACTGTCTGAATGTCCATATAAATGCCTGCCGGGTCCCATCCTTCCTCTTTCTTCACTGCTGACCAGTCAGTTAAGTTCCTTGCTTCCTTAACATTTTTCTCTGTTAGGTTGCCCGGGGTTTGCCTAGTCGCTATATGCTTTTCAATCATTGACGTGTTTTGACTGTGCTTAACGATATTTCTTCCTAAGCAATGCGCGGCAGGCTATGGCACGAGCGCTCACCCTAGTACCTTGCAGGTCCTCTAGTGGCGCGGTTTCGGGCCGCACTCAGGAACCCTTAGGTGCACTATGATCCGTTTCTAGTGCACTTCTCACTGCGTGGTACAGACTCACAGAGCGCACTTAGGGGGAACAATCCAGACCCATAGCCCTCGTTGGGTCTTTAGGGATCGTTTTTTCCACCCTCCCAACCCTCACTGACACCGCGCGAGCGGTAAAGTGCAGGCATCGGCCTGAGATAAGAGCGTCATCTAAGGGCATATTGAGAAACTCTAGACTGACTCAGGCATCAGCCTGTTATTAGAGCGCCCTCTAGGGGCACATTAATAATCCTTGACGGCATTAAAAATATATTGACATTATAAGGAACACCTACCTGCAAGGGAGCTGCCCTAGTGTACATATTACAGGGTGGATCAACACTAGTGCTCTCCCCCCAATAAAAAATTGGCTCCTTTGAGGACCACACTTATTTCCCTAACCTGGCATCAGCAGTGTTAGAAATGGGGTTTCTGGATGGCTAGGGTATGCACCTCAGCCAGGCAGAACCTACCCACTCTAGTCAGGGTTAGGGACTTACAAGTCCAAGATAACCCCTGCTCAACCCCTTGGTAGCTTGGCACGAGCAGTCAGGCCTATCCCAGAGGCAATGCGTAAAGCGTTTGCACAACACACACAACACACGTGACGCAAAACATACACCACAAAGTAAGCACAACACTGAGCTATGTAATCTATCTGTATTGCACAAAACATAATTAGACCAACATTACACGTAAGTAATACCCTGCTACCTTAGCAGTTGTCAGAATGTTACACAAGTTACTAATACTCTGCAAGAATATGCAGTTGTCACATTAGAACACGTAAGTACTCAGGATTCTGCAACATAAGCAGTAAACAGGAATTATAATAAAATATATATGCACTTGTCATGAACAATCCCTAAATAAAAGGAACATTAGAGAATATATCACAAGTCATACAATTACATATCAGCTAGACATGCCCATAAAAGGAACATTAGCACATATATGTAGAAACAGTAAACAGGTGGGAAAGCTAAAGCATCTAAAAGTCTGAACTAGGCTCCTAGAGCCTAGTTTCCCTAAAGAGTACCTGTTTCCAGTTGGTTTAGGCACTTCCAGTGCCTAAAGGTGAGCACTGGGGCCCCCGGCGCTCCTGTGCGCAAAACGGGGGCCTACGTCGTGGTGGGTGGCCTGCCTCGGCCTCCTCACACCCTGTCCGTGGGGTGAGGGCCAGGCGTGGCCCAACAACAATTCTGTGTGCAGACGGGACGGGAACTCTGTCGAGGTCTCCCTTCCCGATTCCCACGGAAAAAGGAATGCCTAATAACAGGAGCATCCTGCTCCTAGTGCAGCAACCGGGGAAGGGGGCGCTCCCTGCGCCTTCCCCGAGTCCTGCCTCAACGTTGGAAGACACTTGGACCCCTCCGGGGGTCCAAGGAAATACTCACCCGATGCGGTGCGCGAGTACGAGGAGCTGCTCTCAGGCCGCCGGGAGGCTCCGTGAAGAGCTGGAGGCAGCTGGTGCCCCAGGGGCGCTCCCAGGAGCGGGAGGTGCCTCGGGGCGCCAAGAGGAGCACGCTTGCTCCGGTGCCTTTGTTTGTGTGCCCCGGGGGCACCGCGAGGAGTGCGATCTCCGCGTTCTGAATTAATTGGTAAACCCGGCTGCGGCGGTGATCCGGGGGATAAAAATACAGCGCTTTTCAGAGCGCTAGGGCAAAGGTAAAGACCGGGCTGCGGCGGTGATCTTTTTCTGTAGTTTAAAGAGAGCGCTCTTTCCAGCGCTTTGTTAGAGCCAACAGAGATCGTGCAGGCGTCAGGGGCACAGCACCCTGCCCCTGGGAGCAACCAGGAGACAAGGGAGTACAGGGCTGGTGGGCCCAGCTACAGGCCAGCACAAGAGTCGCAGATGGTGTCAGTTTCCTCTAGTGACCAGGTTGGTCACAGATCAGCAAAGCAGCAGCAGTCCAAGGTGGTTTCCTGGTGAGTCCATTCATCAGCGTTCTGTGTCCAAGTTCCCAGAGTGTTCAAATTGTGGGGAAAATTCCCCTGTACTTATACTGGGTTTACAGTGTGTCTTACAATGGTAGGGAGAGGAGGTTCCAGCCAGTTACAACTGGTTCTGGGAGTGCCCCCTCTCTCCTTTCAGCACAGGCTCCAAACATCAGTGGGGGGTTAACGACCCTATTGTGTGAGGCCAGGGCACAGTCTTCACAAATGCAGGTGTGCCCCGCCACTCCCTTCTCTCAGCCCAGGAAGGCTTTACAATATGTAGATGCACCTCTGTGTCACCTCCACCCTCCCTGTGTTCAGGCTATCTGAGAAGTATGCACAAAGCCCCAACTGTCAGTCTGCCCAGACGTGGATTGGAGACAAGCTGCAAAACCCCAAAGTCATAAGCACAGATAAATGCGCACTTTCTAGAAGTGGCATTTCTGTGATAGTAATAAAAAATACACCTACACCAGTAAGCAGCATTTCTCACCACTATCACAACCATAAAAAACATGCCTACGCTACCCCTCATAAATCAGACAATACCCCTTACACATAAGGCAGGGCATCTCCAATGCAATCCTATGAGGAGGCAACACTCACAGCAGTGAGACACCAAGTTAGGCTGTTTGTCACTACCAGGACAGGCCACGCAACATGGCACATGTCCTTCCTTCTACATACATGGCACCCTGCCCAAAGGGCTAGCTAAGGCGTACCTCAGGGGTGACTTACATGTAGTAAAAGGGGAGTTCTGGGCCTGGCAAGTAGATTTAGATGCCAGGTCCCTGTGGCAGGAAACTGCGCACACAGGCTCTTCACTAGCAAGCCTTAGATTGGTTTGACAGGCTACTTCAGTGGGTGGCGCAAGCAGCGCTGCAGGCCCACTAGTAGCATTTAATTTACAGGCCCTGGGTATAGGGATACCACTTTACAAGGGACTTATAGGTAAATTAAATATGCCAATCAGGTATAATCCAATCATACCAAATTTGTACGAGAGAGCACATGCATTTTAGCACTGGTTAGCAGTGAAAAAGTGCTCAGAGTCAAAACGTCAGCCAACAAAGGTCAGCAAAATAAGGAGGCAAAAAGCAAAAAGTCTGGGGAACGACCCTGTAAAAGGGCCAGGTCCAACAAGCGGAGGAATGGCCCCCTCAGCACCACCTTCCTGCTGGGGTGGACAGGCTCCTCTCACAGGCCAAAGTGCTGGCACCCCTGCAGGACAGGATGGGCAGACTTATTGACTAGATCTCGAACTCCCCAAGAATCCTGGGGTACACAGGGACTGGCACGAGTGCCTCAACTAACACTAACTCTTCGAGGCCCCTAAAACGAGATGTGAGGGACCTGGAGGGCTTCAACTGATTACGGGAAGCCTTCGGCAAGAATGCACGCACACTAAAGAATTTACCCTGCTGGGAGGATGAGTTGCCCGGACAGGCTGGTGACAAGATCACCCTGGAATTCGACCCCGACCTGGGGTCTCCTCAATTCGGAGGGTGGGGGGAGATGATACCGATAATGAGGGCTCATTGGATGAGGGGTGCAACTCGGGCAGGCCTTGGCACCCAAGTGCGTCCACCTCAGGCTTTGGCGAAGGAGATCAAAAGGCCAGTGATATGTTTGACCCCGAAGACATCTACCACCCTAGGTCTTGGGAGTGGGTTCCAGATTCTAAGGTGGCCAAGTATGTGGTAAGTAAAATCCGTTACCCCTTGGGTAAGGAGGTGAGAGCCCGTTTACATGCAGAGTGCCCTAGACCAGCCGTAGAAGGCAAAGTGGCAGCCACTCCCTCTATTGGTCCGAAACTTAACACTTTCTTTTCCAAACATATGCAGGGACCCTAAAAAAGGAATTGATCTTTCCTGGCGAGCTTGCCCGGAAAATCTCCTGGACTGGACGTTTTAGGATCCCTAACCAAGATAATAGAGCTGGTGGAACTATCTAAGCAATCGGGGTCTCCAGTGCCCACCGACATTATGGCGGGCTGGGCACAACGGCGACCTGTCTGCTGGTAACCCCAATTGTGCCCTTTCCGGAGAGAGATGACGATTTCTCTTGATAAAGATTGACCACAGACTTAGGGAGCTTTCATCTGCCGAAGCAGTCCCAATAGCACAAGGCAGCCTTTTTGGGGAACACTTCGTGAAGGAGCTTTGGAAGTTCATGGCTACCTTCTCGATGCTTGACAAGGCGCAGTCTTCCATTAAGAAGATTTTTCCTGGAAAGGTTTTCTATGGGGCTGCAAGAGGCAGGGGCCGCTCCTCTGGCCATGCATTCCAATCTGGCCCCTCTAGAGATCAAGTCCACCGGAAAATGATGGCAGGCAGGGAATCTTCTTCCCCAACCAAGCAGGCAGCAGGGGCAGGTCCAACCTCGCTGCCAGAGGAGGAGCTAATGCCCCAGAAGGTTCCAATGGTAAGCAGTTCCCTTTTTTCCCCTAAAAGACTGGGACGGAGACTGAGACTGTTTGCCCACAATTGGACCCAGATCACCTCAGACACTTGGGTACTGGAGACGGTCAGGGGTTTCCACTTAGAATTCTATGGGACTACAATTCAAAACGTGAAGCCGTGCCCAATGCGTTTTTCTTTACAGGACTCAGAGTTGATTGATGCAGAGATCCATGATCTTCTCTCCAAGGTGGGTATATCCCGGTCAAATTTATGTCTGAGGGGTTTCCTGAGCAACCTTTTCCTGGTGGAAAAGAAG
Source organism: Pleurodeles waltl (assembly GCF_031143425.1). Taxonomy (NCBI): domain Eukaryota; kingdom Metazoa; phylum Chordata; class Amphibia; order Caudata; family Salamandridae; genus Pleurodeles; species Pleurodeles waltl. The sequence goes on from NC_090442.1 coordinate 651,404,372, forward strand.
GACAAAGGATTCTGCCTGGGGATAAACCTCAGGAAGCTCAGCGAGAGGCTAGTCTATCACCACTTCAAGATGGAGTGCATCCACCTCCTTTGAGACTTCTTCCTTCAGGGCAATTGGCTCACCCTACTGGACCTCAAGGGTGCTTACCTGTTGGTCCCCTTTTTTCCACCCCATCGTCGTTTCCTCCAGTTTTAATGGAAAGGTCAGATACACCAGTTCCAGGGCCTACAGTTTGGCCTCTCCTCTGTTCCATGGCGCTTCACAAAGCTACTGAAACTTGTGGAGATGCTAAGAATGCAAGGCATCAGACTGATCATACATCTCAACGATATTCTGCTTATGGGTCAATCGCACATGGAACTGGTGGTCCACCTGAACGTGACTATTGCCTTATTGTAGGACCTCAGCTTTGTCATCCTGAAGATATCAGCCACCCTTGTTCCTCAGAATGGGAACATACCCCTAAGGTGCCCCCTACTACCTTTTTTTTTAGACAAACCCTGCATAAGGAGGTCAAGAATAGACTGCAGGATGAGTGCCCCAGAGCATCTACTGAGAGGAAAGTGGCTGCGACACCTGAGCTAGACACCACGATTGTCACATTTCTAGGTAAATTAATCAAGGACTCCAAATGAAGCATTGACTGTTCCAGGCATGCTTGTCAGGGCAAGGTGTTTGACCTTTCAAGATCCCTGACAAAGATAATGGAGCTGGCTCAGACAGATAAGGAGTCAGGAGATCCTATTGATCCTGACAATTTATTGGGCTGAATGCAGAGAGAGGTTTTCATGTTAGGAAATGCAAATTGTGCCTTGTCCACATATGGCATATGTTCTATGCTTCTCAGACTCGATCCCAAACTAGAGCAACTGGCAACTAAAGAGGTGGTCCTTGAAGCAAAGGGATCTTTGTTTGGGAAGGTATTTGTCAAAGACCTGTCAAATCTGTTAAAGCATTCATAGCTTTAGACAAGGCCCACTCCTTGCTCAAGAGTGTGTTCACACCTAAGGTTTTGGCTAAGCCAAGCATTGTAGGGGATGCTTGTCCATCTGTTTTCTCTCCTACAGTCACTGGAGGGCTCTGGGCCCAAAGAGAATCATTTGATTGGACTAGAAGGGCTACACTCCAGACAAGAGAATGTCCAGGAAGCAGTTCAGGCTGGGGAACCTCAAATGTGGCAGATAAGGATTCTGTATTCTTCCCTACCAAACCTAGGGTGCAGTACTGCAGCCTGCACAGATGGTCAGACATATCTTTAAATGCATGGATTTCCTCAGATGGTACAGGTCAGTGCAGCCATAAAGGCTAACACCCAGCATAGGCCACTGACAGCTGTCAGTACCCAGAACCACACCTTTAGCTCCATACCCACAGGGAACAAGGCTAACTTACAGACTTCTTTGGGTTCATGGTGCCTGTCTGCAGTAAGGGGGTGGGGGATCTCTAGATCCTGCACAGAACACCCTCCCTCCACTCTCTTTTCTGCCAGCTGAGGAGTTGCCAGCTCAGGCCGAGCAGGTGCCTGACTAGACAGGCTTTCTTGGGGGTCAAGCTGGGCTTCATCAGTTCCAACAGTTGAGTTGTTCCCTAATGGAGTAAAACCTCCCTGGTTCCCCAGTGCCTTAGTTAAAGGTTGCCCTCCTTTCCTTTTCTTTTGCTTTCCCTTTTTCTTCTGAGGCCTACTTGCACTCACTGCAGGGGCAGCAGCTCCAGAATCCTGGGAAGAGAATGGGCATGGGGCCAGTGCCTCTTTTGAGCTCTGATCAACCTCAGTGTGGTCATTTCCAAGAAGACAGTCAAAGGGGAGGTCTGTACAGACTACCACCCTTCTCCACCTAAGGGACCCGTCTATCTCTATAGGCATTACAGCTACTGGCCTATCAGTGACTTTCCCTGGGATAACCCTTACCATGGCAATCTCTTCTGGGATATACTGGTTTGAAAGCACCAGCCTGTCATACACAACAGGTGTCTCTCAGGGCAGTGGCTGGTGGTGGAAGTGTCTACTCCCCTCTGGAATCTCCAAATCACCTGTGGGGCCCATTTTCCAGTTAAAGGCTATGAGGACCTCCTCATCTGAGAAGTCCTCCCCAGTGGCTACACTGGTTACTCCTGGGGGCTTACTAGTAGGTTTGTTTTTGGGACAAGAAGTGTCCTTGGTGTAGTGCCCTATCTTTTGACAGTTGTGGCACCATGTCTTAGTGGCATTGGAGTTTTTACCCTGGCACCCGCCTTTGTTTTGTGAGGTATCTTTGGACCCACCCTCCAGGACAGATTTATGGGGGTCCTAAGGACTCCTTTTCTTTATTTCTAGGGTATTCCACCATTTTCTCTTGGGGGCTTCTTTGACTCTGTCTTCTGGCCACCCGCTCCTGTTCTAGTTTTGGACACCCTAGTTCTCACCCAATGATCAGCCTTCCTCCCAAACTCTTGTAGGGGGATTAGCCTCAAATCTACTAGATCCTGGAGCAACCTGTCATGCACACAATTACTCAAAAGGTGTTCTTTCATCATTAAATTGTACAGCCCTTCATAATCATGTACCTTGTTGCCTTCTAATCAACCACCTAGCATTTGTACTGATAAGTCCACAAATTCTACCCAGGACTGACTCTGGGACTTTTGATTCCTCTTGAACTTTATGCGTTATTCCTCAGTAGTAAATCCAAAGCCATCAATGAGGGTACCCTTCAGGAGGTCATAGGATTTAGCATCTATTTCACTCAGTGTCAGCAGTCTATCTCTGCACTTTCCTGAGAACAATTCCCATAACAGTGTCCCCCAGTGCTTTTGGACATCCCTCCCAATGCAGTCTCTTTCAAAGGAAATGAATCATTTCTGGATATCGTTTCCTTCTTGGTAGTAGGGGACAACTCCTTTTGAGAGTGTTAGGTTGAAAGGTTTCTCTTTCTCCCTATTTATTAGTATGCTGCCACCAGAGAGGGGTCCTAGGGCCAACTCTTTTCTTTGTTTCTCTATTTCCAAGAGCTGCTTCTCTAAGGCCAGTCTCTTGGTCAGGCTCACAATATCGAGGTTTGTTTCTGTGGGTGCGCTAGTGCTTTTGGTAGATGAGCTACCTCATCTCCATTATCCACAGGGTCCTCATCCACCACAGATTCATCACCATCATCTATTTCATCTGGGGGATTATATTTTTCATGCTGGGCCACCAGAAACTTACGTTTCTTTGCACTGGGGCATTTTCCAGAACCAATTTGGTAAGCCCGCAGAGTCTCCTTAATAGGTCATAGCTATATGCCGAATGAGGGTGCAGTTGGAGCTCCTGGGTCTTGGCCTCTGCATCTGTCATTTTCACTTTACTAAAGTTGAGACATTTTTTTAGAAATTTAGAATCCTCTTTTTGGATAGGCCAACTGAAGTAAGGTATTTTTTAAACGTTTTGCTAAAGTTGTTTGGACCTATCCAGGGCCCTAACAATTATTTTAAACATTTGCAAAAAATGTTTAGGTAATTAAAAATCTGAAATAATTAACTAAAGGCAATTTGGAGAGCTGTCTGTGTGCTCACAAAATTGACAAAGTGGTATCAGCAAATGCAAATTCTTTATCCCACCGCTGATCCATCAAATGTAGGAGGCTGACCCTCTATCTAGTGTGCAAAGCTAGAGACACTGTGCAGGGGGGTCCAGGCAATCATACGTTGGTTTACAGAAGTAAAAACTAGATCATCTAATACTTTAATTTTAAGGTAGCTTGGTCGAGCAGTTAGGTAAATCTTGGAGAAGTGCAAAGCATTTGTTGCACTCACTGTATCAATCATGGAACTCGCACACTCAAAGGAATAACTCAAGAGCAATTGATAAAAAAACTTCAGATTTTCATGTAATTTTTAAGACCAAGATTATCAGAATTGGTTAAGTACTTTTTGAGATATGGATTTTTGAAGTTGAATAACAATAGTATTTTTGTGCGTAATTACGCACTATAGGACTCAATAGAAAGTCACCTTTAAAAATACATATAAAATCACGCATTGGCTTTACCAAGTTCTTCTTTTGCAGATTGGTTGAGGATGTTGATGGGCACACTGTGCCAGCTGGAGAAGTTAGGGCACCTCCTGGTTCCGGCAGGAGCAGTGGTTAAAGGTGTCTGGAGCTGGTGCAGGGCCACTGCAGGGGACCACTTGGAAAAGGTCTGTACAGGTAAATTTAGAGGTGGTTTTTTGGGGTCCCCTTGGAGGGTCGAGGTCGCAAGAGGTGAGGGACCCTTAGGGCACAGCAGGTTCATCGTTGCAGGGCACAGGACGACCAGGTGCAGAGCAAATCGGTGAGTCAGAAGCTGTGCGCAAAGATGCCCTTTGGAGCTGGAGGTAAGTCAGTTCAAGGGCCTTTTGCAAGACAACAGGGGCACTCTGGTGAGTGGGGTGTTCCTGAAGTCCCTCAACTAGGGCTTCCTCCTGGTCCCTTTTCAGCCCCGGGTGGACTGGTTTTCCTGTTGTTCGTCATCAACTGATCAATTCCCAGGGTATTAGTACGGTTTGACCACTGGAGGGCACAGTGCCACCAAACTTGGCACACTTTCATGGTTTGTCCTCGCGGTCATCAGAGTGTCGTCAGGTCCAGCTGTCACTTCCGGTTCGGAAGTTAGCAGCTGGTCAGTGAAGTGCCCCTCACTGGTTTGCTGTTTTCTTCTTGTTGTAGATTGGTATCTCCACTTTGGAGGGATTTCTTGGGTGCTTTTCGAAGCCTGGAGGTCCTTTGTTGTTCTTTAGAGTTTTTCAGTTGTCTAGGAGCTCCTCAGCAGCGATTGTCGGGTCCTGGGTGCAGCAGGCAGGGTTTGGCACCTTTTCTTTGTTGCAGTAAGTCCACAGTTCTCGTGCCTTGGATCTTCTTTGTGCTGGTCTTCTTTTGTCTGCTGAATCTGCTTACCTGGTGTAGGGATGCCCACTAAATACTAAATTTAGTGGGTGTTTTAGGGGGAACCTGATAGTGTCCAATGGAACCCACTACCCTTACCACTTCCCTGATTGGCTACTTTCCTTTCATCTACTATAGAGCTAAATTAAATGGAGCATCCCCCTCGCAGGCAACACCTTAGGGGTGGTGCATGCCAATTGTTCTACTCCTCTTACACTCTTTGTAGTTTTCCCAACATTGCTCTTGCCAACAGAGGGGGTTTGGAACAGAGGGGGGGGGCACCTGCTGCTAGCAGCAGGTCTGGGGGGCGAGTTTCAAGGCTGGTAAACCCTTTGAACCTCACCAGCAGGGCAGTGCATATGACTGAGGGAGGGGGCGTTGGTAACTCCACCCAGGAAAGGCATTGTTCTGAATCCCAGAGAGCAGGAGCTCTCACCCGAGGAGTTCAGCTTGTTTCTGGAGGTGGCAGGCCGGTTGGGAGCGGCCAGTAACCATGTCAGGGTAGTTAGCTATTGCAAGGGGCACCTCTAAGGTGACCCCTGGTTACATTTTATAATAAATCCAGTACTGGTGTCAGTTTGGATTTATCATTCTGAGCTGTTTAATACCACACAACCCAGGGTTCAGAGTAGCCATCATGTAGCTGTGAGACTTTACTGACCAGTGTCCAGCACATGCATTTATCATGGCTGCTCTGTTTATTCACTATGCCCCAGATTTGGCAAGGACACAGTGGGGGCATATTGCTCATGCAGCTATGCTCTCACACACAATATAGTGCACCCTGCCTTAAGGCTGAAAGGCCTGCCAGAGGGGTGACCTACCTATATGGTATGCAGTGTATAGTGGACAGGGCACACAGGCAGTGTGCCATGTCGAGTTTGCATTTTAGGATTGCATCAGTACACTCAGCCTGCTTTGGCAGTGCTGTGTGCATCTGGATGCATGGCCCTAGAGGGTGGCACAATCAGTGCTGCTGCCCTCAGGGTCCTACCCAAAGTACCCTATGCCTTGGGTACCTAGGTATCATTTACTACAGACTTATAGTGGCAGCTAGAGGTGTTGCCAATTACCTTTGCAATTTTAGGGAAGCAACACTGGCACTGGGAACCTGGTTAGTAGGATCCCAGTGCACTCCAGTCCAAGTTGCATCCAGAAGCCAGGCAAAAAGTGGGGATGGGCTGGAGGGAGTACTGCAACAAAGTGCCAGTTTCCCACACTCAAGTATTTGGATAGGCCATGGTCTGAAACTGAATATTATCGAAGGTTCCTGACTTTCATGGGCATTAGAGTGAAACGGAAACACATGATGATCATATCATAGGTACCCTTGCCAATTCAGCACCAGGAATTCATAAGTTCTAAAACTCGAGTGCCAAAGGGGCCAAGGGAAATGGAGAGCAGTCAGTACTTAATATGTTTTACCTATTCAATTAATATTGTACTTCAGCTGAGAGTTATATAGGAAGAGAGAGAGGGAGAAAACAATTTACTAGGTTTCTCCAGCAGGCATGAAAGTACTACATTCTACTAATAATCTATACTAGTAACTCACTTACTCGAAAACATTTCTGTTTTCACCTATTCTCTTCTTGACTTTCTCAGTAGAGATGCTCACTCTGAAATGAATGAATCTGGGAAACTTTAAAAGTATATGATTGTTCTGCAAGTCATAAATAGTGTTATTTTACACCAAAAAGACTTGCAGAAAATGAGTCTCTTCATTCACGGTTGATAATCACATTGTTAATGCACAATGTCAATAGCAAATCCAAATTGGGGTGCTACAAAAACTGTAGTTGCCTTTTTGAGTTCCACAGTGACCCCTTGGCTTTCTCAATCTGTAGTCACTATGTTTTCCAGCAGAACTGTTACAGAAAGAGCAAATCTGAAGTTGAAGCAAATTTTTTGTCAGCAATATTACAAGTTCCATAGGCTATAATGGAATTGTAATACAGCGGATGGGATATCTGTCATGTTTGTGATGAAGCAACCCCCCTCCACCAAACTCTAAATCAGGCCATAGTCTCTGAAATTTTCCTACAAAACCCTGCAAACGTGGCAACTCCTCATAGTCAGTTGTGAAGCAATGGCAAGATGCTAACTTCATATTGAAAAACCTGCCCTTAATAAAGATAGCAGCCGCAATCTCATAGATTGTGAGACAAAAAAAACATCTTGGGCAGGTCAGATTTGCAAGATGTTTTTCCAATCCCATCTGTGATCCTGTTTTATGTATAATACTCATAATCAAGGTCAAAGAGAGAGCAGAAGTAGTGATTCCTTTCATCAACGTCCCTCTAATCATATTACTTCATATTTTGTACTATTACATTCTGTAAACCCTGTGTGCATTTCTTACAGCTGTAACAATACAAGGGGTATCAGATTACAAAACATGGGGTTAATCCAATTTCACAGATTTCTTATAAGGACTGCAATACTGATTTGTGCATAGTTCCAAATGGTTTAGAAGGCCTGTTGGACTTGGCCCTCTCTGCAGGGTCACCCCCAACTTTTTGCCTTCACACCTCCTATTTTTGCTGAATTTGTTTTTGTTGGCCTTAGGGTTCTGTGCGTGTTACCACTGCTAACCCAGTGCTAAAGTGCTCATTCCCTAAAACATGGTAAAATTGGTTTACACCTGACTGGCAATTTACTTATAAGCTCCTAGTAAAGTGGTCTACCATATACTCAGAGCCCGTAAATTAAATGCTACTAGTGGGCGTGCAGCACTAATTGTGCTACCCACTTAAGTAGTCCTGTCAAACATGTTTCAGGCCTGCCATTGCAGCCTGCCTGCAGTGTTAAACTGCCAATTTGACTTGGCAAAATACCCCCCTTGCCAAGCCTAAAACTCCCTTTTTAATGCATTAAGTCACCGTTAAGGTAGGCCCTTAACAAAGCATAGCACAGGGTGCATTGTGATTAAAAAGTTGGATATGTACATTTAAGTTTTACATGTCTTGGTAGTGAAAAACTCACAAATTTGTATTTCACTACTTTGGGACCTACCACCTCAAAGGATAACACTGGGTTACTTTATTACATTCAATAAGCGCTAACGTTTGATTGGAAGCAGGTAGAAAAGTCACGTTTTGTGTCTGAGGAATTGTAATTTAAAATCCTCTTTAATGCTAAAGTCAGGTTTTAAGTCACAATTCTGAAAATGCCACTTTTAGAAAGTTGTCATTTTCTTGTCCTAAACATTTGGTGCCTGCAGCCTGTTTCTGGGTCATATGACAATGTGAAGCTGGCCTTTGCGTATTCATCCCAAGCATCATGACAATAGAGCAGGGGTCTTCAAACTGGTGGGCAGGCCCCCCCTTGCAGGGCCTCAAATGATCCCAGGGGGGCGCCAGGCTCTGGCTAAAAGAAGGGTTATGCAGATAACCATGCTTTGCTTTAAGCAGAAAATAAATGACTGCATTTTTAAAATGGGAACAGTACTCAACTGCAATGTTTAAATGAGTCTAGGCATATTTAAAGTTGCCAACTTAAAACAATAATTGTGAATAATTTGAGGGTGGGAGTGATGATTATTTTTTCCACTGAGGGGTGCAGCATTAAAAAGTGTGACAACCACTGCAACAGAGGGTCTGGTTGTTGGCAGGATGGGCCATCTCTGACTTGATAGGGAGTGGAGCTGTCACGCACCACACTTGCACTTTACAGGCACTGACTTAGCTCATGCACAAAGGACTTCACACTAGCCTATTGTGCCCCCGGACAAACCCGGACCAGGGCGGAGAGGAAGGAATTTCCAGACACCTCTGTGGGTGGAAACTTCAGATGCTTCTCTTACTTCAAAGTGGTCACTATGTATAAATATTGGACCCTCAGACCCACTCTCCAGATCACTTCTGAACCTAAGGAAGGCCTGCTCTGCTGCTTCAATAGGAAGGACTGGCCCTACAGCTTGAACCCACGACCTCAGGGACACAAAAGACTCCAACTACCTTGAACCCTGCACCTGGACTCTGCCTCCTGTGAGTCCTTAACTCCCAAGGGTGCCTCCCCAGTCCTGGACCCTTGTAAGTAGGATTAAAGGTAATCTGCCAGTCCAGCTGTAGTCCCCAACAGAATTGATACTGCATGCCGCAAGCTGATGCAAGACTTTGCATCATGGCCCGCATAGCTAATTTTCAGAACCAGTGAAGCGCAATACAACTTGCCATTGACCTCACCTCACAGCCCTTGCAGCTTTTCATCGGAACCAATGCAGCACAATGCAACTCGACAAAGGATCCTGCATCACTCACCGGAACCAACCCTTCACAATGCATCTCAACTCAAGATCTTGCATCAAACCTTGAAACGACCTTTGCGGGGTGCAATACCTCACATCAAGGACATATGATGCAAATCTTAGGGGCCTAACATGGTCCCAGTATCTTGCCCGCACTCCATCACGGTCAGCCTGAACTTGTGACTTTGTCCCGGTCCTGCGCAACCCGACAACCCCAGTTGGCGCTTTGTGCTTTTAAGCACTACTTTTACCTAAACCTTTAAAATTGTATATCTCCGGTTCTGCTAATTGTGTTTTTATTATTTTGGTATCAATTTATTAAAATGTACTGTATTTTAAAAAAATAAGTTTGCAATTTTTCTTCTGTTCTATTTTCACGTTATTACAGTTTGTGTGCTGCATAAACACTTTACACATTGCCTCTAAGTTACGCCTGACTGATTTTGTGCCAAGCTATCAGAGTGTTAAGCATGGGGCCGTGGCTTGGCCAGCCAATATGGCAGATGCATTCTAAGCGAGCTCTGCCGATCACCCTGATTATCCCATGTAATCTGATGGGGACCCACCATCACTCCAGCCCAGCGGCTTTTCCATGTATATCGAGTATGCAGCAGCCCTTGTCAGCAGAAATTAAGCTGGTGAGAGGCCAAGGAGGGGTGGTGTAATTGACGATCTGGGGCAGTGACCCCTACAGCGTGAGCACTGGGTTGTGGGGCATTGCGCATCTGGAGCTCTGCCAGTACTGGCGGATCACGGCCAAGACGAGTGAGTGGCAAAGAGAGGAAAGCCAAGGAGCAGCAGGCCAGATGGCATCAGAGGATGTAGGCAAACATCCCTGGTAGACCACTGGCATCCCTCAGCAGTCACAGGTTTTCATTCTATAACATGGTGCGGTGGAGACTGCCTTGGGGGGGCTTGGCAGCAATGGAGACCCGTTCTGGTGAGGGGCATTAAGGTCTAAACATTGCCACATTTACTTCCACACCTCCCGTCTCTGCTCCTAGCTGGGTAATGTTCTCTCCCTCACCGCTGCTCTGGGTGCACTATTGAAGAGTAGCTGCAGCGTGAATGCCTGCTCCTGCCCCCTTGAACTAGACACCCACACATCGCAAGAAGAGTGCGAGAGTTGCAGGGGCCTCAAAACGCCTTGCTACTGCTGGGGACACGATGTGAGGCCCCATGCTGCACATAACGCTGAGGGCCATTTATATTATCTGCTGTGCCTCACCCTGACATTGAGGAAGAGAAACTGCTCCTGTTACCCTGACACCTACTTGCCAACAGCAGGTGTGGACAACTGAATACTCCCATGTGAACTGTAAATTCACCAGGGTCAATCAGGACACTATTATCACTCTGCACTGAAGTTCCATTAAATGTGATCCACTTCATTTAGCTGCAAGTTCTTACTCCATTGAGTGGGCTACATGTGCTATCGCCTTAGGATATTCTGACTGATGGTGGTGAGTGGGCCCTCCCTCACACAACCACATTGGCCACTTATGTGAGTGGTGACTGAAATTGGAATACAACGCCTCAGTATTCAGCCATAACACTACCTACCCTGACATGATTTATGTCACCTTTGACCTGCTAAATGTGAGTTGTGACCTGCCGTTGCACACTGAAAGCACTGTGCCTGCACGTGCTGGCAGATCTGCTGGTGCTGTTGGCAAGGAGACGGTGGTATTCAGAATTAACCGTCTGGTGCATAAAATCATGGGGAGATCCCGCACAATTAGACAAGGTGCGCATTCAAGGCCCTCTATAGACCACGAATGAAAAGAAAACAACACTGATGTTTCAGAAGCAAACTCCTCACCTCACTCACTGAGGGATAAACTTGACTTTGTAATAGCAGCAGTGGAAAAAATTGCCACTGCTCTGGAAACTATGTGAACTTTTCTGGAGAACAAAATAGACGCTGTGAGATCAGACTTAACACTGCTTCACACAGACCACCATAAGCTTGCGGACAAAGTGAACTCAGCTTAGCTTACCATATCAGAGTTACAACCGATGGCCAACAACATCAATTCCACCATGCACAAGAAGGCAGAATGTGTCCTGGGGCTGGACCGTCACACTGAGGATGCGGTTGGCCGCTCACTCGATAATAACATCCAAGTGATAGGCCCACCCGAACTAGCGGAGGGACAAGATGCTGTCCCTTATATGGAGCGCTGGTTGCGGCAGCTGTTGCCCCAGGCATCTCTCTCTCAGTACTTCTCTGTGGAGGGTGCCCATTGTGTACCGGCGCACTGACCGCCACCTGACTGCAACCCCAGACCATTTCTATTTCATCACTACACTACAGGGACAGAGATGTGATTTTGCGTGAGACACGTAAACTGCAGGACATCAAAGTTGACAATGCAAAAATAATGTTTTTCACAGATTACACAATACTGATGCAGAAGCAAAGGAATACATTTCTTGCTGTAAAACGTCAGCTCCCAGAACTAGACATCTGTTATGCTCTTCTATTCCCAGCTCGACTGAGAGTGACCGCCAAAGGCAAGGTGAATTTTTTTGATTCCCCTGAAGATGCATGGGACTGGCAGGAAGCGGTGGGTCACCCCGTGGTGGAGTGGCCTGGATGGACAACTACTGCAAAACGTGTAAAGCCCAGTCCAAGGCAGAGTGCCAGCCGCCCGGAATTAGTGGTTGCGCCGTCACTACTCCCCTCTATTACAAGAATAGAATACATGGGGAGCGCACCCATTCAGATCACCATCTTCAAACACTACAATTACAATGGGTTGCCAAACCACCTCCTATACCTACCTGGCAATTGCAACCTACCTTATTAGAAGATCCCCCTTTTACTGCTTCCCTTGTGTCTGCTTTCACAACCTACTTCAACGTTAATGTAGACACTGCTTCCACTGAATTTTTGGAGTGGGATGCTTTCAAGGTGACGATAAGGGGTCACTGCGTGGATTTTCAGAGTAACATGAAACAGCAGCTTACCAGAGATATCACTAAAATAGAACGTACACTTATGGGACTGGAGAAAAGAAGAGCCAGGGATCCTACTACAGCTGGAGAGCTAGCGAAGACACCTCACAAGCATGTTGCATTGTTAGAAAGACTGCTATGCCGACACTCAGCCCGCACTCACTAAATGGCTGATAAAGCCGGGTGTCTTTTAGTATGGCTTATCAGATAAGTCCAGTCCCAGCAACCCATAACAGTGATGCGTTCTGAGACAGGTTCAGTGCTTTATACACAATATGCCATTCATGGCAAGCTCACAAGGCATATCAGTCCCTCACAAATGGCACTGCGGGTACCCATGAAGCTTCCTTCTCAGATTTGATTCTGCCTTTTGTTGCCATGGAACAAAGACTGGACCCAGAGGGACCCACCAAACTGGCAGAAATTCATGATGCTAATAAATCGCTGGCCACTGGTGAAACCACAGGTCTTGATGGACTGCTGGTGGAATCCTACAAACCCTACTCTCCAAAATTGGTCCCGCACCTGCTGAAGTTGTATGAAGAGAATGTTATTCTGGGCCAATTGCTGACCTCTCAACGGGAGGCAACAGTCATTTATTTGCCTAAAACCAACAAGGACCCTGAACTCATTGATTCTTACAGACCCCAAGCACTACTAAATACAGATTATAAAATATTAGCGAAAATACTGGCAGATTGATTGGCACCCCTAGTTCCATCTTTGGTCCACCCAGACCAGAATGGGTTTGTACCTGCATGCAACACCACCCTTGACCTAGGTCGCTTCTTCAGGGTCATGACATATTCCGGCCATGCACACCCACACATCGGGTGTCTTGTCCTGAATCTGGAAAGAGCCTTTGACTCCCTGGAATGGGGGTACCTTTTTGATGCATTGTAGCATTTTGGCATGTATCACCGTTTTATACGTTGAGTTAAACTATTATACACCAACCCTCTCTTCAGAGACAGGGCCTCTTATTTCGAACTTTATTGCCATACATAGAAGGACAAGACAGGGATGTCCACTGTCAACGTGGTTATTTTCATTAACAATTAAGCGGCTAGTACTTCGACTGGGCGGGAGGTTGTGGCGTATCACGCTGGGAGATAGGACACGTGATATTGTTATACTTTGATGATATTTTAATTTACATCAGGGACATGCATGATTTCCCTGGCACAATAGCTTCAACACTTTCTCACTTGGCTACCATCTCTGGTTTACGAGTACACTGAATTAAATCATGCTTATTCCCCTTGTTTGGAGCTCGGCGGTGTGCAACTAGAGTGGCCGCAATGTTTAGGTATCTTGGGGCGCGAATATATAATTCCGTGGCTGATATCTTTGAAGGCAATATGACAACAGCAGTCATGGCTTTGCACTTCCAGATGGCATTCTGGCGCACGCTGCCCCTGACAGTCGGGGGAAGAGTGGCATTATTGAAAATGGTGATATTGCCTCCCCTCTTGTACTTCTTCGTTAACCTCCCTGTTTACATCGCAGTTACATTTTTCACACACCCAACGGGCAGATCCGTGAGTTTATCTGGGAGAAATCATGATGTAGGGTTGAATTGAAAAAGCTTCGATCTCCTGCAGACAGGGGACGGCTCGTTGCAGCAGACTTTGAGTAATACTATCTTGCAGCCCAGATCTATTGGGTTGCTCAGTGGATGACGGGCCTACACTTATCGGATGCATCCCCGTCCTTCCCAGGCTTACTCTTACCCACCATACCTCATTTACTTCACCCTTGCACGCGTGCACAAGTGTTCAATGCGTTGTTGTTAAGAGTGGCATAGCACTGTTACCGCAGATGCCTCCGCTTCACGAGCCGTATGATTCCTATGCACCAACATTGCGCTGCTGGGCACACCAAGGACTGGAGGGCCCACATTGATGGCTGAATTGACAACAAGGTATTTTAGTGAAGTGCACAAACTAGGCGATCTCAATAGGGATGGCACACTGGCAACGTATGAGCTGTTAATGGAGGAAGATGGTCTTCCCCCAAGCCAATTTCTATTACATACTTCACTGCTCGCCACACTGGTGGCCCACTGGGGTGCCCTGACCACTGAACCACCAATTCAGCTCACGGTTAAATATTTGCACGTTATGGGAAGGGGTAAGCACCTCATATGCCGTTTTGCGGAATCCCTGCGCAGACACACCACACCACAGCTTCTAGCCTTGCAGCAGTGTTGGGAGATGAATTTAGAATGCCCTTTCACAGATAAAGAATGGGCTGCTCTCCTTGAAAGTACGAGACATGTGCCACATAATGCCCACTTCAAACATATACAGATGTATATTGTATACAGAGCCTATCTCACCTCTGCTAACATCAATAGGATTTATAACACAGTAGATGCGGCATGTCCAAGGTGCGAGCAGGCAAATGATAATTCATTGCACATGTTATGGGATAGTCCTGACCTGCATGAATATTGGAAAGGTGTCACATCGTGCTTAATGACATGCTCTGAGTGGCCAAAATAACATAAATGGGAATCATGTCTCCTGGGATTATACCGTAGGCATAAAAAATATAGAGTAAAATCCTGATTCTTGGACTTGGGCTTTATTGTTACCAAACAACTTATTACTCATCAATGGAAATCACCCACACCACCACGATTAAGGCTTGGGAACACTCAGTGATTAATTGGGCCCAGGCTGAAAGCATAGCACTGTATGGCGAGGACATGCTTGGCTTGTGAAAGTACCCTATTGCTGAACAATGGGACACCATTTTGTTAGACCTGCAGAATAGCAGCACATACGTAGCGGACAGTGGCAACGATACGATGCCCACGTCTTCAGATGTATCGATTGAAGTTTAGCATAACTCTAATGGTTGCTGTTGCTTCACAAGATGCTCTTCATACGTGTAATTTACCAGTTTACAATTATTGGGGTAATCTACAATCTCATGTAGCTGCAGGAGCTGATACAGGTTGGGGGAAGCAGTTCCAATTGTCCATGAGTGAGATTATTGGTTAGATGTGGAAGAAGGGTAGGGTGGGGAGGGTCTTGTTGTTAGATTTTTTTCCCCATAAAATTGTGGATCTGCATCATGTGCCAATTTAAATCCAACTGAAACACGTTCCCAATTACTTGTTACCGTAGGGGACATTTTATAACTGTCTGACTAAGTAAGCTCCTGTACATCTATGTGGATAACTTAAGCAATTTGAAATTAGATGTTGAAAGCGATGTGGAAGCGATGCACCCAATGTTATGCAGATTTTATGTCATAAATGCAGCTATATGTCCCTTTCTGAATTGTATGTTTAGAAAGCTCTTCTGGATGGTTTTTTAGATAACGAAAATGCTAATAAACAGATTCAAACAACAAAAGTGTTAAGCATAGGTTAATTTAGTGACTTTAGTGGTTCAACCTGACAGGGATTGTGGGTGTTGCCTGAGAAGGGTTCACACCCACTAAACCAACACCCCAATTTCACACAGGGCCTTTACTAATTAGCCCCATTTTTGTGATGTCCATATATTCTGAACTCCACAGCCTCTATGGCTAAGTTGGTGCTGTGTAGCCCCATCAATAGGACTCCCTATAACACATCCATTCAAAATAGATCCCTACCTCCAGCATAATAGAAACCATAAAACATAACACGGGAAGTGTAGAGTAAATTATGCCACCAGCTAATTACAATTATATTTTATGCACCTATTTTTCAAACACAGTGTCCACCTGGCTGATCTTTACTGGACGGGTCAATAAAATATTGGGAAAAAGTGAAATCTGCTATGTATCCGATCTGAAACATAAACCTAAAACAGCAAATGAATAAAGAACTCAATTAAAAATAATTTGATAGCTGTTTGATTGATTGTTAGAACAAACAGGAATATTTGCTATGTTACAAACAGGAGTACTTGCTATGTTACAAACGAATCTTGGCAATTTTACACAAATTATTTCTCACCTACCACATAGTTGGCACATTTTCATTACACTTGTATAACGTTTCTAGGTTTTCAATGTGATTATGTGTGACATTAGGGAAACAGCCATAACTACATGGCTATAATAACGCATAGCCTTAACCACGCATGCTATACAATGCATGCACCTTTACCACGAATAGCCTTAACCACACATTTTGTACTACGCATATGCCGTTACCACGCATGCCTTTACACTAATTAAGTTGTAAAGGTATGCATGGTAAGGGCATATGCATGGTAGTGGTGGTAAAGGCATGGAAAAGGCCTGTAGGAAGCTGGCCTGGTGTGTGGTCGGTACCTAAGGTCCTTACACCTTGTACCAGGTCTGCTGCCCTCCCCAGATCCTCTGGCTTTGCCTGGGATGCACTGAGAGCCCTCCCGACTCTCAGTTCGAGGCCCTTCTCCAACCACAGGCTCGTCCCTTTGCTTCATACCTCATGGTCTAGTGGCCATCAATAAGTAAGTATCTTCTCTCTCTCTTTCACACTTGCTTTTTTCTGCCTTTTTCACTCATTTTTCCTTTTACTTACATTTTTTCCATCTCTTTTCCTTTTTTCTCCACTGCTGTCCCTGCCTCCCTCCCTTGCCAGCCCATGCAGCCCACCCACTCCCCCCCAATGCGGCACCATTCCCGCCCTCCCACCTACCAGCTGACCACTCCTCCCACCCCCTCCCCTTCTTGATGGCAGCTGCGTGCAGCGGGCATGCCATTGGCACACCAAAGGCAAGCCCATTTGTGCCCGGACCACGCCCAGCGCCAGGAACCCTGCATCTCTGTTAAGCCACCCCCTGGCCAGCCTCCCGTTACAACACAAAACCCTCCACCACCTTAACACCGGGCGTCTCAGCAACTGCTACACCATCTCCCCCAAGGACACCCACAGACCTTTCACCTGCAGGAACTGCAACTTCAACACCGGCTTCAACAAACTGGAGGTACTCTCCACACACAGAGATACCAACAACCTCCACAACCCCATCAACTGCCTTCTCCTGAAAACTGCTCCCTCCACAAACACGCCCATGCGTACAGAACTCTGGGATTCGATCTACACCACCCGACCGGACATCGCCTTCCTTACCGAGACCTGGATCAACCCCACCTCAGGACCAGACATCGCCATCGCCATTCCTGACCGATACAGCATCCTAAGGAAGGACTGGCGCTCCTGCCTGGGCAGAGGCCTCGCCATCATACACAAGTCCTCACTATGTGTCAAGGCCGTCCCAGAAGAACAATGAGTCACCATGGAACACCTTCACTTCCTGGTCCACTCCAACCACAACTCATCCATCCACGGCATCCTGATGTACAGACCACCCGGCTCCCGTCCAGCCTTTATAGATGACATAGTAGACACCGCTACCCCTAGGCCCTGGCGTGAGACTACTACCTCCTCCTTGGCGACCTGAATTTCCACCTCGAGAACCGCGCCAACCCAAACACCACAACTCTATTCGACAACCTTGCCACCGTTGGCCTCAGACAGCTGGTCTCCGCACCCACACACACTGTTGGATACAGACTGAACCCAATCTTCACCTCAAGCAACCGGCTCACTATCGAGACCATCTCCACCCCAGACTGAACTGACCACTGCTGCATACATTTCACAACCACTGCACCCAGCAGCCGCACTCACAGCCCTAAGAACCCCCACAGGAAATGGAACGAAATCCAACGAGCAACTCACCTCCACTGTCGCCAAATCCATACTTCCTCTCTCCGATGACGTCAACACAGCAGCGCGCAAACTCAACACATGGATCACCGAATGCGCAGACACTCTAGCCCCCCTCCGGCTGACATCGGTGAAAAACATACCTAAGAAAGCCAGCTAATTCACCACCGAATTCCAAGAATCAAAGCGCACCTGCAGATGCTTAAAGAAAAAACTGGCGGAACAGCAAAACCAGTGAATACCTCGCCTCCTTCAGAGTTGGAACTGCCACCCACCGCTGAAACATCAAGAATGCAAGGAAGAATGCAGTCCGGGACCACACACCTCTAAGGAACTCCTCTCAGTCATCAACGAGTTCACAAATTCCCCCTCCGAAGCCACTAGCATCACCCCATCACAGGAACTCTGCAACAAACTCACCACCTTTTTCCACCGCATGATCCAGGACATCTACGACCGCTTCCTCCCGGAAAAACCTGGCACCGGAACATGCAACCGACCCACCACCCCAGAACTCCCCCAGACCATCCACAGCTGGTCCACGCTCTCCACAGAGGAAACAGTCAGCATCATGAACAGCACCCACTCCGGAGCCCCCAATGAACCCTGCCCGCACCATGTATCCATCAAAGCCAGCACATCCATCGACCCGAGCTCCAAAACACAATGAACTGCTCCATCAACACTGGCACCTTCCTCGAGGACTGGAAACACGCTGAAATATGCCCTCTCCTGAAGAAACCCTCGACCAACCCAACAGAACTAAAGAATTTTCAGCCCATCTTGCTGCTACGCTACCCAGCCAAAGTAATGGAGAAAGCAATCAACGCACAACTACGGAATTTCATTGAGGCCAACAACTCCCTGGACAGCTCCCAGTCCCGTTTCCGCAGCTACCACAGCATGGAGACAGCCCTCCTGGTAGCCACCAACGACATCCAATCACTTCTATACCACGGCCATACCGCAGCGCTCATACTCCTCGACCCCTCAGCAGCCTTCGCCACAGTCGCTCACAGTACTCTATGCACCAGAATCCACAACATAGGAATCCGTGGAAGAGCCCTGGAGTGGATCCACTCCTTCCTCTCAGGGAGGACTCAGAGGGTCACACTCCTGCCCTACACATCCAGGCCCAAAGGAGTCAACTGCAGAGTCCCCCAAGGATCCTCAATGAGTCCCACACTGTTCAATGTATTCATGGCTCCTCTCACAGCCATCGTCAGAAGCCACGGAATGAACTTCGTGCCATATGCTGATGACACACAACTCATCATTCCCCTCACCGAAGAGACGGACACGCCCAAAAGGAACTTCGACTCAGAGGGCACGAAAAATCTACTCGACCACTCGTATTGGCGAGACTTATTTGATCAGGTTGAGCTATTTTTAGTACTTACTCGCCCCTTCTGGCGAGTTGACACTGAACAGGTGTTCTGTTCAGTTGAAACGTGGAGGGGCAATAAAAGATGCCTTTAAATCCTGTTCTTTTGTCACATTTGCTCTGTGTTCACACACAGAGGTCGCAAGTCAGTTTTTCTTACAATTCATTTTCCTTCTGACAGCAGAGTTCCAGGACTTTGTAAGGTGAACTGTGTGACCTGCTGCTTAGAATGTAAAATAAAAGGACATAGGGTGCCAGGTTTTTCTTAACACACAACATTTAAGTGACTAAGTCAACTGTGCAAACATTTCAAAATATATTTCAATAGTTGTAAAAAGCCCTTTTTTATATTTGTGTGATGCAAAAAATATTTTAATAGAATGAAAACAAATCAGAATAATTTACGTGTTGATGTGCAAAGGATATGTTTTCTGAAACCCAATTTTCACAGACTGTTAATACACTATGGCCCTCATTACAACATTGGCAGTAAGTGCAGCTTACTGCCATGCGGACTGTCGCCAACATACCGCGACCGCGGCGGTATACTGCTACAGGTATTATGATCCACACATAGTAATCCGCCACTATAAAGACACACACACAAGTCCACTAGCCCAAACGTCAGTGATAAACTGGCGGTACCAAATCCCACACCGTTACGCCAACAGAAATATGCCCACAGCATCATGACCCACGAATCACCGCGGCAGTCATTCAACCACGGTAAACCATTAGCGGTACAGACTGCTGCGCTCAAAATACTCACACACTAACAAAACAACACCACATTGGACAATACAAAATACACACACCTGCCACTCATACACACACCACACCCACACCAATACAAAACACACTCACACACTACCCACAACCCTTTACAACCCGAAGATTTTGGCAAGTGAGAGAGAGACAAGGCAGGAGCACCCACTGAATCTGAGCCACAAAACACCATCACCGATACACCATCCACGCACCTCATAGCACACACCCCAACACATCACCCCACACACCCTCACGCACACCACTCACACTACACCCATGGCACCAAACAGACACCCCAGGTTCTCAGAGGAGGAGCTAAGGGTCATGGTGGAGGAAATCATCCGGGTATAGCCACAGCTATTCGGATCACAGGTGCAGCAGACGTGCATTGCTAGGAAAATGGAGCTATGGCGGAGAGTGATGGACAGGGTCAATGCCGTGGGACAGCATCCCAGAACAAGGGATGACATCAGCAAAAGGTGGAACGACCTACGGGGGAAGGTGCGTTCTGTGGTAGCAAGACACCAGATAGCTGTACAGAGGACTGGCAGTGGACCCCCACCTCCTCCCCCACAACTAACAACATGGCAGGAGCAAGTCTTGGCGATCATGCGTCCTGAGGGCCTGGCAGGAGTAGCAGGAGGACTGGACTCTGGTAAGTCAAATCTCTATTACTATCACCCCCCCCACCTGCATGCCATCACAAACTCCTACCTCTACCCTCACCCCCATCACTCCACCACCTCACATATACCCCACAATCACATCTCCCTCATCCCAATACCAAGCCCTGCATGCAACACCAATGCATGGACCTCCATCACAGACCTGCATGGACACCCATCACCACACCATGCAAACTAGTGACAATCACTTAGCCAAACCAATCACAACTCACACAACCCAAAGGTGCCTTGCTAATAACAACCATAGAGGGAAACATATCCATGCACAAGATGGCACACGCAGAAACAATAACACTGCATTTACATCCCCACAGGACCCCCACTCAACGTCACCGGAGAGGAGGTGCCAGCCACATCCAGTCCCCCCCAGAAGAGGCCCACAGTGATGACAGCAGCTCTGCACGCCTGGATCAGGATGACCAACCTGGCCCATCAGGGACCTCTGGACAGTCGGTGACCCAGCCACATTCCCAATCCACCACAGAGCCTCCCCCCTCAGGAAACACCAGCACAGCACCCACCCAGCGGGCCCATCCATCTGTCCCCAGGACACGTCAATCAGCAGTGTGTCCACCACTACAGGGAACCCAGGCAACCCCACAAACACAGGACGATCAGGGACCTGGGGTCAGTGGCAGTGGGCACACGGTTCAGGGGACAGAGGCACAGGACAACAGGGAAGCTGGGAGGACTGCTGTGCAACAGGGGGAGGACAGGCCCAGGGAACTGACTCTCCACGAGGCACTCACCAACAGCCTGGGAGCATACCCAGGAGACCATGGGCCAGATACTGGCCAGGTTGCAGGAGACCCATCAGCTGCAGGAGGGACAGTACCTGGGGATCAGGGAGGACCTCAGGGACATCCACACCACCCTGGTCACCATTGCACGGGTGCTGGCAGACATGGTGTAAGGAAATGCCTTCTTGGCATGGTTGCCCCCTGACTTTTTGCCTTTGCTGATGCTATGTTTACAATTGAAAGTGTGCTGAGGCCTGCTAACCAGGCCCCAGCACCAGTGTTCTTTCCCTAACCTGTACTTTTGTATCCACAATTGGCAGACCCTGGCATCCAGATAAGTCCCTTGTAACTGGTACTTCTAGTACCAAGGGCCCTGATGCCAAGGAAGGTCTCTAAGGGCTGCAGCATGTCTTATGCCACCCTGGAGACCTCTCACTCAGCACAGACACACTGCTTGCCAGCTTGTGTGTGCTAGTGAGGACAAAACGAGTAAGTCGACATGGCACTCCCCTCAGGGTGCCATGCCAGCCTCTCACTGCCTATGCAGTATAGGTAAGACACCCCTCTAGCAGGCCTTACAGCCCTAAGGCAGGGTGCACTATACCATAGGTGAGGGTACCAGTGCATGAGCATGGTACCCCTACAGTGTCTAAACAAAACCTTAGACATTGTAAGTGCAGGGTAGCCATAAGAGTATATGGTCTGGGAGTTTGTCAAACACGAACTCCACAGCACCATAATGGCTACACTGAAAACTGGGAAGTTTGGTATCAAACTTCTCAGCACAATAAATGCACACTGATGCCAGTGTACATTTTATTGTAAAATACACCCCAGAGGGCACCTTAGAGGTGCCCCCTGAAACTTAACCGACTATCTGTGTAGGCTGACTAGTTTTAGCAGCCTGCCACAAACCGAGACATGTTGCTGGCCCCATGGGGAGAGTGCCTTTGTCACTCTGAGGCCAGTAACAAAGCCTGCACTGGGTGGAGATGCTAACACCTCCCCCAGGCAGGAATTGTCACACCTGGCGGTGAGCCTCAAAGGCTCACCTCCTTTGTGCCAACCCAGCAGGACACTCCAGCTAGTGGAGTTGCCCGCCCCCTCCGGCCAGGCCCCACTTTTGGCGGCAAGGCCGGAGAAAATAATGAGAAAAACAAGGAGGAGTCACTGGCCAGTCAGGACAGCCCCTAAGGTGTCCTGAGCTGAAGTGACTCTAACTTTTAGAAATCCTCCATCTTGCAGATGGAGGATTCCCCCAATAGGGTTAGGATTGTGACCCCCTCCCCTTGGGAGGAGGCACAAAGAGGGTGTACCCACCCTCAGGGCTAGTAGCCATTGGCTACTAACCCCCCAGACCTAAACACGCCCTTAAATTTAGTATTTAAGGGCTACCCTGAACCCTAGAAAATTAGATTCCTGCAACTACAAGAAGAAGGACTGCCTAGCTGAAAACCCCTGCAGAGGAAGACCAGAAGACGACAACTGCCTTGGCTCCAGAAACTCACCGGCCTGTCTCCTGCCTTCCAAAGATCCTGCTCCAGCGACGCCTTCCAAAGGGACCAGCGACCTCGACATCCTCTGAGGACTGCCCCTGCTTCGAAAAGACAAGAAACTCCCGAGGACAGCGGACCTGCTCCAAGAAAAGCTGCAACTTTGTTTCCAGCAGCTTTAAAAGATCCCTGCAAGCTCCCCGCAAGAAGCGTGAGACTTGCAACACTGCACCCGGCGACCCCGACTCGGCTGGTGGCGATCCAACACCTCAGGAGGGACCCCAGGACTACTCTAAGACTGTGAGTACAAAAACCTGTCCCCCCTGAACCCCCACAGCGCCGCCTGCAGAGGGAATCCCGAGGCTTCCCCTGACCGCGACTCTTTGAATCCTAAGTCCCGACACCTGGGAGAGACCCTGCACCCGCAGCCCCCAGGACTTGAAGGACCGGACTTTCACTGGAGGAGTGACCCCCAGGAGTCCCTCTCCCTTGATCAAGTGGAGGTTTCCCCGAGGAACCCCCCCCTTGCCTGCCTGCAGCGCTGAAGAGATCCCGAGATCTCTCATAGACTAACATTGCGAACCCGACGCTTGTTTCTACACTGCACCCGGCCGCCCCCGCGCCGCTGAGGGTGAAATTTCTGTGTGGGCTTGTGTCCCCCCCGGTGCCCTACAAAACCCCCCTGGTCTGCCCTCCGAAGACGCGGGTACTTACCTGCAAGCAGACCGGAACCGGGGCACCCCCTTCTCTCCATTCTAGCCTATGTGTTTTGGGCACCACTTTGAACTCTGCACCTGACCGGCCCTGAGCTGCTGGTGTGGTGACTTTGGGGTTGCTCTGAACCCCCAACGGTGGGCTACCTTGGACCAAGAACTAAGCCCTGTAAGTGTCTTACTTACCTGGTTAACCTAACAAATACTTACCTCCCCTAGGAACTGTGAAAATTGCACTGTGTCCACTTTTAAAACAGCTATTTGTGAATACCTTGAAAAGTATACATGCAATTTTGATGATTTGAAGTTCCTAAAGTACTTACCTGCAATACCTTTCGAATGAGATATTACATGTAGAATTTGAACCTGTGGTTCTTAAAATAAACTAAGAAAAGATATTTTTCTATATAAAAACCTATTGGCTGGATTTGTCTCTGAGTGTGTGTACCTCATTTATTGTCTATGTGTATGTACAACAAATGCTTAACACTACTCCTTGGATAAGCCTACTGCTCGACCACACTACCACAAAATAGAGCATTAGTATTATCTCTTTTTGCCACTATCTTACCTCTAAGGGGAACCCTTGGACTCTGTGCATGCTATTCCTTACTTTGAAATAGCACATACAGAGCCAACTTCCTACACATGGCCAACACCATGAGGGAGGCAGTGGCACACCAACGGGCCCCTGACACTAGCCAAACCGAAGAACAGCCCTCCACCTCCGCCGACGCTGGTGGGCAGGGTGCTCCGCCACAGGAACAACAGGCCACCAGCACCCCACCCCTGCAGAAGGAGAACCACCACGCAAACGGTCCCTACGATCCAGGCAGAAGCCACAGAACATTGCCAAGACCCCCGCCAGGAAATAAGACTCTCCTGATTGTCACCCTTGTGTCCCACTCTGTCACCCTGTCCACCTTGAACTGCCATTGAGCCACATCCTATGTCCCCTTGGACAATGCACCTGTGCTACAAATAGACTCGAACAATACCCTGGACTTTCCGCCATCATCACCGATCCCAAAGCACTTGTCCCTTCTCTTCTTAGCACTTCAATAAACACCCTTGGAACAAAATCAAATAAGGGATCTGTTAATTGTTTCACAAATGTATTAGTTACATAAACTGTAAACATTGCAATTCAAATGTACTGTAATATGGACATAGGTATGACCTATAGTGGGCAGCAGTAAACACACCAGGAGCCAGAGCGGGGCACAGGGATCTGAAAATAGAGATGCCAAAGGGTACCGTAAGTGGCCATAGAAATAGGGAATTCAGGCTGACATGTTCAATGTCCAACACAAAATTGCATGGAAGGTGAAGTTGTAGTGTCTTACCTGAGTGTCACTGGAAGTACTGTTGAATTAGTGTGGTTCTGTTGTCCACATCTTCTTCCTCTGCCTCCTCTTCATCACTGTCCACAGGCTCCACCGCTGCCACATGACCATCCCTAGGCTCATCTTCCTGCAGAAAAGGCACCTGGCGTCTCAAGGCCAGGTTGTGCAACATGCAACATTGAACATGCAACGATGATCTGGCACACCTTCTTGAGTGAGTAGTACAGGGATCCACCAGTCAGATGGAGGCACCGGAATCTGGCCTTCAGGAGGCCAAAGGTGCGCTTAATGATCCTGCTTGTTCGCCCATGTGTCTCATTGTAACGTTCCTCTGCCCTTGTCCTGGCATTCCTCACTGGGGTCAGTAGCCATGAGAGGTTGGGGTAACCAGGGTCACCTGCAAATATTGAGGGATACCTGTTAGCCACACACTCACTCTTAGGGCCAAACCCACACTCATATACCTACATCAACTGGGTGGGGACCATGGGCTCACCTATTAGCCACACCCAGTGCCTCTGGAGTTGAGCCATCACATATGGGATGCTGCTATTCCTCAGGATATAGGCATCATGCACAGAGCCAGGATACTTGGCATTGACATGGGAGATGTACTGGTCCGCCAAAGACACCATCTGCACATTCAGAGAGTGAAAGCTTTTTCTGTTTCTGAACACTTGTTAATTTCTCGGGGGTGGAAAAATGCAATATGTGTACCAACAATGGCACCAATGATGTTGGGGATATGTCCCAGTGCATAGAAGTCAGCCTTCACTGTGGCCAAATCCTCCACCTGGGGCACTACGATGTAGCTGCGCATTTGTTTCAGCAGGGCAGACAACACTCTGGTCAGCACGTTTGAGAACTTAGGCTGTGACATCCCTGATGCCATGGCCACTGTCGCTTGGAAGGAACCACTTGCCAGGAAATGGAGCACTGACAGGACCTGCACTAGAGGGGGGAAACCTGTGGGGTGGTGGATAGCTGAGATCAGGTCTGGCTCCAATTGGGCACACAGTTCTTGGATTGTGGCCCTATCAAGTCTGTAGGTCAGGATAATGTGCCTGTCCACCACTGTCGCAAGGTCAACCAGGGGTCTGTACACGGGGGATGTCTCCATCTCCTATTCATCCTCAGTGGTTGAACTCTAGCGTGAACAACAGTGAGCAGAAGGTCAAATTCACACATATTTCAACAGTAATATGCATTTTTTCCTTCACAGAAACAGTATGTGAACTCAAAAGTCAGTTGATGTGCCAATGTCTGCTGTGACGCAGTGAGGTGCCATGGCCTGTGCCCCCCTGAAATGGTTGCTGCCTGACCTGTGAGGAGCGACAAGTGGAAATGAGGTAATTCCACTGCCGTTGTGCACTGTTGCGGTCGGCGGTTGACGACCGCCGCGCAACACTGCATTGGTTATCATTGGGCCCTATGGGAATCTGTTCACTCACTTGCTACCTGACCTTCAACAGGAGAGGACCTACACTGCAAGTGCTGCTGTGACCGGTGTCTGGAAGCGACCATGGCTCGAGTGTCTGGGGAAAGGGCCCCTGCCTTCACTTTGGAGGAGTTGGAGAGACTAGTGGATGGGGTCCTACCCCAGTACCGTTTACTTTATGGTCCTCCAGAAAAAAAGGTGAGTACACTGTGAGCACGATGCATGGGGCATGAATGCATGGAGTGCTGTGTGTGTAAGCCTCATGTAGGGGGAGGGGCTGAGGGGTCCTGAGCAAAGTGCTTCATGTATGGTGGTCAATGTCTGTGCGTAAGGGGATGGGAGGGATATGGTGGGCCATGAGTATGACAGCCCAGACGGTATGACTAATCCCTTTTCTGCTGTATTTTTCCTGCAGGTCAGCGCCCATCAGAAAAAGGGTATTTGATGTGCCATCGCCAAGGAGGTTCGGACCCTGGGGGTCTTTGACAGGCAGAGTACCCACTGCCGCAAACGGTGAGAGGACCTGCGCCGCCGGGCAAGGAAGATGGCGGAGGCCCAGCTGGGGCTGGCCTCCCAATGAGGAACGGGTTCCCATCGTACCCTGACCCCCTGATGTTCCGCATCCTGGCGGTGGCCTATCCAGAGTTGGATGGGCACTTAAAGGCATCACAGCAGCCACATTAAGGTGTTACCTGGGTAGGGGATGTGGGCTGTGGGTGCCCCTAGGCCAGGGCAAACATGGCAGGGTATGTTCAATGATAGGCAAGCTCAGATGCACTCCAACCCCAATCATGTTAGTGGGCATCTACTACTGGGCAGGGTCCTGTGGGTTTCAGGGGTTCAGCTAATGGTGTTAGGCATTGTACACCATGGGCTGGTGACTAGCATTGTACTTGGTAGTGCATGGCCTAGTGCACAGGGCTGTTCCCTGAGAGTTGTGTACTCCAACTGTAGTGTTGTTGCTGGCATTGAACAAGTGTATCCTCTGTCTCTCCCCCCCTTTTTGTTTTGTCACCCTGTCCTTGTGTGCGTTAGCGTCATCTGGCGGAGGAGCAGAGGCACTGGTGACGGAGGCAGCTGCATCCCACATGGGCCTGGAGGCCGAATCCACTGACGGTGAGGGCACCAATGGGACGGAGGGCAAGGGGAGCACCACGACAGAGACAGGAGGGGACACTACCGACAGCCACACCTCCTCCGATGGCAGCTCCCTGGCGGTGGCAGACACCTCTGTGGCCACCCCAACTACAGGTACAGCCGCCACCCCCTGTACCAGCACCGCCCTCCCAGCAGCCCCTCAGCGAGTTACCCATGCCCGCTCTCCCAGGAGGGTGGGCATCTCCTTCGCCACAGGAATCTCAGGCCCTGCCACAGTCAACCTTGCTGCCCTCAGTGAGGAGGCTATTGACCTCCTGAGATCCCTTTCTGTTGGGCAGTCAACCATACTGAATGTCATCCAGGGTGTAGCAGGGCATTTGCAACAAACAAATGCATACCTGGAGGGCATTCACTCTGTCGTGGTGGCCCAACAGAGAGCATTCCAGGCTCTGGCCAACACACTGATGGCAGCCATTTTCCCTGTCTCTAGCCTCCCCCTTCCAACTTTCTCTACCCATTCCCAATCCCCTCAGCCCCAGCCTATCCCAAGCACACCTTCAGACCAGCAATCACCTAAATTAACACACAGAAGTAGCTCAGGCAAACACAAGCACCACACTTCATCTCACAAGCACCATCCACATGGAGACACACCAACATCCACTGCCTCCACTGTGTCCCCCTCCTCCTCCTCGTCCACCTCCCTCCCAGTAGCGTCTCTACTCACACCTGCATGCACTACATCCTCATCCACTACCTCCATCACTAGCACGCCTATCACTGCACGCCCCTCACAGGCAGTCACCACCCCGACATCCATGCACACATCCCCTGCATCCTCTCCCACTGTGTCTGTGACCCCTCCTCCCACAGTACACAAACGAAAGCACACAGACACCCAACAGCCATCCACCTCACAACAGCATCCAGCTCATGCACCTGCACCAAAACACAGCAGACTGACACCTCCTACAACCACTCCCTCTTCCTCCACTCCCAAACCTTCACCCTGTGTCCCTAAGAAGCTTTTCCTCACAAACATTGACCTATTCCCTACTCCTCCCTCCCCCCCGTCCTTCACCTCGGGCCAGGGTGGCCAGGACCCAGCCCAGCATCTCAGCCACCCAGTCCACGACCACTGTGGTTTCTGCAGCAAAGGCATGTGTGAGAGGCTCCAAGGAGGCACCCATCAGCCCAGCCAGTGTGCCAGCACCACCTGCCAAGGCCAAGAAGGGTAAGCCACCTGGCAAGGGGAAGAAGGGGACACCAGCCAGCAAGGGGAAGGAGGCACCACCAGCCAGCAAGAAAAAGACACCAGCTGGCAGAGGCAAGGAGGCACCACCATCTGCCAGAGGCAGGAAGGGGCACACAACACCAGCCATGGCACTTCAGCTGTCGGAGGCTGCAGGTGAAGGCCTGGAGGCTACCACCACCACTGCCAGCACCTGCACCGCGGCCAGCACCGCCACCTGCACTGCGGCCAGCACCGCCACATGCACCACCGCCAGCAGCACCACTGCCAGCAGCAGCAGCCCCAGTGGGCAGCCGTCCGAGGCTGCATGTGAAGGCCTGGAAGCTACCACCACCACTGCCAGTACCACCAGCTGCAGCGCAACTGGCATCCACTGAGCAGCCATCACCGCCGGAGAGCAGTGTGTAGTGGTGACTACATGGGCTGCAGTGCATCCTGGCCCATGCAACACCTGTCAGTGTGACACACAGGTGAGAGACTGTGACCTTGCACCATCCAGCATAAAGCACACTGGGGACAAGGCCCCCTCCAGGACCAGTGGAAGAAGCCATCCACTCACCCCATCCTTGCCAGGATGAAGCACACTGGGCACCAGACCCCCTCCAGAACCAGTGGAAGAAGCCATCCAGTCACCCATCCTTGCCAGGATGAAGCACACTGGGCACCAGGTCCCCTCCAGAACCAGTGGAAGAAGCCATCCACTCACCCCATCCTTTCCAGGATGAAGCACACTGGGCACAAGGCCCCCTCAAGAACCAGTGGAGGAAGAGATCCACAAGAGTGCCTGTGGCTTTGCACTCTCCAGGACCAAGCAGTGGGCAAGCCACCCACTAGAGTGACTATGGATTTGCACTCTCCAGGACCAAGCAGTGGGCAAACCACCCACTAGAGAGACTGTGGCTTTGCACTCCCCAGGACCAAGCAGTGGGCAAACCACCCACTAGAGAGACTGTGGCTTTGCACTCCCCAGGAGCAAGCAGTGGGCATGCGGATGAGGTGCCCTCCCATTACCCGTCCCCCTGAGGTGCCTGTGTGTTTTCGTCCTGATGCCCCTGCAGTGTTCTCTCGGTATTGAGGCAGGAGTCAAGTGTGGCCTTGGCTTATGTGTTTTGGCCCAGTGGGCCACGGACATTTTAGAGTGGGCATTGTCCCTCCTTTTGTATATATTGTATATATTGTACATACTGTTTCTTGTTTTGAGTACGTATTTTTCTAAGACTGTACTATTACACTCATTTTACTCCATTCCTTTTGTCATTGCGTTATTCCTGAGGGTTACAGGGTGTATATGTAATGTTGTTGCATCTGTTTGTGTATGGTGTTGGGGGTGAGGGTGGGGGTGGGAGTGTAGCGTGTTTCATGTGTGTGTCACTCTCTTTTTCCTCCGCCCCTCCCTTGTGAACTAGGTGCAGTACTCATCGTGGTCATCTTCACCGGCGTTCGTGCTCCTAGGGTATGAGAAGGTACACCAGCATTGGGAAGAAGTGCAGCTCGGGCTCCATGGCACCATGGTGCTTCCTTGAATGTCGAGAGGTGAGTCATTGTTTTGCTTTAACTAATGACCGAGCTGACAAAAATCTCTGGGATGCACTTCTTAGTTTAAAGAAGACATTTATTATTATTTCACCACAAGGATCCTAAAAAAATGAAGGAGATTAGTAGGTCGAAGGCACACATTTAAAAATAGTCACAGCAATGAAAGGAAAACATATCAAAGTGATTCTCAACTGCAATGTACACAGCAAATATATGTGATTATATTATAGCATAATTGCGAATCAAAGGATAAAGTACAAATTCATCACCGTAGGGCCTGCCAAGCTCTTTATCTTTCTCATGCCAGCAAGAACCCCTGTTCAACTGCGAGAAAGAGATATCCACCCTCACGGGACAAGTCTCTGTGTCAGGCATTTGACGTCCAATCTTGACCGAGGTCTCATAAATTCCCCTCACTACTGACCAGGGCCACCTTTTTATAGCTTAAACAATCATGGAAAAAGCCTTCTGAAAGGCCCTCCCCTCTGAGATGGAAATATTCAACTATGCTGTCTACTGTAGGTCAGAGTTGGAAGAAAAGCGTTGAAAATTGGCCATTTTTTCAAGGCTTCCCTTCCAAGGCCAACCTGTTCCCTGCACTGAAGAAAAACAAAAAAATATGTGCTTTCTTATCATGCTATTGTGTTCAGTAAGAGAAATACGAAGAAACAAGCTTAGTTTGCCATGTGGAAAAACACAGCTCATCTGCAATGTCTCAACTGCAATGTCTAACGCCACGATAAAGCCAATAGGCAGCTAAACTGAATACAAAATGTAATCTGCAACTGGTGAACATTGAACAACTAATATGCACAGTGGTGAAACACAAAGTCAGTGGTCAAACCTACCTATTTTCACTACATCTCCACCCTCTGACCAATGACTTTGTTTACTTTTCTCTCATTTCAAAGGAAAGCAATGGAAGTGGATTAACGTATTGATCTTATAAACTTTTAAATCAGACACACCTACAATGAAAAGACTGAAGCTTATATATATTGTAATTGGGATAATAACTGACTGAATAGTGTCTCTAGGATAGCAAGTTGGTGTAGAATTAGATGGAAACATCATGGGTTCTAATCATGAAAAGGTACACGGTCCAACTAAAAGGTTTGCTTGGAATGTAAGTGAAAGTCAAGTTTCCACATAAAAACAGCCAGCTAACTGGCAATTTTGCTTAATGAGACTGGCAGCAGTCATCAGATGATAACAAGCCATGGGTTAGTTGCAGTGGAAGAATGTAATCCAACAAGTTGACAGAACATCCATGGTACTCTGTATTGATCCCATGCAATACTTAAATCGGAGATGCAATTTGCGCTAATGGATCCATAGGTTTTTGTACTTTAAAAGCAGCAGTAGCGTTGCACAAAGGTTATCAATCAGGTTCAGGTTGGGGGTGTGGTCCCTCCCCCGACCCAACACGCAAATGCCCAAAGGGAGGCCACACAGCACACTCATGGTCAGTGGCAAGTCGTAGTAGGATCTGCAAAAGAAACAAGTCTGACTTTTCTTGCAAATAACATTTGTCATCTGAAATGTGCTCTTCTTTTTCTTTTCCTTCTTTTATAATCAGCAGGACGTTATTGGGGCCCTTTGCTATAATTTCTGCAGGTTCTGGAGAGCCATTTGGGGTTTCAACCCACACCTTAGCACTGAGGTTTTTATCTGCTGCACCACAGCTTACCTTTCCTAGCACTGTCAGAAGGGCTGGGGCAGACTCCTTCCTTACCAAACCTCCATTCACTGCACTTATGACAAGTTGGGCAATTCTGTCTCCAATCTGTATGAATAAGTGAACTCCTACACTATTTAACAGAATAACTTTGCTTTCTGCTTGGTAATCTGCATCAGTCATCCCCCTAAAACCTTAATACCTTTAAGGGCCAACACAGATCTGGAAGCAATCAATCCAAAATGCTCTGGGGGAATCTGTATTCCAACACCTGTTTCACACAATGCTATGTCTAGGGGTTTTAGTCTGTAAGCTTGTAAAGCATGTAAGTCAAGACCTGCAAATTCAGGTGTGGCTCTGTAAGGAGCTAACTCTCCAGGTTTTATTTCCCAGAATGTGATGGTATTGGTGGCCACGTGTGGTTGTATTTAGAAAGCTGGAGTTAACATTTGCATCAAAGGTGTTTCAGCATTTGTTAATGGTCTATTGTTCAGAATCTGGAGGGCTTCATTTAAATGCTCTCTCCAGTTTTTCAAAGTTCCAGCAGATAATTTTCGCAATTGAGCTTTCAGTAAACCATTCATTCTGTCAATCAGTCCTGAGGCCTGTGTATAATAAGGAATATGATATATCCACTCAATATTGTGCTGAGAACAGTAGTCCTGTACCAATTTGCCTTTGAAGTGTGACCCAGTGTCACTCTGGATCTGGAGTGGTACTCCATAATATAACATTAACAAGTCCAGAGTTCTGATAGTATTGTGCTGAGTAGCACATTTGCAAGGGACATCAATCAAGTATCCAGAATAAGTGTCCACTACGGTACAGGCATATTGACACCCGCTATTAATCGGTAGTGGTCCAATGTAATCAATTTACTATATCTGTCCTGGTAACTTTCCTCTCCCCCATTGACCTTTAACTGTTTATAGGACAGATCTCTGTTGTGTGTGCTGACAAATTGGACATTGCTAAATCACAGTTTTTATCAAATCTAGGGGAATATGCACCTCTCTAATCTCTACCCACTTGTAAGTAGCTTTCTCTCCCAGGTGTCCATATTTTTGGTGCACTCTCTTAGTCATCCCCACCAAGTCAGAATTCTGGGTTGACACTTCTGCCTCCGAACTTTTGTCTTTGACGCCTGCAAGGGAATTGAACCAGCGTTCTAGTGAGTCAATGGGACAATAAGCATCTATGACTTTAATCTGTTTTAACATTTCCCAAATTTCCTGCCACAGCTCTTTGCTCCTCACCTCCTTTGAATGAATGAAACAGTTATGTGCAAGCCATGTGGAAAGCCAAACGAAATGACACGTTCCAGGCAGCTCTTGCTTTAGAGTCTCACACACAGTGTACAACTCTGCATATTGGCTATTTTTTCCTTCTCCTGTGGTAGACAACAGCTTTTCAGTAACTGGATTGAATGACACTGTTTTCCACTGTCTTTTAGTACCCACGTATTTCAATGAATCATTAGTAAAACAAAAATGTTTGCAATCCTCAGGGGACAAGAATTCAAATGGTGCACTCCATTTCATCTTACCTGTGGTACCTCCTGCACTCTCTCCTCATCCTGTACAGGAGATTATGACACCTGTTCATGTAGGGCTGCAGTGCCTGTCGGTCCTACTCAAGCCCTGTTTTGTATGTACCAGATCCAAAGTATGATACTAGCCTCTTGTGCATGTCCTATACGGTGAGATTTAGGTGAACTCATAACCTACTGCATGATTGGTAGTTCAGATTTCAGAAACACATTATAACTTACTATGATGAGTATCCATTAGAGCCCCATATCAAACCAAAAGCTGTTTTTCAAAAGGAGTATAGTGCTCCACAAAGTCAAGTCGTTTTCTAGTCCAAAGCCCCAGAGGCACCCTTGTCCTCACCTGTTTCTGCCACATACTCCAGTTTGCATATTGTCCTTGAACAATTACATGTAAATCAATGTTTCCCTCTTGCACTGCACACAAATCTAAAGTCTGTTGAATTATTTCATTTGCCAAATCAAAGGCACACAGCTGCTCTTCACTCCATTCAAACTCATGTTTTTTCCTAGTTATTTTGTACCAAAGGGTTAAGATTTTGCTCAGATGAGGGCTATACTGTTTCCAAAAATCAAACAATTTAATGAAACTCTGTGTCTCTTGCTTAGTGCAAATAGTAGCAAACTCTACAATCTTATGTTTTACCTGTAACAACATCTCTCTATGTTCTGGATTCCACTGAATTCCCAGAAACTGCACATTTTGCGACAGTACCTGTGTCTTTTCTGAATTAATTGTACACATCGTACTCTGCAAAAGTGGTCTGAATATATCAGTAACATCGTCTCGCTCAGTGTAATCTTTTAAAGAATGCACTTCAACTCCTGCCAAAAACTGTAGACTACTCTGCGCACGGAGAACTAAGCTCTGCTCATGAGGCTCACACTGGCCTCCACCTTTTTTAACCTCCTCATTACTGGAATGTGAAAAGTCAGATTCTCCTGTAACAGCTTTGTAAATTTCAGTTTTATCTTGCAATAATTTGTTCTGGCTAATTTGCTCACGCAACTTCTTATTTTCATGTTCTAACTGTTTACATCTCTCATAAATATTTCTATAAACAGACAAAAGTATCCAAACCCCCCTGTCAAGAACAAAAGGGACATCATTCCTTTCAAAAAGCACATTTTCTTAATATGAAAACACTTTGGTTTTGTCCAAGCACCCATCCAAAAACTTAGAAAGTCCTGATAAACAAGAAAACATGTTTGTCACAACACCATAAGGCAGTTTAATTTCACATGCATTTTCAAACATGGGTTGCGGTGCCTCCTTTAATTCTCTAAACAAAACAAAACAAAGAAATTACACCTTTAAATCGTGTACTTCCAATCTCCAACTCCTTTTTTTAGACTGACGATCTACGCCAAAATGTTTTGCTTTCACTAATGACCCAGCTGACAAAAATCTCTGGAATACACTTCTTAGTTTAAAGAAGACATTTATCATTATTCGACCATGAGGTTCCGGAAAAAAAACGAAGGAGATTAGTAGGTCAAAGGCACACGTTTAAAAATAGTCACAGCAATAGAAGGAAAATATATCAAAGTGATTCTCAACTGCAATGTGCACAGCAAATATAGGTGATTGTATTATAGCATAATAACGAAGCAAAGGATAAAGTAAAATTTCATCACCGTAGGGCCTGCCAAGCTCTTCATCTTTCTCATGCCAGCAAGAAGACGACCCCCTGTTCAACTGTGAGAAAGAGATATCCACCTTCACAGGACAAATGTCTGTGTCAGGCATTTGACGTCCAATCCTGACGAGGTCTCGAAAATTCCCCTCTCTACTGACCAGGGTCACCATTTTTATAGCTTAAACAGTCATGGAAAAAGTCTTCTGAAAGGCCTTCCCCTCTCAGATGGAATTATTCAACCATGCTGGCTACTGTAGGTCAGAGTTGGAAGAAAAACTTTGAAAATTGGCCAACCTTTCAAGGCTCCCCTTCCAAGGCTCACCTGTTCCCTGCACTGAAGAAAAACAAAAAAATATGTGCTTTTTATCATGCTATCGTGTTCGGTAAGAGAAAATACGAAGAAACAAGCTTAGTTTACCATGTGGAAAAACACAGCTTATCAGCAATGTCTCAACTGCAATGTCTAATGCCAAAATAAAGACAATAGGCAGCTAAACTGAATACAAAATGTAATCTGCAACTGGTGAACATTGAACAACTAATATGCACAGTGGTGAAACACAAAGTCAGTGGTCAAACCTACCAATTTTGACTACAGTCGTTTCCCATAAGAGTACTGTTTCCGCCGTGCTTTTAATGGCGTTGGTACCACCCCGGAAAAGCTGGCGGACAGGCATGTTGTAATGCAGTGAGCTGTACATTGTCTTCCGCCTGGCTGTTGGCAGTTACTGCCAGGGTGTTTGTTGTAACCGCCGTGGTGGTTGGTGTGTTAAAGTGGCTGCTTGTGTTGGCGGTTTCCACTGTGGTCATGATTCTGATTTGTTTACCGCCGGCCTGTTGCCGGTGTTACCGCCACTTTATCACCGACCGCCAGGGTTGTAATGAGGGCCTATATAGTTTTATCAGTAGGTCTGCAAGTTAGTGGAGAGGTTTTTTGGACATTTCTTGGAAAGTTACTGTGTATAGATGACAATGTTACCACATCATGCTTTAGTAATATATTTATTTAAATTGAGTGTTTAAATAAACTGAGAAACACTCCTGCCCTGATGGCAATGTTGTTAGTAAACTACAAGAAGTCCTTGGTTATGTGGGCTAGACGTCATGGGTATGTGGGCTTGATTCTTGTGATGCATGCAGCAAACTTTAGCCTGCTTAATCAAACTAAAGAGTTTTTTTTTTGTACTGCAGAAATGCTAAGCTCACATATTTGAAGGTGTAATCATATGTGAGAATGAAGAAAAATAGGCGGATCTGTAAACTATTTGCCTAGGACCACACAATTTGAGACCTGTTTTCGGGTCAAGTACAGTAGAGTTAGGTCGAGTAGTTTATTTAAGTTACTCGACCTGCAAGTCTAGTAAAATGTTTATGATTTTTCGAGGCCTGACTCAGGAATGGAAACAGTCGCCACTTGGATGAAAGAAAGCTGCCTCAAGCTCAACTCCAACAAGACTGAGCTCATCATCTTCGGAAATGCCACCTCACCTTGGGAAGACTCCTGGTGGCCCACATCCCTCAGGCTTCCCTTGCACCGAATAAGCATGCCCGCAACCTAGGCATCATCCTCGACTCCTCCCTATCCAGGACCCGACAGGTAAACTCAGTCGCCTCCTCCTTCTGGCACACACTCCGCAAACTTCGGAAAATTTTCAGATGGATCCCAGCAGACTGCCGCAGGACAGTCACCCATGCCTTAGTCACAAGCAAGCTCAACTAGTGCAACGCCCTCTACCCCGGGACCTCGACTAGAAACATCAAAAAACTAGAGCTCATCCAGAACGCCACCGCCAGACTCATCCTGGACCTTCCACACTGAGAACATATCTCCCAACACCTGAGGACCCTCCACTGGCACCCGGTCGAGAAACAAATCACCTTTAAGCTTCTCACCCACACGTACAAGGCCATACACAATGCAGGACCAGCCTACCTGAACTAATATCAGAAAGCACTAGAGAAGCAGCCCTCCAATAGGTGGTATGTACACACTATACTAGTTATCAGCAATAGGCATAGGAAGTGATAGAAAACAGGGCAAATGCAATTAGAGAATAGTGACCCTAGGGGAGCCCAAACCATATACTAAACAAATGGAATGCAAACACAGCACCGCACCTAGGTAAGTGCAATGTGTAAAGGGGAACTAGGGGTACTAGGAAACCCAAAGGGAAGTACCACAATGCCCCCGAGTGACCAGGAAGAAAGGGGTAAGTTACTGGATTTTCCCCAAACCACCCAAAAGGAAGAACATGAAGAAAATGCAACACCCAGACAAGACAGCAAGAAACCAGTAGTGGATTTCTAAAGAGGAAGACATGTGGAAGAAGGGGACCAAGTCCAGAAGTCACAGAAGAGTCCTGGAGGAGTAGGAGCTACTGCCCACCCAGCAGTGCATGCAGAAGTTGGTCGATGGTAGGACGAAGACGACCAAGAATGCAGCCCTGGAGCAAGTGAAGAGTTCCTGGAGGATGCAGTTGACGTCCCAAACTGGAAGGATGATTGCAGTTGGTCAGTGGTGTGGAAAACTGACCAACAAGCCTTGGCAAAGACAGAAGTCGCGGTGAAGCAAAAGTGGAGCTGCCGGGGACCAGCAAGGTCCAGGAGGACTCAACCACAGAGGCAGTCCCAGGGGGACCCTCAGCAAAGCAGAGAGTGCACAGAAGAAGAGGCAGCCCCCACAATGAGACACAATGGATGAGGGTTGTGGGCAAGGAGGGGCTCCCAGGCACCAGAGCACATTTTCCTTACATTTTGAGATAATGTAATTACTAAGAAAAAACACTAAAGCCTCATTAACACGAAGTGGTTGTGGGGGAAATGTTTTATGCTCAATCTGTGGCTCTTATGATATGTTTCATGCTGCTAAAGACCACCACAAATGTGTTGAGTACATTGGGTTTTGAAGCACGTCGGCTTCTAATTAGTGACAATAAAAACACTTTGCAAGGAAACACAATAACAGTAAAAGAAGGCAGCTTGGGGTGGGGGTTAGTTTTACGGTTTAGGGCACAGTTAGGTATTTGTTTAAAACAGCTGTGGGCGGGGGAGGCGAATAGGTCTGGATTTAGTGTTTATGTCAGGGTAAACCTTAGCCACATATATGCATTTACCATACATGCTTATACAACGAAATGCAATATAAAAGCATGTGTGGTAAATGCATATTTGTTGTTACATATGTGTGGTTAAGGTTATACGTTGTTAAGGCATTCACGTTGTAACTCATGTGTGGTAAAGGCATACGTTACAATGGAATGTGTTGTTCCGACATACAACTGTGACATTATTACAGTGACGTATGTGTTGCACTTTGAGTAATACTTTCAAATGAGTAGCCCAAATCAGGCATGTAAACAGTAAGGCATGTAAGCAGATGAATTTCACAAAATACCCTTTTGTTGTGCACTGTAATGACCGATGATTGCCCTAAAATGGCTCTAACACTCCGGAAGTGCCTATGCTAGGTTTGCAACCTATTTCTAACAGAATTGCTCTGAAATCTTTTGTTGCACGATAATAAACAACTTAAAAGTAATTACCATGCCATGGAAAAATGAGGTGTAGGCTCACAGCTTGAGAATAGTAATGGCATGAATAATAATAAAGTACACTTGATTTTTATTGCTGTCTTCAGCGTGCTATTGTGCTGGGTCCTATAAGGATTTTGGAGTGTGAAGTGGAACTCTCATCGTGAGAAGGAAGAAAGATGATAAATTTCATGGTAATGGTATCATTCAGAAAGCCATCTCTCCTCAGCCCTGATACGTTTTCTAAGCAAGTCAGTGATTTAAGGCCAGATGAACTAATATTAGAAATACAGATTTCCTAATTGCGATTCTCTCCAAATCGCAATTTGGAAATCAATAGTCCTTGTGTATGACTCTCTTCTGAGTTACATTAGTGATTCCTAGTGGGATGCATATAGACATACCTCATGCACATTAATGAGGTAGGTTGCAACTTGCAACCCATTAGGGATTGCAGCTATCACAAGGAAGTTGGCCTGCTGAGGTCAGCAGACCACCATGTCTGTGATTGCTTTTTTACTAAATGCAGCAAAATGGGAGGTGTTTAAAGAAAAAAAAAAATTGCAGTTTCATTTTCCAAGAGCAGGCAGCGGTCCCTGGGACCATTGCTTGCTCTTAAAAAATATTTTTTAACATTCTCAAAGAAGAAACCTGTGTTTTTAAATGTCTCCTCACATGCTTATTGCAGTGGCTTTTCACTAGCTGCATGCCAGGCTACACCATTCTGCAGCCTCCCAGAAAATACGACTGATCTGATTTGCTTTAAATATCTGACAGAATGTACCTTCTCACAGTGGGATAGCCAGGCTCCTTCCCGGTGATCATCAGGGCCAGACTGGCCGTAACAGCCTCTCGGGTGTTTCCCTGGGAACCTGGACAGGTGGGGGCAGGTTTTGCAGTGGTGGCGGGTGGTTTGCTTACAAAAGCGCAGTGCTTCATGCTTGCACCTCCTACCACACCCCTAGCAACCTCCCCCATGCCCCCTCTCCAGTCCAACAAAATTGCCAGGGCTTGTGATCATCCTCACTCTGCGCTGACGGTTGGAACTAGGCTCAGGTCTTCGCTTTTACATGGAACACATTTGAAACAGAAGTATAGTGAAGGAAAGGAACGCCCTAACACATATGAACAGTTACATTAAATTACAATCCATGGAGAAAGCCTGGAGGAGGGCCAAACCAACCTCCAACAAAAGCAATTGC
Source organism: Pleurodeles waltl (assembly GCF_031143425.1). Classification (NCBI taxonomy): domain Eukaryota; kingdom Metazoa; phylum Chordata; class Amphibia; order Caudata; family Salamandridae; genus Pleurodeles; species Pleurodeles waltl. The sequence continues at coordinate 651,444,173 of NC_090442.1, forward strand.
AGGAATAAAGCACTGGGGGTGTGCCTCACATCTAAGCCATATAGCATTATCATGCCATGCGATCTGTTGCTTTGGTCATAACATCACCTGTATTAAAGCAATGAACTCCGGAGCACATGTCGCGCCACTACATGGCAGAACAAGCACTCTCATTCAATTAACGTCCTCACCCTGCTCAGCCTTGCCAAGTGCCACATTGCATGACTATCTCTGGTCCTTGCGAGAAAATTACTAACGTGTTAGTCTAACCCGAGATGCGAGGCATTTGGCAAGGCTGCTACTATTTCTTCGCTCCATACATGCCAACATTTTAATACTAGGAGGAGGGAGATTTTGAAAAAAAAACAGGGGACTTCATTTTCCAATGTGATGTGTATTGAAGCAAAGGCAATTCCGATGTAAGATGTGCCAATTCTATGTCAGGACCGGAAGGAGAGGATTATGCAGTCCTTTCTTCACTTTTATTGTTACAGCAAGTTCAAAGTTTAAGTAAAAAAAACACATTGTAACTCCCATGAGGCCTACAATGTAATCATAGTAACCATAAACCAATACAAGTACTGTCCAAATGTCCATATAAATGCCTGCCGGGTCCAGTCCTTCCTCTTTCTTCACCGCTGACCCATCAGTTAAGTCCCTCGCTTCCTTAACGTTTTTCTCTGTTAGGTTGCCCGGGGTTTTCCTTATCGCTATATGCTTTTCAATTATTGATGTGTTTTAACTGTGCTTAACAATACTTCTTCCTAAGTGGTGGCCGGCAGCCAACAGCCCGAGCGCCCACCTGAGTACTTGCAAGGTGGAGCACTTTCACGCTGCACTCAGGAACAGTTAAGCGCGCAGTGATCCGTTTCTAACGCACTTCTCACAGCGCGGTACGGACTCACATTGCGCACTTGGAAGGAACGATCCAGACCAATAGCCCTCATTGGGTCTTTGGGGATAGTTTTTTCCTCCTTCCCAAAACCTCAGTGACACTGCGCTAGTGTTAAAGTGCAGGCATCGGCCTGTGATAAGAACACCCTCTAAGGGCATATTGAGAAACTCTAAACTGACTTAGGCATCGGCCTGTTATTAGAGCACCTTCTAGGGCACATTCACAATCCTTGACTACATTAAAACTATATTGACATTATAAGGAGCACCTGCAAGGGGGATACCCTAGTGTACATATTACAGGGCATTTGAACACTAGTGCTCTCACCCCAATAAAAAATGGGCTCCTTTGAGGACCACACTTATTCCCCTAACCTGGCATCAGAGGACGAATGGCACTCTCAGTGTTACCTTCCTGCAGGGGTGGACAGGCTCCTCTCAAAGGCGATTGCCAAGGTGCTAGCACCCCTGCAGGACAGGATCAATCAATCAATCAATCAATATATTTATCAAGCGCTCTACTTACCCGTGAGAGTTTTAAGGCGCTGGGGGGGGGGGGCTGCTACTGGTCTTGAGGTGTCTTCTGAAGGTGAGCAGGTCCTGGATCTGTCCTAGGTTTGACGGGAAGCTGTTGCAGGTCTTGGCGGCGAGGTAAGAAAAAGATCTGCCGCCGGAGGATCTGCGATGGATGCGGGGGGTGGAGGCGAGTGCAAGGTTGGCGGAGTGGAGTTGCCGGGTGGAGGTGTAAAAGCTGAGTCTGCTGTTCAGGTAGGATGGTCCGGTGTTGTGAAGTGCTTGGTGTGCGTGGGTGAGGAGCTTGAAGGTGATCTTATTGTGACATGGAGCCAGTGTAGGTCTCTTAGGTGGGGGGTGATGTGGTTGTGGTGAGGGATGTTGAGGATGAGTCAGGCGGAGGCGTTTTGGATGCGTTGGAGGCATTGCAGGTGTTTGGACGGGATGCCTGCGTAGAGTGCATTGCCGTAGTCGAGCCTGCTGCTGACGAGGGCCTGAGTTACTGTTTTCCCTGTTTTGGTTGGGATCCATTTGTAGATTCTGCGGAGCATGCGGAGAGTGTTGTAACAGGAAGAGGAGATGGCGTTGACTTGTTTCGACATGGAGAGGGATGAGTCGAGGATGAAGCCGAGGTTTCGTGCGTGGTTGGTTGGTGTCGGTGGGGTGCCCAGCGAGGCTGGCCACCGCGAGTTATCCCAGGCGGAGGGGGTGGGCCCAAGGATGAGCACCTCTGTTTTGTCCGAGTTCAGTTTCAGTCGGCTGCTTCTAATCCAGTCAGCGATGGCCTTTAAATCCTCGTGGAGGTTGGTTTTGGCGGTGTGTGGGTCCTTGGTGAGGGAGAGGATGAGTTGGGTGTCATCGGCGTAGGAGATGATGTTGAGGTTGTGTTGACGGGCCACCTGTGCGAGGGGGCGCAATGTAGATGTTGAACAGTGTCGGTCTGAGGGATGAGCCCTGGGGTACGCCGCAGATGATGTTGGTGGCTTTGGATTGGAATGGGGGAGGTGGACTCTCTGGGTTCTTCCGGAGAGGAAGGATGTGGTCCAGTCGAGGGCCTGGTCTTGGATCCCTGCTTCGTGGAGGCAGGTTTTCAGAGTGTGGTGGCAGACAGTGTCGAAAGCGGCCGACAGGTCTAGGAGGATGAGGGCTGATGTTTCTCCATTGTCAAGATGGCTTCTGATGTCATCTGTGGTGGCGATGAGGGCGGACTCGGTGCTGTGGTTTTGTCTGAAGCCAGACTGGGAGGGGTCGAGGATGTTGTTGTCTTCGAGGTACCGGGTGAGTTGTGTGTTGACGATTTTCTCAATGATCTTCGCCGGGAATGGAAGCAGGGAGATGGGCCGGAAGTTCTTCAGGTCTTTGGGGTCTGCCTTTGGTTTATTGAGTAGAGCGTTGATTTTGGTGTGTTTCCAGCTTTCCGGGAATCTTGCTGTTTCGAAGGAGATGTTGATGACCTTCCGTAGGCGTGGAGCGATGGCTGCGTCTGCTTTGTTGAAAATGTGGTGTGGGCAGGGGTCTGATGGTGATCCGGAGTGGATGGAATTCATTGTCCTGCGAGTTTCGTCGTCGTTGATGCTGGTCCAGGAGGTCAGGCGGTTGGAGCGGATGGAGTTCGTGGAGGGCGGGGTAGGTGTGTCCGCAGTGTAAGGGGTGTTGAAGCTGTTGTGGATGTCTGCAATCTTTTGGTGGAAGGCGGTGGCTAGGGCGTCACATAGTTCTTGGGAGGGGGTGATGTCATTGACTGTGGCGCTGGGGGTGAGAGCTCCTGCAGACAGGGCAGACTTATGGACTAGGTCTCGAACTCCCTGGGAATCCTGGGGGATACAGGGGCAGGCACCAGTGCCTCAACTAACACTAACTCTTCTAGGCACCTAAAACGTGATGCAAGGCACCTGGAGGGCTTTGACCGATTACAGGAAACCTTTGGCAAGAGTGCGTGCACTTTAAAGAATTTACCCTCCTGGGAGGATGCGTTGCCCGGAGAGCCTGGTGACAAGGTCGCCCTGGAATACGACCACGACCTGGGGTCTCCTCAATTCGGGGGGCGGGGGAGCTGATACCGATGATGAGGGCTCATCAGATGAGGGGTGCAACTTGGGCAGGCCTTGGCGGTCAACTGCGACCACTTCAGGCTTTGGCAAAGGGGATCAAAAGGCTACTGATATGTTTGACCCCGAAGACATCTACCACCCTAGGTCTTCGGAGTGGGTTCCAGATTCTAAAGTGGCTGAGTATGTGGCGAGTAAAATCCGTCACCCCTTGGATAAGGAGGTGTAGGAAGCTGGCCCTGGATATACTATATCAAAGTGAGTTATAGTGTGCACAGAGTCCAGGGGTTCCCCAGAGGCTTAACAGAGGCTAAAGTAGATAATACTAATGCTCCCTTTTGTGGTAATGTGGTCGAGCAGTTAGGCTTATCAGAGGGTAGTGCAAAGTATTTGTTGTACACAAGTAGGCACCAAACACTCACCCTCAGCGTCACTGGGGCAGCCAGGTGCAGGGTGCAAACCAGACGTCAGGTTTCCAATGCTGGTCTATGAGGAGACCCCAGGGGTCACTCAGAGGGTGCAGGCGAGGTCCAGGGGGTGTCTCGGGTACACCACCAGTCGGACAGGGAGGAGGGCCGCCTCCTGAATATAGCTGCACCGGGTGTTGGCTTCTCTAAGGCCTGGGGGCTGCGGGTGCAGTGTATCTTTAGGCATCGGATATCTTCATCCGGAGCTTCGCGGTCAGGGGGGTCCTTGGGATTCCCTCTGCAGGCGTCGTCGTGGAGAGGTCAACCCAGGGTGGGCACTTGCTCGCAACCCCTTGGGGACCCTCTCTTGCTGGGTGTACCACCTGGACACGGGCTGTGGGCGTCGGGTGCACAGAGGTCAGGACTCACACATTCGGAGTGAGGTGGGAGTCCTTGGTTGTTGTTTTTTTTAGACAGAACCGCTGTCCTCGAGAGTTCTTGGTCATTTTGGGTGCAGGGCAGTCCTCTGAAGTTGGGCAGAGGTCGCTGGTCCTGCTGCACGCGTCGCTGGTCTTTTGCAGGTTCTTTAAAGCAGAAGACAGGCCGGTAGGGCTGGGGCCAAAGCATTTGTTGTCTTCCTTCTTCTCTGCTGGGGGTTTCAGCTAAGCATTCCTTCTTCTTCTTCTTCTTCTTCTTGTAGGTCGCCAGGAATCTGGTGAGCTGGGTTCAGGGAGGCCCTTAAATCCTAGATTTAGGGTCATTTTAAGGGTCAGAGGGCAGTAGCCAATGGCTACTGTCTGTGAGGGTGGCTACACCCTCCTTGTGCCCACTCTCTTTGGGGAGGGGGCACAAACCTAATCCTATTGGTCCCTGTCCTCCAAACCAAGATGGAGGAATCTGCAGGGAGGGGGGGGGTCACCTCAGCTCTAGACACCTTAGTGTAGGAGGCTGGCCTGGCTTATAGTGGGTACCTGATGGTACTTACACCTTGTGCCAGGTCCAGTTATCCCTTATTAGTAGATTAGTAGTGTTCTAGCAGCTTAGGCTGATAGAGGTAGCTGTAGCAGAGCAGCTTAGGCTGAGCTAGGAGACATGTAAAGCTCCTACTATACCACATATCATATAGCACTATACCATAAGAATCACAATACTCAGAGTTACTAAAAATAAAGGAACTTTATTTTAGTGACAATGTGTCAGAAATATCTCAGAGGATATACTCCCTTAGGAGGTAAGTAAAGTACACAATATATACACACAAACCAAAATCAGGTAAGTAAACAGTTAGAAAAGTAGTGCAAACACTGTAGAATACAATAGGATGCAATAGGCATAGTGGCAACACAAACCATATACTAAGGCAGTGGAATGTGAACCACTTAGGGACCCCCCAGGCCTAGTGTAATGTGTAGAGGGTCGCTGGGACTGTCAGAAACCACTAAGGGTGTCCAAGATACCCCACCCCAAGACCCTGAAAAGTAGAAGAAAGGTTACCCTACTTCCCCAGAAACACACTAAAGTCGTGATAGGAGATTCTGCAAAGACAACAACTGACTGCAAAGCACTGAAGACTGATTCCTGGACCTGAGGACCTGTAAAGGAAGGGCACCAAGTCCAAGAGTCACGAAAGTGTTCAGGGGGGCTGGAGCCCACTAAACCCCCAGAGGTGCAAAAGGGCTGCCTCTAGGTGGAAGAAGCTGAAGATTCTGCAACAATGGAAGATGCCCGCGGCGTGCTGGAGGATGCAGAGTTGTTTCCACACAGAAAGACTGCAAACAAGCCTTGCTAGCTGCAAAGGCCGCGGTTGAAGAAAATGGGTGCTTCCCGGGCACAGGAAGGACCAGGAGGTCGCCCCTTGGAGGAGGAGACAGAGGGGGTGCTCAGCAGTACAGAGAGCCCACGCAGAAGCAGGCAGCACCCGCAGAAGCACTTGAACAGGCATTCATGAAATCTGAGTATGGCGGTCGTCTCAACACTACAAAGGAGGGTCCCACGAAGCCGGTGGTCAACTCAGCGAGTTGAGCAATGCAGGACGGAGTGCTGGGGACCCGGGCTATGCTGTGCACGAAGGATTCCTTGCAAAAGTGCATGGAAGCCCTAGCAGCTTCAGATCACGCAGTACACAGCATTACTGTCTGGCGTGGGGAGGCAAGGACTTACCTCCACCAAATTTGGACAGAAGGACCACTGGACTGTCAGGATCACTTGGATCCAGCTCCTGTGTTCCAGGGACCACGCTTGTCAAGATGAGAGGGGACCCAGAGGACCAGTGATGCAGAAGTTTGGTGCCTGCAGTAGCAGGGGGAAGATTCCGTTGACCCACAGGAGATTTCTTCTTGGCTTGTAGTGCAGGGAGAAGGCAGACAGCCCTCAGAGCATGCACCACCAGGAAACAGTCGAGAAAGCCGGCAGGATTAGGCGCTACAATGTTGCTGGTAGTCATCTTGCTACTTAGTTGTGGTTTTGCAGGCGTCCTAGAGCAGTCAGCGGTCAATCCTTGGCAGAAGTAGTCGAAGAGAGAGATGCAGAGGAACTGTGGTGAGCTCTTGCATTCTTTATCTGAAGAGAAACCCACAGGAGAGACCTTAAATAGCCCTCAGAGGAGGATTGGCCACTTAACCAGGTAAGCACCTATCAGGAGGGGTCTCTGATGTCACCTGCTGGCACTGGCCACTCAGAGGCCTCCATTGGGCACTCAAACCTCTGCATTCAAGATGGCAGAGGTCTGGGACACACTGGAGGAGCTCTGGGCAACACCCCTGGGGTGGTGATGGACAGGGGAGTGGTCACTCCCCTTTTCTTTGTCCATTTTCACACCAGAGCAGGGGCTGGGGGATCCTTGAACCAGTGTAGACTGGCTTATGCAAGGAGGGCACCATCTGTGTCCTTCAAAGCATTTCCAGAGGCTGGGGGAGGCTACTCCTCCCCAGCCCTTAACACCTATTTCCAAAGGGAGAGGGTGTAACGCCCTCTCTCAGAGGAAATCCTTTGTTCTGCCTTCCTGGGACTGGGCTGCCCAGACCCCAGAAGGGCAGAAGCCTGTCTGTGGGTTGGCAGCAGTGGTAGCTGCAGTGAAAACCCCAGAGAGCTAGTTTGGCAGTACCCGGGGTCCATGCTGGAGCCCCGGGGATGCATTGGATTGGCACCCCAATACCAGATTTGGCATGGGGGGACAATTCCATGATCTTAGACATGTTACATGGCCATATTCAGAGTTACCATTGTGAAGCTACATATAGGTATTGACCTATATGTGGTGCACATGTGTAATGGTGTCCCCGCACTCACAAAGTCCGGGAAAATTGCCCTGGACAATGTGGAGGCACCTTGGCTAGTGCCAGGGTGCCCTCACACTTAGTAATTTTGCACCTAACCTTCACTAAGTGAGGGTTAGACATATAGGTGACTTATAAGTTACTTAAGTGCAGTGTAAAATGGCTGTGAAATAACGTGGACGTCATTTCACTCATGCTGCAGCCCATAGGGATCTCCTGGAACCCCATTACCCTGGGTACCTAGGTACCATATACTAGGGAATTATAAGGGTGTTCCAGTGTGCCAATCAGAATTGGTGAAAATGGTCACTAGCCTGCAGTGACAATTTAAAAGACAAAGAGAGCATAAGCACTGAGGTTCTGGTTAGCGGAGCCTCAGTGACACAGTTAGGCACCACACAGGGAACACATTTAGGCCACAAACTATGGGCACTGGGGTCCTGGCTAGAAGGATCCCAGTGAGACAAGCAAAAACAAACTGACACACAAGTAAAAATGGGGGTAACATGCCAGGCAAGATGGTACTTTCCTACACTTAGGGGTGGTGTTGAAGTAAGCCTCAGCAAGGCCTACTAGTGCAAGGGGTTCACCTTTCTCTGCACAAAGTCCTCAGACCATGTAGGAAGAAGTTGGCACAGGAACTGAAATAAAAGACAAAGTTTATTAACCTCATGAGGTGGTACTACAGTTCAAACAGCACCCTTAGGTAATGTCTGAAGTAGCACACTGAACTGAGAGAGCATGGTCCTTTTATACCCACGCAGGGGCTAAAAGGAGGTGGTACAATTATAGAAGTTAGACTTGTATACATGTAAGGTCATGTGGAAAATGCAGTCGACAGGTAGGAGGAGCTAACAGTTTTCAAGGACTAACAGCTGCAGACCTTACTGAGCATGTGCGAAAGTGGGAGATGCTAAATATAACTTGTCACTAGGCAGATTTCAAGAGTAGTTAACAGAAAGGTAGGACAGAGCACATGGTGAGCACGTGGCAGCATGTGGCAGAGAAAATGGCTGCCATGAATACAAAATGGATTCCGCGAAATGTTCACAATAGTTACAAATACAGATGTCTTCTGCTAATGCTTAATCTAATCGCTGCTAAACTACAACAGACGACCCTTTCAGCATTAGCTGAAGACATTCGTCTTTCTGGGATAATCTAAATATTCATCTTGTATATTTATGCTCATCATTTCAGCTATTTCTTCATCTAACATATGTTGTGCTTTCATTTCTGTAATATTTCTTTTGGTAGGCATACAAGCAGTAATACACATGGAGCAGAACATTGGACCACACTGAATACAGATACAGCATGTGAAAAATATTGCAATAATTACACACAGGATAGTCAGTAGTTTCCAGCCCCAGGTGGAAATAAGAGCCCAAAACCATCCAGAAAAAGTCCAAGTACCAGTCTCTGTGTGGATTTCTGCAGCAATTTTATGCAATTTAGATATTGCATCATATACTGAAGGTGAGTGATCAGGAATTAAAACACAGCAACTACTACCGATGATGCGACATGCACCACCTCGGTCAGCTAATATCACATCTAGTACCATACGATTTTGGAGCGCTACAATCCTTGCAATTTGGAGCTCCTCAGTAATATTCCCAAGTGCCAGAGCTGCCTGATTGGTAACAGCTTCCACAACCCTAGTCAATCGTCTCACTTTCCTACTGTTTAACGCAGCACCCACAAAGGGGAACAATCCTAAATTAAAATCAACATATTGTTGCAGGCTAGTATCCGTTTGGTCTACCTCATTTGTACTTATTTCCCTTTTATATCTATTGTTAATGATGTCATTGAACAGTTTTAAATCTCGGTGATATGATGCAGGGGACAAAAACATAGGGGGTAATAGAAAAGATACATAACACACACCTGACCACCCAACAGGTAGTTGGTAATATCCATAGGTACCACAAACAAAATATGCATTATTTGAAGTTGTAAAACTACTATTATTTACACCCTCAATAGTTAAAATCAAGGTACAATCGCTTATCCTTACTGGAATTCGCCCAATGCTACGTATACATAAATCTGCTTTAGTTTTTGTAACAGAAATCACAAATTGTTCTTTCTTGTCAGAGTCTCTTATATTTGTGAAGACATATGGTACTGAAACATTGTCCGGTTGATACTCTTCCCATTCCCATTTAGTTCCTTTGGCTTGGGGATACCCATCTTTGTCTTGGTAGCATACTTTATTAAGGCAAAAAAGAAGTCCGCCCTCTGTACGTTTTCCAGATGCAAACAAAACCGTGTACCAAGCTTGACAAGAACCATTGTGTGAAAAAGGAAGAGGAATGAAAGGTGTTCCTCCTTTCTTTTGATGCGCAGGTATCATTCCACATACCCAACAGTTAGTAGTATTTGTAGCATTATGAGTATGATGCAGCATCTGAATGAAAGTATTATTGAAGTACGATTGACGGTGCTTCTGCTCCTGATAGAGAAGCGTAAAGTAATAGTGATCCTCTGGTACTGGAGTAGTGGCAACAAAAAACTCACGAGCAGGAGCCTTCTTTTCAACAAACCAGGTGATTGTTGCTGTAACCACCAAAACACCAACAAACCCCATAGTACTAATGATCAGTTTGTTATTCACTTTAGCAACAGTGATAATCGACCCTTTCAGAAATGGATTAAAAACAATCGTTGGAGCTCTTATCCCTGGGCAGCCGCTGATTTCTTCACCACGGGCCAAGACGGGTGTCACTACTCTAATGCATGGCTGATCCCCCCCCCCTTGCCACATTGGCTCTCTGTTTCACTAACCCAGGGTGGTAGCACAACCATTTTTTTTTTTTTTAATTCAGATTCTTTCCTCGGTCTCAAATTATATCGCAACACTCCAGAAGTCGTATGGTCCGGGAAGACCTCTGCAGATTCTTCAGGTGATATAGCACGGCCTTTCTCCGTAGTCAAAATCTCTAAATGATCGGTCAGCACAGCAGGTTCCACCAAGGTAGGTAGCACTCTCTTGCAGTGAGTACTATGGACCCAATTCTTTCAGTTCGTCACTCGAACTGCTGTCCTTGTCGCAAGGAGCACCTGTTCTGGGCCTCGCCACCTTGGTTCCAAGCTGCTTGATCTTTCAAAAGACTTAATTATCACCTGGTCACCAGGTCGGAGTTCATGGCCTTCAACTGTAGATCTGTCAGGAAGTGCTTCTGGAACCTGTTGATGAATAGAAACCAAATTGTCGGTTAACTGTGCCAAATAATCATTCATCAGGACACAAGGTACATCATATACAGATTTTGGCTTAGGAACTCCCCAAATATTCATTGGCCTCCCAAATACTATTTCGTATGGGCTAAGGCCGAGTCGAGAGTGTGGCACTGACCTAATAGACAATAATGCCAACGGTAATGCATCCGGCCAAGTTAAGGATGTGGAAGCCTGTATATTCACTAACTTCAGCTTCAAAGTAGCATTATACCTTTCCACCAACCCTGCTGATTGTGGGTGGAAAACCGCATGGAACTTCTGTTTGATCCCTAATCCTTTCAGGACATACTTAATAACTTCCCCAACAAAATGAGGTCCGTTATCACTCCATAAAAGTCTGCAAACACCAAACCTAGGGAAAAATTATTTCAAAAGCACCTTCGCTGTGGTAATGGCAGTATTATCCTTTGTGGGGTACGCCTCTATCCATTTACTGAAGGCACATACCACCACCAAGACATACTTTAAATTGTTGCAGCGTTCAAGCTGAATATAATCCATTTGTAGAACTTAAAAAGGTGCAGTTGGTGTAGCAAACCCTCCCGCAGGAGTATGTGTCCCTTTTCCAGGATTGTATTGGAAACAGATCAAACAAGACTGTACTACTCTCTTAGCTGTACTGGAAATTTCTGGATGCTCCCAAACTTGCGTAAGCAACTTCGTTATTGTTGAAGATCCAACATGTGCCAGCCCATGTGCCATCTGAACCATAGGTTGTACAAAAGCTATAGGCAATTTCCATTTATCCATCTGCTTATTCCGACAACAGCCCTCATCACCCAATTCTCCATCTTCAGACCATTGCTCACGTTCTTTCACAGAAGCAGATTTCTGTATATCTAATACGTCTTGTCTAGCATTATGCCAACGTTCAGCTTGTGACTTCACTACATACATAGAAGTAGTACTTCGCTGCATCGCAGTCTCACGTGCTACGCGGTCTGCAAGAGCATTACCTTGCCTATCTTATCGGACACTTTCTTATGTGCACTACATTTCACAATAGCTAGTTTCTTTGGATATGTCAATGCAGTCAAGAGGTTATGCACTAATTCTCCGTGCATTATCTGCATCCCGGATGTGAGAAAACCTCTCTCCTTCCAAAGCAAACCAAAATCATGAGCCACTCCAAAAGCATAGCAGCTGTCTGTATACATTTTCACACTTAAGTCAGTACTAAGCTCACATGCTCGTGTCAAAGCTATGAGTTCAGCTGCTTGAGCTGACTTCTGTGGTATACGAGCTGTCTCCACTACCGTGTGTATTGTGGTGATTGCATAAGCAGCTGAGGTCGTACCATCTGGCAACTTCAAACAAGACCCATCAACCCACAATTCCCCGTCTACATCTAAAAGGGGCGTATCTTGTAAATCAATACGACCCTTTGTCTGTTCTTCGGTAAGGAATATACAATCATGTGTTTCTTGTGACTGAGGCTGAGTCACCGGATTTGGCAACAAAGTGGCTGGATTTAATGTTGCACATCTCTTCAGTGTAATGTGAGGAGCCAACAATGTCAACTCATATCCCGGTATACGGGCGCTAGTTAAATGTTGTGTCTTTGTTTGATTTAAAAGAGCATCAACCGCATGAGGTACTAACACCAACAGCTTATGTAACAAAACTATCCCTTCACACTGACGTATTGACACAGCTGTTGCGGCAACTGAACGAAAACACCCAGGCAACGCTCGAGCGACAGGATCAAGTACTGCTGAAAAATATGCACAGAGACGCTGCTTATCGCCATGTGTCTGTACTAAAACTGACAATGCACATCCATCTTTCTCATGTACGTAAAGTGCAAAAGCCTTCATGTAATCTGGAGTACCTAACACTGGTGTGGAACAATGGGCTTGTCGCAGCTGCCTGAAAGCAGTCTCACATTCATCTGTCCATGGGAGGGGCATTGGAGTATCTTTGTCAAACCTTTGCTAGCACTTTTGACTAATGTGTGAAAACCCTAATATCCATTGCCTACAAAAAGAAGTAAGACCAAGGAATGCCCGAACATCTTTCTGAGTAGAGGGTACTGGTGTGTCTAAAATTGCTTGAATACGATCTGATGTAAGTGCACGGCCCTCCTTAGATAAAAGGTGACCGAAATAGGTTACCTTTGGTCTACAATATTGCAATTTCTTTCGTGACACTTTATGATGGTGTAAAGCAAGAAAAGAAAGTAAAGACAAAGTGCACTTTTCACATTGCTCAGGGGTATCAGCCGCCAACAAAATATCATCGACATATTGTATGAGAGCCACACCTTCAGGCAAAACAAAAGAATCAAGTTGTCGTTTTAACGCTTGACTATAAATACTTGGACTCTCCGTATAGCCTTGAGGAACTCTGCAAAATCCAAATGATCGTTTATTTAAAGTAAAACCAAACAAATATCGGCTGTCAGTGTGAATAGGGATCGAAAAGAAAGCATTCTTCAAGTCTATCACAGAGAACGTATTTGCTGTTGGGGGAACCAAAGTGAGGAGTGTCGTGATGTCAGATACCACAGGATATTGTGATATCACAATCTTATTGACTTCTCGTAAATCAATAATGAATCGGTAAATCCTAGTATCAGTATCCTTTTTCAGAATAGGAAGAATCGGACTATTACAAACATTATACAGAACTTCCTCAACAACTCCAACTGCAATAAGATCATGCACAATTCGCGTGAGTGCTTCTTCGCCCTCCTGTGAAATTTTGTATTGAGGCAAACGTGGCAATACAGCTCCCTCCTTGACACTAATATGTACCAGTGGAATAATCATTTGTCCCACATCAGTATCTGAAGTAGCCCACAAAGTACTAGGGAGTGAAGCTAATGCAATATCCTCTTTAACACGACAAACTCTTTCCATCACAGGATGATTATCATTTAAAATAACACGCACCCCTTCAGGAGAGCATCGTATTGTAGCCCTGAAATACTTGAGCATATCAAGACCCACAATATTGTCTGGTGTATTTGGAGAAAGCAAAAATAGACATGGAGCAGTAAATTTATCAACATGGAATGCAAGTGGTTGTGACAATGGGCTAGGGGAAGGTGTTCCATCGAAACCTATCGATGTAATGGTTAAGCCAGACAGGGGAGCCCTTGGAATCAATTGTTTAGACAAGGCGCTACGAGTAGCTCCTGTATCAACCAGAAACTGATCAGTAGAACCCAAAACAAGTGCTCTAACATAGGGACCCCTCTGATCTACTGGAACTTCAACTGATTCCTTACCCCATCCTAGGCAATCCTATGCATAAGCAGAGTCTTGGAAACCAGGCTGCACATAGTTAGACATCTGGTATTGGTTCCGTCTATCAAAAGTGTTAAACCCATCCTGCCCTCGTACATTAGCATCAACCCTAGCATGAGCATTCGTGCTTCTTCTAGGTCCTGAATATCCTGAGCGATTTCTCATGTGTCCCCGACCACGTGAACACTGCTGAACACGTAGTACTGGACAATCGGCAGCCCAATGCCCAAATTTCTTACAATACACACACTGATCAACAGACAAATTTGAATGAGTGTAAGAAGAACCATAAGATCCACGTCCACCTCTATCACTACCTCTAAAAGGCGGACCATAAGCTTGAGCCAACATAACCTTCGTCTTTAATTCTTTAATCTTTTTGTCCTCGCTACCTTTTGCTTCTAATTCCTGACGTTCATAATACTGAGCCATAGACAAAAGAGAAACCGGAGTAGAGGTAGTCCATGAACTTTCACTAACTTTTAGACGACTAGCTATTCCTGGTAACAGATTTGCGACATATTTATCGACAAACAAATGTCTGCCCGTATGATCTGACAATAACTGACCGCTAAAATCATGAAATGCTTCTTCAAAGCGTGTAAAGAAATCAGAGACCGATTCATCTGCTTTTTGTTTACAAGACGCTAAAACAGTCCAATCTATCTTTTCAGGGGGAATAATCGTTTTTAACTTAACTAACATGGCTGCAGGAAGATCTAGAATCAACTGATATGGCTTTTTTGCAGGTTCCCTATCCCCGTCCATCTGTTCTAATTCTTTCCATGACGCCCCAAAAACTGCACGATCATCAGTTTTACGAACAGTTCTCCACATATCTGGCGGTAATATCAATCCAAAAAATAAATCAATGTCAGCCAAAGTCATAGTACAAGAACGAATTGCTCCCTCAACTTCCTCATAAAAGGCGGCTGGATTTTTCCGCGGGTCAGGTAATGCTGTTTTAAGTGCCATTACATCTGCCCTATTCCAAGGAGTGTACACCCAATTATAAATAAAATAACCCTTAACATCAACAGTTTTATCATCACTTGTACCCAATCCCTTAGGAGGAACATTCAAAGGCGCGGCCGCCCGCATTGGTTTCGCGTGAACTATCATAGTCTTATCTGTTCCGAAGATGGAAGCTTGCACCCCATCGGTCTGAGATGTCCGTGCAACTACGTCCACAGCCCTTTTCTCCTCTTGCAAACGGACTGCCGTAACACATAATTTCATTAAACACCCAATTGCATCAGCCACCTGGGATAAAACAAAAAGACCATCACACATTTGCTTATGATCAGCTGCTACATCATCGGGCTCTAACTCATCAGAATATTTCCGATATAGTTCAATAACTTCTGAGCCAAATGCCTCAGTAAAATATAGCTGCTCCTTTTCCGTCCACCCTTTCATGTTGTCTAAAAGTTCAGAAGCAGAGACAACGCTACGAATTGTTTTACGAGCAATAGATCTAAGCTTAGACGCACGGTCAGCAAGCAACATAGAGTGACTGTCTCGCATCTGTTGCTCCAAACTGGAGACCTTAGCTAACTCATGAGGGGCAGAAGGGACGACATACGGAGGTGGAGGGAGATCTAGTAACAATAAATCATCATGTGGTTTATTAAGGATAGGATAGGTTGCCTAATGGTGTATTGGCCAGTTACCTGTAATTTACATTATTTCTCTTCTAGCTCCTTTAAATCATTTATGTCTTTCTTTCTCATTTCCAATGCTTTCACATATACATTCTTGCGCTGCTCTTTCTCAAGCAAGGCTTGCTCACGCTTCACTCGTCCATGCACTTCTTTCTCCCACATTCGTACACAGTCAAACATATCTTGCCTAGACTTTGGCTTACACATACATTGTTCCACATACTCAATCTTTCGCAATGCAAATGACCCATGCATAGGCCAAGATAACTCAGGATCCGCACGAGTGTATTTATTCCATAATGTGCTGTACATTATAGAAGAAAGACCATGTTTAACATACATATCTCTATTTGGCGTCCTCTCTGGGGGTGCTGGTTGCGATTCTTCCAGTCTCAAATTGGTACCATTACAAAAGCAACATATCCTACGAAGTGCACTAAAAACAGACATGCCAAAATAGTGCAAAATATGCAATATTATAATCAAAGTAGCACTTAAGGTGCTGTTCAAATCAAAATTAAATTGGAGAAAATTCTCCTCATTACCTGCCTATATAAATTGCAATTTATATATCAATTCAAAAGACACAAATTGACTAGTCACCAAAAACACGAGAGCCACAGTAAGTAGTGCTACACTACATTACAAAACAAAGGCATCAAAACCCACAGCAAGTGCCGTAAAACGGCTCTTACCAATCACAGGGTGTCCAGGTTCCAACTGCCAAGTTCTAAAATCGACCAAATGGTCACTGCATGACGAATGAACAAAAAGAATCTCAGTCGAGGACCGGCGCCACCTGGATGGTCAAATGAGAAAGAAGGGAAAAACGCTGTGGTTGCCAAGACTCGGGTCTCCTCAGGCATTGATCGTCCGCAGCGAGATCCCAATACTTCGTCGCGACCAATCCGTTCGGCATCCGAGTCACCGATGAGTCCCTGTTCGGGCGCCAATTTGTTGAAGTAAGCCTCAGCAAGGCCTACTAGTGCAAGGGGTTCACCTTTCTCTGCACAAAGTCCTCAGACCATGTAGGATGAAGTTGGCACACAAACTGAAATAAAAGACAAAGGGGGTCATTCTGACCTCGGCGGTAAAAGGCCCTTACCGCCGGTCAGAAGTCCGCCATTCTACCGCCGCGGCCGCGGTAAACCGCCACGGTCATTCTGACCACCAACTGTGAAACCGCCAAAAATCCGACATCCAAGGAAGGCCGCCTCATCAGCGGGCCGCGGAAAACTGGAGATGACCAAACCTCCACCGTCACGCCAACACAAACACGCCCATGCCATTCTGACCCACGAATCCACGCGGCGGTCTTTCAACCGCGGTATTCCATTGGCGGTACACACCGCCGCGGTCAAAATACACACCCAGCTCCAAAACACAGCCACATTGGACAATTTGAAATACACACACCTGACACACATACAAACAACACTCCCACACATCCAATCAACTATAAAACACACACCCACATCACCCACAAACCCCCACTAGTTGGAAATCGGAGAGAAGGAGATAGAGATAGAGAGAGCGAGCACAGCAAACGAAAACCCCAACACACACAGGAACCCAACTTCATCACCCACACCACATTTACGCACACATCACCACATATCACCACGCACATCACCACAAACACCACCCCACACCTCATCCACACCACCCCATGGCACCCCAAAGACACCCCAGGTTCTCGGACCAAGAACTCAGGGTCATGGTGGAGGAAATTATAAGGGTTGAGCCCCAGCTCTTCGGCACACAGGTGCAGCACACCACTATAGCAAGGAAGGCTGAGCTATGGCAAAGGATCGTAGACAGGGTCAACGCTGTGGGACAGCATCCCAGAAATCGGGAAGATATCAGAAAGCGATGGAACGACCTATGGGGGAAGGTGCGCTCGATGGTGTCGCAACACAACATCGCTGTGCAGAAGACTGGCGGCGGACCCCCACCCACTCCACCCCAATTCACAGCATGGGAGCAAGAGGTAGTAAACATCCTGCATCCTGATGGCCTCGCTGGAGTACACGGAGGAATGGACTCTGGTAAGTCGAATCTCAACTACTTCACCCCCCCCCAACCACCAGCATGCCAACCCCCCCCCCCTCAACCCCAATATCAACCCCCCAGCACACAACCTCCCTGCCAATGTCTCACCAGCACAACCCACCCTAAACAACACCAACCCCTGAATGCCAACACAAACCATAGACAGCCACCACCAAAGCATGACCATTGCACATACCCATACACCCCCCCCCACCACCCTCACAACACCTCCCACAAGGGAATGCCAGCACTGGGGGACAAGGGCACTCAAAATGCACGCCATGGCACACACAGAAACAATAACCATACTCCTTTACCCCTGCAGGGCCCGAACGCCAACACACCGCCACGGAGGGTCCAGATTTGTCCATCCCACCCCCAGAACAGGCCCCCAGCGAGGACAGCAGCTCTGTCGACCTAGAACCTGATGACCAGCCCGGACCATCGGGGACCTCTGGACAGTCGGTTCCCCACACACAGACACAGGCCACAGCAGACCCAACCCCCTCTGGGAACACCAGCACAGCTCCCACCCAGCGGGCCCATGCCTCTGTCTCGCGGACGCGTCAATCAGCGGTGTGTCCGCCACTACAGGGCACCCAGGCAGACCCAACACCCCAACAACAACAGGGACCTGGGGGCAGTGGTAGTGGGCACACCGTCCAGGGGACAGAGGCCCGGGGAAACAGGGCAACTGGGAGGGCTGCTGTGCGACAGGGGGGGGGGAAAGGCCCAGGGAACCGACTCTCCAAGAGGCCCTCACCACCATCATGGGAGCATACCATCACTCCCGGGAGACGATGGCGACGGTACTGGCCAGGTTCACCGAGATCCAGGCACAGCAGGAGGAACGGTACATGGGGTTCAGCAATGAACTCAGGAACATCGCTACCGCTATGGGGACCATAGTCCAGGCCCTCAACCGGATAGAAACCACATTGCGGGACCATGTGGCACCACAAAGGGCCCCTGTCACTAGCCAGGAACAGCCTACCACCTCCGCCGGCGCTAGTGGTCAGGAGGCCCCCACAGAACGACGGGCCACCAGAACCCCACCTCCTGCTGAAGAACAACCACCCCACAAAAGGAACCTGAGATCTCACAGGAAGACAGAGTAGGATGCCAAGACCCCCGCCAGCATAAGATACCCCCTGATGTCATCCCACTGTCCCACAGTGTCACCCTGTCCAACCTTGAACTGCCCCTGTTCCATCCTTCTACAGGCATATGGAAAATGCACCTGTGAAACTGAGAACTGGGCTCTGCCATGGACATAACTCCACCCTCACCCATCACCGTTTTAATATCATGTACCAATATCTAGCACTAAAAATAAATCACTCATTGCACTGAAATCATTCAGGAGTCAGCCTGTATTATTTACAAATGTATAACACATTACTGATCAATAATGTTCTGTTATTTTTGTGATGACAACATACCGATGTCAATAAGCATTAGTCCATGGGCTAACCAAGCAGAAGTCACGCAGTGGGTCATACAGCACTGAAAAGGGAAGGGAAAATCAAACATCAGTTTAAAAGAACTGGGGGGAAATACACAAAGTAAAGATGCAGGGGGCTTTCAGTAAATGTTAAATGGCGTGGGTGATTCTTACCTGTGTGCTACTGAAAATACTGTTGGATAACTCTGTCCCTGTTGTCTGGGTCGTCCTCTTCGTCTTCCTCCTCTTCACTCTCCGCAGGCTCCACAGCTGCTTCAACACCACCATCTGGACCATCCTCCTGCAGGAAAGGCACCTGACGTCGCAATGCCAGATTGTGAAGCATACAGCAGGCCACGATGATCTGGCACACCTTCTTTGGTGAGTACATCAGGGATCCCCCTGTCATATGCAGGCACCTAAACCTGGCCTTCAGGAGGCCAAAGGTTCTTTCTATGATCCTCCTAGTTCGCCCATGGGCCTCATTGTACCGTTCCTCTGCCCTGGTCCGGGGATTACTCACTGGGGTCAATAGCCAAGGCAGGTTGGGGTAACCAGAGTCACCAATTAGCCACACACGTTGTCTCTGTAGCTGTTCCATCACATAAGGGATGCTGCTATTACGCATCACATACGCGTCATGCACTGACCCAGGGAACTTGGCATTCACATGGGAGATGTACTGGTCAGCCAAACAGACCACCTGGACGTTCATAGAATGGTAACTTTTCCTGTTTCTGTACACCTGCTCATCGTCTTTTGGGGGTACTAAAGCCACATGGGTCCCATCAATGGCACCAATTATCTTGGGGATATGTCCAAGGGCATAAAAATCACCCTTCACAGTGGCCAAATCAACCTCCTCAGGGAATACAATGTAGCTCCACATGTGTTTCGTCAGGGGAGACAACACTCTAGACAAAATTTTTGAAAACATAGGCTGAGACATTCCAGAAGACATGGCCACTGTTGTCTGGAATGAGCCACTTGCCAAAAAATGGAGGACTGACAGAACCTGCACTAGAGGGGGAATTCCTGTGGGTTGGCGGATGGGGGACATCAGGGCTGGCTCCAGCTGGGCACACAGTTCATGTATAGTGGCTCGGTCAAGTCGGTATCGTAGTATGATATGGCGTTCTTCCATTGTCGACAGGTCCACCAGCGGTCGGTACACGCGAGGATTCATCCTTCTCCTCGCAAGTCCCAGCGGACGGTGCCTAGGAAGGACAACATGGAGCACAGAGTCAAGCAAATCACAGGTACGTTCACCACAGCATGCCGAGCACACGATTATCTATGTATTGAAAGGCGTGTATGTGTGGCAATGCAAGGCCTAAGCCTGTGTGACGCAGTACAAAATATGCCATGTGGGCCCTTGAAATGGCGGCTGCCTGACCTGTGAAGTGGGACAATGGGATGTGAGGTCAATGCGCTGCCGTGGCACACCGTGGCGGTAGGCGGTCGAAGACCGCTATACAAAGCCGCATTGGCTAACATTGAAGCCTATGGGTTTCAGGAGCCAATGACGAGGTGCACCGGCGGTCGCGGTACGCACCGCCGCGGTACGCACCGCCGCGGTACGCACCGCCGCGGGCGTGACCGCCATTTTCTATCTGCTTAATCACTCGAGACCTGATCATCCACAGGAGAGGACCTATACTGCAAGTGCTGCTGTGACCTCGGTCTGGAAGTGACAATGGCTGCTGCGACTGGGGAAAGGGCCCCTGCCTTCACGTCTGAGGAGTTGGAGAAACTTGTGGATGGGGTCCTCCCCCAGTATGCGTTACTCTACGGTCCTCCAGACCAACAGGTAAGTACACTGGGTGCACATTGAATGGGCTATGCCTGTGTGGAGTGGGGTGGATGTAAGTTGGTGGGGTGGGGGGCGAATGAGGAGTGCAACGCACGACAGATGAGAGCATGTGCCATATGGCAAGGTTGGGGAGGGGGGGCCAATCGCATCTAACATGCAGAAAATTGATTAATTTTTCCTTCCCACCCTGTACATGTCAAATAGGTCAGCGCCCATCAGAAAGTGGACATTTGGCGTGCCATCGCCAAGGAAGTCCGGGCCCTGGGGGTCCACGTCAGACGGGGCACCCACTGCCGCAAGAGGTGGGAGGACATCCGCCGCGGGACCAGGAAGACCGCCGAGTCACTGCTGGGGATGGCCTCCCAACCTAGGAGGGGTGCCAGTCGTACCCTGACCCCCTGATGTCCCGGATCCTGGCGGTGGCCTACCCTGATTTGGATGGGCGCTTGAGGACATCACAGCAGACACAAGGGGGTGAGTATCAGCACATTCTGCTATCTCTCTGCGCAGTGGAGGCGTCTGGGTGGGGGAGGAGGGTTGTGGGTGACATTAGGCCAGGGCGCTTTCTGTAGTGTAGTCCTCTCCTTTAGGCATGGCCCTGTGCTCCCGGCCCCCACCTCTGTAGGGTGACAAGTACAGCTATCGATGGTCCAGCATCACACATGTGCGCCTTTGTCGTCTCTAGACCTGTTGTCCTAGTCAGAAGTACTGAGTAGTGTACCCCGAATGCGCGGCTTAGTGCATGAGGCTCCTGTGTCTGTCCTCTCCGCCAACGGTGTTGACATTGCATGCACTCAACCTGGTCTTCTTTTTTCTCCCCCCACCCTTCTTCTTCATCTTCTTGTGCATGTGTGCATTAGCATCATCAGGCGGAGGAGAATTGGCATCGGAGCACGAGGGAGCTGCAAGTCACAAGGCCCCGGTGGGCCCAGGAACAGACACGAGGGCACCAGTGATCCGGAGGGCGAGGGGAGCACCACAACGGGGACCGGTGGTGACACCAGCGACACCGACACGTCCTCGGATGGGAGCTCCCTAGCGGTGGCGGCAACATCCGGGCCCCCTGCCTCTACAGGTACAGCCGCCACCCAGCGCACCAGCCCCGCCCTCCCAGCAGCCCCTCAGCCTACGCTCCGTGCCCGCTCGCCCAGGAAGGCAGGCGTCTCCTTCGCCCCAGGCACCTCAGCCCCTGCCCCTGTTACCCCTGCTGCCCTCAGTGAGGAGGTCATTGACCTCCTTCAGACCATCATTGTTGGGCAGACTACCCTTTTGAATGCCATCCAGGGGGTAGAAAGGGAGGTGCATCGGAGCAATGCCTACCTGGAGGGCATTCATTCGGGACAGGCTGCCCATCAACGATCGTTCAATGCTCTGGCCTCAGCACTGACGGCAGCCATTGTCCCTGTTTCCAGCCTCCCTCTTCTGACTGCCTCCACCCTGTCTCTGTCTCCTGTTCCTCAGCCTATCCCATCCACACCATCAGACCAGCCTGCACACACCTCAACACCCAAGGGCAGCTCATCCAGACACAAGCACCATAGAACCCACAAGCATTCACGCAAGCAACACCCAGATGCAGACATTCCAACAGTCACTACCACCTCTGTGTTCCCCTCCTCCTCGTCTCCCTCCTCCCTCCCTGTGACGTCTACACTCACACCTGCATGCACACCACCATCAGCCAGTGCTTCCATCACCAGCACACCCTCCAGTACAGTCCGCACACGTGCAGTCACCACCCCCACTACCATTTACACGTCCCCTGTGTCCTCTCCCACTGTGTCTGTCACCCCCTCTTCCAAGACACACAAACGCAGGCAGACACCCACCAAACAGCCATCCACCTCACGACAGCCTCCAGCACAAGCACCTGCACCCAAAGACAGCACACCTGACTCTCCTACAACCACATCCTCTTCCTCCACTCCCATCACCACTTCTCCTACCCTTTACCTTGGTCCTAAAAAACTTTTCCTCGCTAATCTTGACCTCTTTCCCTCCACTGACCCACCCCCTCCATCTGCAAAGAGTCCCAAGAGCACCTCAGCCACCACCAGCCCAGCTTCGAGTGTCACTGTGGTGCATGGGTTCTGGAGTCCACCCTTTGCCAGCAGTGACACTTCAATCAGCAGCAAGGGGACAGCCAGCCCCCCTCCAGGCAAGAGGACCAGGAAACTAAAGGGCCGCCGTGAGAGGACTGACACGGCTGCCCACAAGGAGCAAAGTTCGCCCACTTCACCAGCCACATCTAGAGGAGGCAAGGGCCCGAGAGCCCCATCTAAGGAGCGAAAGGGCAGCAGGGCGGAGAAGTCAGCCAGCAGGAGCGCGGAGCAGGAGGGGCCCACAAGCCCCATCCCGGGTGTTAGGGAGGACACCAAAGGGCCCAGGACTCCGTCACCGAAGGGTCCAGCAACAGCACGGTCGGAGGGCGACTGAGCAGGGAGTCCAGGCCAGGTCTGGCTCCCTTGACTTACTGGACGAGCACCGCTGAACAGGGCCCCGCCGTGCAGAAGAGCACCGCTGAACAGGGCCCCGCCGTGCAGAAGAGCACCGCTGAACAGGGCCCCGCCGTGCAGAAGAGCACCACTGAACAGGGCCCCGCCGTCTCAAGCACCGCTCCGCTGGGCCCCGCCGTCTCAAGCACCGCTCCGCTGGGCCCTTCCTGTCAAGCACCGCTCCGCTGGGCACCGCCGTCTCAAGCACCGCTCCGCTGGGCCCTTCCTGTCAAGCACCGCTCCGCTGGGCCCGCCGTCTCAAGCACCGCTCCGCTGGGCCCTTCCTGTCAAGCACCGCTCCGCTGGGCCCCGCCGTCTCAAGCACCGCTCCGCTGGGCCCCGCCGTCTCAAGCACCGCTCCGCTGGGCCGTTCCTGTCAAGCACCGCTCCGCTGGGCACCGCCGTCTCAAGCACCGCTCCGCTGGGCCCTTCCTGCATGCACTGTTAACGGTTCACTGTGCCCACCATGCCTCCTCCTTGACCAGTGGAGACTGTAATCCACCTGATGGACTGTGGCTTTGCACTCCCCAGGATGGCACAGTGGGCAACCCACCCACTTGTGAGACTTGAGAGACTGTGGCTTTGCACTCCCCAGGATGGAACAGTGGGCAACCCACCTACTGTAGAGACTTGAGAGACTGTGGCTTTGCACTCCCCAGGATGGCACAGTAGGCATGGTGGCCCCTTCGTGGTTCTGGCGTCGTGGACTCATGTGGCTGTGGTGCCCCCCCCTTCCCTTCCCCCTGAGGTGCCTGTAGTTTTTTCATCAGATGCCCCTGCAGTGTTCTCTCCAGAGGACTCAGGTCTCCTGTGTGGGCTTTGCCCTTGTGTTGTTACACTTTGGCCCACGGACACTTCGATTTTCTTTTGATGTGCAGGACTAATTGCCTCGGTTATCCATTGCACTGTATATAGAATTATTTTGATATTGATTTTTTGGCTATTTGACCATTACTTTTCAGAGCCTATTTTGTACATAAATTTTTATTCACAATTTAATTATGTCTTTGCATTTTTCAGGGGGGTTTGGGTGGTGTCACTGTGACTTGTTGCTCTGCATTGGTATGTACATAGTTTGGGGGGTGGGGGTCGCATATGTGTGTGCCGTAAGCTTTCCTCCTCCCCCCTCCCGTGTGTCGTAGGTGCAGTACTCACCGTTGTCGTCTGCGCCGGCGTTCGTACTCGTGGTAGATGAGCAGGTAGACGAGAGCAGGTAGGATGTTTAATTCGGGTTCCATGCTGTCCTCCTTCCTCGTGGAGTGCGTAGAGGTGAGCGTTTTCTCGTTCGTAATCTGTTTCTGCCGTGTTTTTATCGGCGGTGCTCCCGCCCCGGAAAAGGTGGCGGATTGGTGAGTTATGATAGTGTGGGCGGTACATTGTCTGCCGCCTGTCTGTTGGCGGTGACCGCCGCGCTGTTTGTTTCTACCGCCGTGGCGGTCGGAGTGTTAATGTGGTGGGCTGTGTTGGCGGTTCCCGCCAGGGTCAGAATTCAATTTTTTGGACCGCCAGCCTGTTGGCGGGTTGGCCGCCGCTTTATCACCGACCGCCAGGGTTAGAATCACCCCCAAAGTTTATTAACCTCATGAGGTGGTACTACAGTTCAAACAGCACCCTTAGGTAATGTCTGAAGTAGCACACTGAACTGAGAGAGCATGGTCCTTTTATACCCACGCAGGGGCTAAAAGGAGGTGGTACAATTATAGAAGTAAGACTTGTATACATGTAAGGTCATGTGGAAAATGCACAGGTAGGAGGAGCTAACAGTTTTCAAGGACTAACAGCTGCAGACCTTACTGAGCATGTGCGAAAGTGGGAGATGCTAAATATAACTTGTCACTAGGCAGATTTCAAGAGTAGTTAACAGAAAGGTAGGACAGAGCACATGGTGAGCACATGGCAGCATGTGGCAGAGAAAATGGCTGCCATGAATACAAAATGGATTCCGTGAAATGTTCACAATAGTTACAAATACAGATGTCTTCTGCTAATGCTTAATCTAATCGCTGCTAAACTACAACAGAGGTACTGGCTGGGGTGGTCCCTCCTCCCAGTTTTTTCCTAATTTTCCAGCCAGACTTACCACCAAAAGTGGGGCTTTGTCCAGGGAGTGGACATCTCCACTAGCTTGAGTGCCCTGGGGCACTGTAATCCGAGGCTTGAGGCTTTGAGGATCACTGCCAGGTGTTACAGTTCCTGTAGGGGGGTGGTGTGAAGCACCCCCACCCAGGGCAGGCTTTTTTTCTGACCACAGAGTGCACAAAGGCACTCACCCCATGTGGTCAGGAACTTGTCTGAAAGTGGCAGGCTGGCACAGACTGGTCAGTCCTACACTAGAAGTTTGGCTATCATACCAGGGGCATCTCTAAGATGCCTTTTGTGTGCATTTTTTAATAAATCCCACACTGGCATCAGTGTGGGTTTATTGATCTGAGAAGTTTGATACCAAACTTCCCAGTATTCAGTGAAGCCATTATGGAACTGTAGAGTTCGTAATGACAAACTCCAAGACCATATACTCAATATGGCTACACTGCACTTACAATGTCTAAGAATGGTCTTAGACACTCTAGGGGCATATTGCTCATGTAGCTATGCCTATACCTGTGGTATAGTGCCCTCTGTGTGCATTTTTCAATAAGCCCCACACTGGCATCAGTGTGGGTTTATTGATCTGAGAAATTTGATACCAAACTTCCCAATATTCAGTGAAGCCATTATGGAACTGTAGAGTTCGTAATGACAAACTCCGAGACCATATACTCAATATGGCTACACTGCACTAAGAATGGACTTAGACACTGTAGGGGCATATTGCTCATGCAGCTATGCCCTCACCTGTGGTATAGTGCACCCTGCCTTACGGCTGTAAGGCCTGCTAGAGGGGTGACTTACCTATGCCGCAGGCTAGGATTTGTGGGCATGGGGGTGCCATGTCGACTTTGTCTTTTTCTCCTCACCAGCACACACAAGCTGCAAGGCAGTGTGTATGTGCTTGGTGAGGGGTCCCCTACAGTGGCATAATACATGCTACAGCCCTTAGACATACCACCGGGCCCTTGGTACCATGGGTACCTTTTACAAGGGACTTAACTGTGGACAAGGGTTGTGCCAATTGTGGAAACAAATGTACAGTGTTAGGAAAAGGACACTGGGGCTGGGGCCTGGTTAGCAGGGTCCCAGCCCACTTTCACTCAAAGTTGGCATCAACAGTAGGCAAATAGTGGGGGGTAACCATGCCAACAGTGGCACTTTCCTACAGGAGGTGAGAGCCTGCTTACATGCAGAGTGCCCTAGACCTGCCCTAAAGGGCAAAGTGGCAGCCACTCCCTATATTGATCCAAAACTTTGCACTTTTTTTTCCAAATATATGCAGGACACTAAAAAAGGGATTGATCGTTCCTGGCGAGCTTGCCAGGACAAGCTCCTGGACGTTTTAGGGCCCCTAACAAAGACTATAGAACTGGCGGAACTATCTAAGTAATTGGGGTCCCCAGTGCTCACCAAAATTGTGGCGGGTTGGCCACAACGGCAGCTTGTCTGCTCAGAAATGCCAATTGTGCCCTTTCCGCAGATAGACGATGATCTCGCTTGATAAAGATCGACCCCAGACTTGGGGAACTTTCATCTTCTGAAGCAGGCCCAATAGCACAAGGCAGCCTTTTCGGGGATTCCTTTGTGAAAGAGCCTGGGAAGTTCATGGCTACCTGCTCGTGCTTGATAAGGCACAGTCTTCCATTAAGAAGATTTTTCCTGGAAAGGTTTTCTATGGGGTCGGAAGAAGCAGGGCCGCTCCTCTGGCCGTGCCTTCCAATCTGGCCTCTGCAGAGGTCAAGACCATGGCAAAACGGCTGGAGCGATGGCAGTCAGGGAATCTTATTCCCCAACTGAAGAGGCGGCAGGGCAGGTCCAACCTCGTTGCCAAAGGTGCTAATGCCCCAGAAGGTTCCAATGGTAAGCAGTATCATTTTCCCCTCTACGACTGGGAGGGAGACTGAGACTGTTTGCCCACAATTTGACCCAGATCACCTCAGACCCTTGGGTACTGGAGACGGTCAAGGGTTTCCACATAGAATTCTATGGGACTCCAATTCAAAATGTGAAGCCGTGCCCAATGCGTTTTTCTTTACAGGACTCAGAGTTGATTGATGCAGAGATCAAAGATCTTCTCTCGAAGGCGGCTATATCCTGGTCAAATTTAGGGGTTTCCTGAGCAACCTTTTCCTGGTGGAAAAGAAGGACAAAGGATTCTGCCCGAGGATAAACCTCAGAGAGTTCAACGAGTGGCTAGTCTATCGCCACTTTAAGATGGAGTGCATCCACCTCCTTCGAGTCCTCCTCGTTCAGGGCTATTGGCTCGCACTACTGGACCTCAAGGATGCCTACCTGACGGTCTCCATTTTCCCACCACATCATTGTTTCCTCCAGTTTCAATGGAAAGGTCAGATATACGAGTTCCAGTGCCTACCGTTTGGCCTCTCCTCTGCTCCATGGCGCTTCACGAAGCTACTGAAACATGTTGTGGAGATGCTAAGAATGCAAGGCATCAGACTGATCACATATCTCAACGATATTCTGCTTACGGGTCAATTGCACATGCAACTGGTGTTCCACCTGAACATGATCAATGACGAGAAGTCAGGATTGATCTCCTCCCAATCCATGATTTTCCTGGGATTCCTAAGAGATACCACCTCAGCCACGTTGAAGTTCCCAGTACAAAAGATTACCAAGATCAGAAAGGAACTTTTAAAAGTGATCAGGTGAGACAAGATATCCCTCGGACACCTAGCTAAGCTAGTTGGACTGTTGTCATCTTCGATCCAAGCTATCTTTCCGGGACTACTGCATTATAGGGCCTTGCAAAGACTAAAGGCATCCCACCTGAGGAGAGGCCTCACGTACTCAGAACTGGTGACTCTGGAAGCCAGAACGGAGATTCCATGGTGGATTGACTACATGGAGGCATTGAATGGGAGAGCGATCTCCAGACCAGAGATCCGGACCAGGAGATCTCCTGATCCGATAATAGAGTCATAAGCCAGCAGACTGGGCTGGGTAGCCCGATCTGAAGAGATCTCTATGGGAGGTCAATGGACGCAGGAGGAGTTGAGTCTGCAGATCAACTGCCTGGAACTTCTTGCGGGTTCATTTCCAATCAGTTTCTCCTCCCACTCTGCCACCACTAACAACATTTCAATTACATCATAATGCCCCACTGTATAAGGAATGACATCTACAATATGGATTGTTAGCAAGAATAATATGACTAAGAATTCACTTCTACTGTGTTGTTACTTACGTCACAACACAGTCCCATCTGAAATGGGTATTTCGGCATGTATGTGGCTATTCGAGAACAGTAAAATAGAAAAAAATAATCCAGTATTTCTTTTAAGAAAGGTGGTAACCCCATACATGCTATCATTTTGAAAATTGAAAGTGGGAGATTTAGTAAAAACATTGGAGGAATGTATTTTCGTCATTGACATATATGGAAACAGAAGCAATTTTAGGTGACAGACAGCTAAAATAAAGCCATTTTTGCTTCAAAAATTAGGATTCTGTGTCAGGACTGGAAGATCAGATGATGCTGTCTTTACTGTTTTTCTCACAGCAGCCATTAAACTAACTACAATACCCAGTAGGCATGTATCCAGAACCACAAACATGACATAAAACTGTCCAATCATAATTTCTGTAACCATACAAAGCTCTTCCTCCTCTTTCTTTGCTGCTCACAGCACCTCAGCTAAGTACCCTTTCTTACATACAGAGATGTAATTGCTTGTTTGTTATAATCATATGGCTTCTATATGGGTTTCCTCTCACGGTTCCTTTTCAGTTCATATTCACCACTCCGTTATCAAAGCAATTTCTGTTGTTAAATTCTTATTTGACAGGTATTGCCCGCAGGCACCGGGGCCGCAACAGGCTGCTATTCTGCCTCTTTAGCTGTCCTGCGTACCCCGAGGACTCAGGGTATTTACTTGACTTGCCCTTTCTTGTAAGCAGCGCTTGGAGAGTGCTCTGCTTGGGTAGTCCCAATCTGCTTTTGACTTTTGACTATTCTAATCAGAGGAACGCAGAGGCCATTTTGTGAATCCTTGGGGCAGAGCACTCTATCACAACTGACGTGTGTCATATATCTCGTGCTCTGCGGCAGATCAAATTACACTCTTTGGTGCACATACCTATGATATTTTGTGAATTTCCTGTGAAATTTTGTAAATTTGCTTTGGGCATTCATCCAATTACCCACAGCCACCCCCACAACCACCCCCCCCTTTTACAAAGGACAGCTAGTCAGGGTGTTTCCACTTATACTCTCTGGGGAGTAGACAGATACCTAAGACAACATTATGCAAGAAGACCACAGATATGTTAGACAGGACTCTGAATCAGTGTCTTTTGAGTTGGATCCTGATATGAAGCACAAGATAGACCAAGAAGTCTCTAAATCTTTTGACTCAGCATGAGCGAGAGCCCTGCAGAAACTGTTAGATTCTCCTACCTCAACCCCTTAGAGCTGGCATGGTGGTCCAACACAGATGTGCCCCGTAAATGTAGGTAGCCCTCTAATTGGAGGTCGGGACCAGAAAGTCCTTCTGATAAGGTGGAACACTTTGCGAAACTATGCAGACTCATCAACTTTTCCCAGCTAGAGCTGTGGTCAGAGGAAATGGCTGGTCCAAGTGGTCTTTTCTCACCTACCTAAGTTAACACCTCTATCCGGTCCCCACACAAGGCAGAGGAGACACAGACTATTCCTCATCTGACAACTATGACAGAGAGTCCAAGAGATTGAGGGATTGGCATCCCTCTGGAGGGGTCAGCAAGAAACCAAGGAGAGAGCACGACAAACCCTACAAAGACTAGGATCAACACCCTGACATGTTTGATCCTGAAGATATCAGTCACCCTTGTTTCTCAGAATGGGAACCTACTCCTAAGGTGGTCTGCTACCTGAAGCAGTTTCTTAGACAACCCCTGCATAAGGAGGTCAGGAATAGACTGCATGATGAGTGCCCCAGACCGTCTACTGAGAGGAAAGTGGCTCTGACACTTGAGCTAGACACCACGATTGTCACCTTTCTATGTAAATTAATAAAGGACTCCAAATGAAGCATTGACTGTTCCAGGCATGCTTGTCAGGACAAGATTTTGGACCTGGCAAGATCTGTGAGAAAGATAATGGATCTGGCTCAGACAGCTAAGGAGTCAGGAGATCCTATTGATCCTGACATTTTATTGGGCTGAATGCAGAGAGAGGTTTTCATGTTAGGAAATGCAAATTGTACCTTGTCCACAGATTGCATATGTTCTATCCTCCTCAGACTCAATTCCAAACTAGAGCAACTGGCAATTACAGAGGGGGGCCCTGAAGCAAAGGGATCTTTGTTTGGGAAGGTATTTGTCAAAGATCTGTCAAAATTTGTTAAATAATTCATAGCTTTAGACAAGGCCCAGTCCTTGCTCGAGCATGTTTTCATACCTAAGGTTTTGGCTAAGCCAAGCATGGTAGCTGACGCTTGTCCATCTTTGTTCCCTCCTACAGTCACTGGAGAGCTGTAGGCCCAAAGAGAACCACTGAACTGGACTAGAAGGGCTATACTCCAGACAAGAGGATGTCCAGGAAGCAGTTCAGGCTGGGGAACCCCAAATGTGACAGATAAGGATTCTGTATTCTTCCCTACTAACTTAGGGTGCAGTACTGCAGCCTGCACAGATGGAGAGAAATATCTTTCAATGCATGGGTTTCCTCGGATGGTACAGGGGTTTCACATAGAGTTTTGGGAGTTCAACCTTGAAACCCATCCAACCAACAACAATATTCGGTTCACAGGACGTCTTGGATCTATTAGATCAGAATATTCAAAACTTGAAGGCCAAAAGGTACCATAGAAGAATCCTTTCTACAGCCAAGAGGGTTCATTATCAACATTTTTGTAGTCAAGAAAAAAAACAAATGACTGTGACCAGTCATCAACTTAAGAGAATTCAATGGGTGGTTGATATACAGACATTTCAAGAGGGACATTCTCAGACAGGGCGACTGGATGGTTGACTTGGATCTGAGAGAGTCCTGTCTAACGATTCCACCCCCCACTCCAAATGCTTTTCCTACCGGTTCATTTGGAAGCATCAGTATATAAATTCAAGGTTCTGCCCTTCAGTCGCCCCATTGTTTTTTCCAAGCTTCTAAAGCCAGAGGTAGCATGGCTCTGATTTCAGTGTTGCAGACTCGTAATCTATCTAGACAACCTCATTCTGATGGTAGACACACAGTATGTACTACTTCAGCAGGCTGGGATAGAAGTGTGCCAGTTGGAGTACTTACACTTAATCATAAACACAGAGAAATCAGACATAAGTCCCAAACAAGGCAAGGAATTCCTAGGGGTAACCATAGATTCCAAAGCAGCATCCTTGTAGTTACCACTCCACAACATCTCACCATCAAGAGGGTGCTCAGGGCATGATAACGGCACCAACAGTGTCACTTTGCTCGATTTCCAGGCTAGTAGGACTCCTATCGCATTCTATTCATGTGATATTCCCGGGGCCCTTCATTACAGGGCCCTTCAATGTCTAAAGATCCAGCACCTTCATATTCTGAAGAGATCCCTCGGGACCAAATTGATATGGGTGCTAAACCACATGGAGATGTGAAATGGCAGAGCAATCTTCAGATCGGGGCCAAATGTAGTAATAGATACCAGGTGCTGGGGATCTCCACCAGCTGAAGATGGTCTCAAAAAGAGTTAGCCCTCCACATCAACTGTTTGGAACTCTTTGCAAGTTTTATTTACTATTAAAAGCTTGGCAACGGGAAGGGTCAGACATTCACTCTTTCTGAAGATGGACAATGTACCTGCCATACAGTATGTCAACAAGCTCGGGGGCACCAGGTCGTAGAAGCTGATGAAGAGATCGCCAAAGATTTCTGGAACTACTGCCTGCAGATGGGATTCAGTGTCACAGCCGTTCATCTGCTAGGGCAAGCCAATACTCTGGTGGACTGGAACTTGGGTTCCTAGAGGATTTCAACAATTGGCAACTCCACTCACAGGTAATTCAGCAAATGTGCCTCAGATGGAGACTGCCGATCAGGGACGTATTTGATTCCAGGCTGAATGCTCAAGGTCCACAATATTTCAGCTGGAGACCAGACCCGGGGGCAGGTCAGGTGAATGTGTTTCTGAAAGATTGGAGCTGAGTCTCAACTAAGCATCTCCCCCTTCATGATGATAGCTAGAGTAGCGAATTGAGCCAGACAGCAACAAGTGGAGATGGTTCTGGTGACTCCGATATTCAAGTCTCAACTGGGGTTCGCACAACTATTAGAGATGATATGTGACCTTCCTGTCATGATTGCATCACACTCACAGAACCTTCGGGGACTCAGAGGGGAACCCCATCAGATACTAATGGACAACCTTCTGTCTCGCATGACATGGCGCATGTCAGGCAATGCTGAAACATGCCAGGACTTTCACGGGAAGCATCTGTCTTCATACAACAGTTGTGGGCAACAAACATTCACAAGAGGTACAGATCAGCGGGGGCAGCATGGCCTAGTTGGTACATGGAGGGACAAGTGGATCCTGTGGGGGTGAACACTGTTTTGGTTTTGAATTTTTTAGCCTAACTGGCAGAGGGAGGTGAAGCTTACTCTACCATTAATTCCTTCAGATCAGCAATTTCTGCTGGGCACACTCCTACAGTAAACACTCCAATTCGTTCACATCCCCTTGTCTGCAAGTTAATGAAATGTATCAGGTTGTCTCACCCTCTGGCACCAAAATATTTCAACACAGGGGATGCTACCGTAGTGTTGAGGCTTTTTTACCTTTCAGCAAAACAAGCTAGACTTGTCTCGCAAGCAGCTTTTCGCCAAACAAGCCATGATTCCATGTCTCATTTCTTGCAAAGGAGCTTGGGTTGGGCAAGCTTTGGAACTACTGGGCCGATCTTTCACCCCTGACGGGGTTGCCTTTATGATCGCCAAACGTATGAAATCCAACATCCACTCAATTCAATGTCCTTCGTTACCGGGAACCCCAAACTCGGTGTGGTGAGGTGTCTTCAAGAATAAGAAAGTGTGTCCAGAGAGCTCAGACCTTGAGAGGTTACTTAGCTATTAATTTCTTTCACAAAATCACACTAAGCAGTACCATCATGCACATTATTAGCTAGATCATTGATATGGGTGATGCAACAGGCAGGATCGATACTTTCTTCTTTGGAGCCCACTCGACTATAAGTGCTATGTCTTCTCAAGGCATGATCCTTGAACCTAGATTGGGAGGTATCTCGAGGGCAGCGAACTGGTCCTTGGATTCTACCTTCAAAAAAATCTATTTAAAACCTATTACAGAATTGCTATATAGGTGGTTAAATAATCTTTAAAGTGGGATAATCTGAGCATCCAGGCCTGACACAGAAAGGATCCTAGCAATTGTGACGGAAACTTTCAACTTTATTAAGGACACAGAGACAAGGATTATTCCTCCTGAAAAGGGAGCATCTTTCTAAACCCACCTAACAGTTTGTAGTTATGTCTTTTAACTGAGTAATTGTATTGCAATATTGTAAATGATAACATGTTGTAGGCTCTCACATAATACTAATAATTATTTAACTTGTGCGAGTCACACTTGATTTATATGTATTATCGAGCATATAAGGGTGAAAATGTAATATTAGCAATACGTTTGCCTCGACAGAAGAATCTCTAACCTGTTATTTCTCATTTCAGTTTTGGAGGAGAAATTATGAACCCCAACCACTGGTAGATTATACTGCAGTGGCCTAAAGAAGAATTGCAGTTAAGTACAGTGTCCTTCAGCAAAGAACAAACATTTGCAATGCAATAGGTCTTGCATTTGCTTGGGTTAGAGCTATTGGCATTGTAAATTCACAACTGGACGTTTCTTGCGACATAAATTGGTCAACCGTGCCTCATAATTTCATCTTTTCCTGCCATATAATTCCAGTGGCCCTGCATATAACTAAAGCACTTCCATTTAACTTATAAGCAAAGATGTTTTGCAAAAGTAATGCCCTGCACAGCATTGTGGGGCGGGATTTTGTTCCGCGAATGTTATAGTATTTTGACTGTAATGCTCATAACAGCCCCTAGAAAACACCACAATAAAAATAGCATTTGGAAGAAACATGGTTAGGTAACCATGCCGTCAACCCTTAGACAACATAACCACATGAAAAAATGGGAGAAAGTAATGCAGTGTAACCATATATGTATCCCCTAGAAAACATAGTGCATTACACATTTGCATCGCTAGCAGGACTATTGCAATATTACAAACAAGGCCCATAAAACATAACTTCTCCCAGCTGTAAAACAAATGTTCCAGTCATGAGATAACTTAAAAAGATATTGAATGGTGGAAGGGGTTATTATTTTGAAGTCCCCACTAACATAGTGTGGACAGAAAGAGTGTGCTGTGCTGAATGTTTTGGTGGTGGTCCTGTTGTGCTAGGACCACCACAGGCTGAGTTATGAGCAAAAATGTATTGTAAAAGTAATGCCCTACAAAGCATTACGGGGCGAATTTCCCAGGTGCAGTGAACATTGTAGTATTGGCTCCCCTGCTATGCCAGGAGAGCCATTTTTGAATTGAGAATTTCTGTTTTACATAAAGCATTTCCCAATTATAAGTGTTTTGAGGGAAGAGCCACAAGAAATGTCTCAGATTAGGTAACTGCAAACAATGTGACCAGCGCCCCAATACCACTGATCGAGTTCACAGTGTTGTGTCGGTTCGAGCTGTGAGCACCATGGCTGCCATGCAGCACGAAGGAGAGAGACAAAAGAAAAAAAATAGTTCGCCCACGCTGAAGTATATCGGCAATCATGCAATAATCCATGTAACACAGGCAGTCTGCAAGATGTGACAAAAACAGCCTCAAGGCGGGACAAATGTTAAGCATTTACCGATGACATCAAGTGATTTTTGAAAGGCAAGCCCAGGAACGAATGATAGTGATGGGCGAGAGATGGACGTGGTTAAAAGCCAACAATACTGAAAATTCTTCCAGCATACGCAATACGAATTTTCAATTCTATCAAGGACACGGAGGCGAGGATTATGCTTCGCCTTCTTTGCTGTTTATTAACACCCAATAAAATAAGATTTTTACAAAACTACAAATCCCATAAACATGACGTCAAGCCTTACTACCAATGGACGTCCATACTGTCACATATCTACGCTCACTGCCATACACGTTCCTCTTTCTTTGCACTGAGGAATAAAGTCTCAAAAGCGATACACAAACAGTCTTAATGAAAAACTGGGAACTGGATCCAACGACGAATCGGCAGATTCCTCAAAACAGCAGACCAACATAATGGAAGGAAGACGCATTCTCCGTTAATTGTATCACAAAGTCTTCTGATCGGATGCTGGAATATAAGAAAAATGTCTACGTAATGTGCAGTTGGATATTGTGTGAAAACATGCATTACACCATGCAATCTTAGAGAAATGCACATTGCAGTATAAAAAGCGAGAATTACAAGATCATGAGATCAAAATGACATTGAATTAAATGAACAATTGAATGAACACACTAAGCTAATACAACATTTCTGGGTGGTTAAAAGCAGATCCATTGGGTGGGATAATCCTTGCCTCCATGTTCTTAATAGAATTGACAATTCTTATTGCGTATGCTCAAAATATTTCATTCTATAGCAGGACCTCAGGCTCAGATTATGCTTGTTTAAAGCTGCTGTAAGACAATCAAGGCTACATCCAAAACTGGTTTATAATAAAACATCTTCAATGTAGAATCCGATGATTAGTTTATGATCATCTTTATTTATTTGAACTGAGAGCAGAGAGAAAAGGATTTTGATGCCATGGCACTTCTCACAGAGTGGACTCCAAAGACAGAAGTATCTTTTCCTGCCTCAGTCAGAATCCATCTCACCCAGCGAGCTAAGGTTGCAGACGATACTGGATGAAAAGGTTTCTGAAGTGCATTTAACAATTGGCCTCCAGGAGATTGACAAAATTCTCTGGTACGGTCCTCATAGTCCTTTAGACAACGTACCACACATAGGGGGTCATTCCAACCCTGGCGGTCGGTGTTAAACATGTGCCTAAACCGCCAACAGGCTGGCAGTAAAAAAATTGGAATTCCGACCCTGGCGGAAACTGCCAACAGAGACCGCCACATCAACACACTGCCCGCCACGGCGGGACAAACAAACAGCGCGGTGGTCACCACCAACAGACAGGCGGAAGTCAATGTACTGCCCACCCTATCACAACACACCAATCCGCCACCTTTTCCGGGGCGGTAGCCCCGCCGATAAAAACACGGCGGAAACAGCCATTTCAAACGGAAAACGCTCACCTCCATACACCCCACGAGGAATCTGGACAGCATGGAACCCGAACTCCACATCCTCCCAGCGATTGTCTTCCTGCTCCTCTACCAGGAGCACGAACGCCGGCACAGAAGACAACGGTGAGTACTGCACCTACGACACAGGGGAGGGGGGAGGAGAAAATATTACGGGGACACACATATGCGACACACCCACCCCCAGCCTCACCCACTACAACACACACATCAATGCATAGAAATACTTCACAGTTCCCCCCCCCCCCTGAAACCCCCCGGAAGAATGCAAAGACAAAAGGAAATTATTCTAAACATTGGAATGTATTGTAATAGTGGCTGAATAATATATATATATATCTACACATCAAAAACACTTATATACATATATGTACAAGTCCGAGCATTGTAGCAGGCATTGTCCGTGGACCACTGGGCCCAAATCACATGGGCAAAGCCCACACAGGATACCTGACTCCAACGGAGAGAACACTGCAGGGGCATCAGATAGGAAAACTACAGGCACCTCAGGGGGAAGGGAAGGGGGGGCACCTCAGCCAGATGAGTGCACGACGCCAGATCCACGAGGGGCCTCCATGGCCACTGTTCAATCCTGGGGAGTGCAAAGCCACAGTCTCTCAAGTCTCTACAGTGGGTGGGTTGCCCACTGTTCAATCCTGGGGAGTGCAAAGCCACAGTCTCTCAAGTCTCTGCAGTGGGTGGGTTGCCCACTGGACCATCCTGGGGAGTGCAAAGCCACAGTCTCTCAAGTCTCTACAGTGGGTGGGTTGCCCACTGTACCATCCTGGGGAGTGCAAAGCCACAGTCTCTCAAGTCTCTCCAGTGGGTGGTTTGCCCACTGGACCATCCTGGGGAGTGCAAAGCCACAGTCTCTCAAGTGGATGACAGTCTCCACTGGTCCTGGAGGGGGACTGGTGCCCAGAGTGCTTCGTGCAGCCCTGCCCGACACAGATGCGGGCCTGCCCCTGCCGCTAATGGGCCAGCGATGCTTGAGACGGCGGTGCCCAGTTCAGCGGTGCTTGAAATGAAGGGCCCAGTTCAGCGGTGCTTGAGATGAAGGGCCCAGTGCAGCGGTGCTTGAGACGGCGGTGCCCAGTTCAGCGGTGCTTGAGATGAAGGGCCCAGTTCAGCGGTGCTTGAGACGGCGGTGCCCAGTTCAGCGGTGCTTGAGATGAAGGGCCCAGTTCAGCGGTGCTTGAGACGGCGGTGCCCAGTTCAGCGGTGCTTGAGATGAAGGGCCCAGTTCAGCGGTGCTTGAGATGAAGGGCCCAGTGCAGCGGTGCTTGAGACGGCGGTGCCCAGTTCAGCGGTGCTTGAGATGAAGGGCCCACTTCAGCGGTGCTTGAGATGAAAGGCCCAGTGCAGCGGTGCTTGTGACGGCGGTGCCCAGTTCAGCGGTGCTTGAGACAGCGGGGCCCAGTTCAGCGGTGCTTGAGACGGTGGTGCGCAGTTCAGCGGTGCTTCAGATGAAGGGCCCAGTTCAGCGGTGCTTGAGACGGCGGTGCCCAGTTCAGCGGTGCTTGAGTGAAAGGGCCCAGTTCAACGGATCCGGCCATGGCGTGCAGGTCATTTGCCACCTGTCCTGTGGCTGGTGGGGCCTTCCTGCCCATCTGTCGGGTGGCTGGCGGGGCCTTCCTGGTCTGCAGTACCGGGCCTGTCGGTGTCCTCCAGCCCACCTGGGATGGGGCTGGCGGGGCCCTCCTGGCCAGCTGGGCTGATGGCGGTCTCCTCGGGCGTGCTGCCCTTCCCAGCCTTCCCTGTTCGCCTGTGGCCCTTCCCCACCTTGGGCGGTGTTCCACCCGTCTCCACACTTCGTGCCGAAGCCATGGTAGGGATTTTAGTGCCTGGGGTTTTCACCCTCTCGCGCCGGCCGCTGACTATCTTCGGGTGTTTTTCCGGGGGTGGGCTGCCCGTGCCTTGGCTCTGTACTGAACTGGCTGCCCTTGAGGGTGGGGGACTCCACAGTCCATGGCAGACTGTCATCACAGGGCCCGGTTTTGTGGTGGCTGAGGTGCTGACTGGAGTCCTATGAGATGGACGGGGTGGGGGAGTTGTAGGAAAGAGGTTAAGTTTGGACAGGAAAAGCTTTTTAGGAGCAGTGGGACGGGTAGGTGTAGTGGGTATGGGAGTGGAGGAAGAGGTTGTGGTTGTAGGAGTCTTAAGTCTGGTGTCTTTGGGTGAAGGTGCTTGGGCTGGAGGCTGTCGTGAGGTGGATGGCTGTTGGGTGG
This sequence comes from Pleurodeles waltl, assembly GCF_031143425.1. NCBI lineage: Eukaryota > Metazoa > Chordata > Amphibia > Caudata > Salamandridae > Pleurodeles > Pleurodeles waltl. Next base: position 651,482,883 of record NC_090442.1, read on the forward strand.
GTGGCTGCCTGCGTTTGTGTATCTTGGAAGAGGGGGAGACAGACACACTGGGAGAGGACACAGGGGACGTGTAAATGGTAGTGGAGGTGGTGACTGCACGTGTGCGGGGGGTTCTGGTGTGTGTGCTGGTGATGGACGTAGTGGGTGAAGGTGTATGCAAGTGTGAGTGGAGACGTGACAGGGAGGGAGGAGGGAGACGAGGAGGAGGGGGACACAGTGGAGGCAGTGGGTGTTGGTATGTCTGTATGTGGATGTTGCTTGTGTGAATGCTTGTGTGATGTGTGGTTCTTATGTCTGGATGAGCTTCCCTTGGGTGTTGAGGTGTGTGCAGGCTGGTCTGATGGTGTGTCTGGGATAGGCAGAGGTACAGGTGATAGGGTATGGGTGGAGGAAGTTGGAGGGGGGAGGCTAGAGACAGGGACAATTGCTGCCATCAGTGCTGAGGCCAGAGTATTGAACGATCGCTGAAGGGCAGCCTGACCAGAATGAATGCCCTCCAGGTATGCATTACTCTGGTGCACCTCTCTTTCGACACCCTGGATGGCATTCAAAATTGTAGACTGCCCAACAGTGAGCGTCCTCAGGAGGTCAATGATCTCCTCACTGAGGGCAGCAGGGGTGACTGGGGCAGGGTCTGAGGTGCCTGGGGCGAAGGAGATGCCCACCTTCCTGGGTGAGCGGGCACGGGCCAAACGCTGAGGGGCTGCTGGGAGGGCGGTGCTGGTGCGCTGGGTGGCGGTTGTACCTGTTGTTGCGGGGGGCACGGATGTTGCCGCCACCACAATGGAGCTCCCTTCAGAGGACGAGTCCGTGTCACTAATGTCTGCACGAGTCCCCGCTGTGGAGCTCCCCTCGCCCTCCGTCCCACTGGTGTATTCGGAATCCGTTGCATGGCCCTCCAGGGCCATGTGGGATGCAGCTCCCTCGTGCTCCGATGCCACTTCTCCTCCGCCTGATGATGCTAATGCACACATGAACAGGAAGACCACAAAAAAGGGGGGGGAGAAAATAAAGACATGTTGAGTGCATGCATTGGCGACACCATTGGCGGAGAGGACAGACACAGAAGCCCCCTGCGCTACGCTGCGCACTTGGGGTCCACTACTCAATCCGTGGGACATGGCCTACAAGCCTATGGACGACAACTGCACACATAGATGACACAGGGCCATGGATAACTGTACTTGGCACCCTACAGAGGTGGGGGGCAGGGGCACAGGGCCATGCCTTACGGAGGGGCCTAGCCTACAGAAGTCGCCCTGGCCTAGGGATACCCACAGCCCTCCTCTCCCACCCAGACCCTCCACTGCACGCAAAGTCACCAGAATGAGAGTGTACTCACCCCCCTTGTGTCTGCTGTGATGTCCTCACGCGCCCATCCAAATCGGGGTAGGCCACCGCCAGGATCCGGGACATCAGGGGGGTCAAAGTCCGACTGGCACCCCTCCCACGTTGGGAGGCCATCCCCAGCTGAGCCTCCGCCGTCTTCCTGCTCCAGCGTCGGATGTCCTCCCATCTCTTCCGGCAGTGGGTGCCCTGTCTGTGGTGGACCCCCAGGGCCCGTACGTCCTTGGCGATGGCACGCCAAATGTCTATCTTCTGGTGGGCGCTGACCTATGTGAAATGTACAGGGGGAGAAAAAGAGTCATCACCTTCTGCACCCTCAATGTGAGTGGCCCCCCCATCCCTACCCTTGCCATGTGGCACATCCTGTCATCCGTCGTTTGATGCATGCCGCATTCGCTCCCCTCCCAACCATCTATCATCCACCCGACTCAACACTGGCATTGGCCACAAAGCATGGTCCCAGTGTACTTACCTGTTGGTCTGGAGGACCGTAGAGTAGCGCATACTGGGGGAGGACCCCATCCACGAGTTTCTCCAATTCCTGAGCAGTGAAGGCAGGGGCCCTTTCCCCAGTCACATGAGCCATTGTCTCTTCTAGACCGAGGTCACAGCAGCACTTGCAGTGTAGGTCCTCTCCTGTCGAAGATCAGGTATCGAGTGATTAAGCAGATAGAAAATGGCGGTCACGCCCGCGGCGGTGCGTACCGCGACCGCCAGCGCACACCGTCATTGGCTCCTGAGACCCATAGGGTTCAATGTTAACCAATGCTGCTTTGCGCCGCGGTCTTTGACCTCCTACCGCCACGGTGTGCCACGCCAGCGCATTGACCTCACATCCCATTGTCACACTTCACAGGTCAGGCAGCCGCCATTTCAAGGGCCCACATGGCTTAGTTTTAACTGCGTCACACATACCTAGGCCTTGCCTCAACACTCATACAAACCATTCAATGCATTGGGAATCGTGTTTTGTGCAAACTGTGGTTACATACCTGTGGGCTGATTGACTCTGTGCTCGCTGTTGTCCTTCATAGGCACCGTCCGCTGGGACATGCGAGGAGATGGAGGAATCTTCCCGTGTACAGACCGCTGGTAGACCTGTCGACAATGGAGGAAAGACATGTCATACTGACATACAGGCTTGACCGAGCCACTATTCAGGAACTGTGTGCCCAGCTGGAGCCAGACCTGATGGCACCCATCCGCCAACCCACAGGGATCCCACCTCTAGTGCAGGTGCTGTCAGTACTCCATTTCTTTGCAAGTGGGTCTTTTCAAAACACAGTGGCCATATCATCAGGGATGTCCCAGCCTATGTTTTCCAAGGTGTTGTCCAGAGTGTTGTCTGCCCTTCTGAAACACATGCGGAGCTACATTGTTTTCCCTGAGGTGGGGGATTTGCCTACAGTGAAAGGTGATTTCTATGCCCTTGGACATATCCCCAACATCATAGGTGCCATTGATGGGACCCATGTGGCTTTAGTCCCCCCCAGCAGGAGTGAACAAGTGTACAGAAACAGAAAGAGTAATCATTCGATGAATGTACCGATGGTGTGTTTGGCAGACCAGTACATCTCCCATGTAAATGCCAAGTTCCCTGGCTCAGTGCATGACGCGTACATCCTGTGGAATAGCAGCATCCCTTACGTGATGGGTCAACTCCAGAGGCACCGTGTGTGGCTAATTGGTGACTCTGGTTACCCCAACCTGTCATGGCTACTGACCCCAGTGAGGAATCCCCGGACAAGGGCAGAGGAACGGTACAATGAGGCCCATGGGAGAACTAGGAGGGTGATCGAGCGGACCTTCAGCCTTCTGAAGGCCAGGTTCCGCTGCCTCCATATGACAGGTGGATCCCTATTGTACTCACCAAAGAAGGTGTGCCAGATCATCGTGGCCTGCTGTATGCTTCACAACCTGGCTTTGCGACGCCAGGTGCCTTTTCTGCAGGAGGATGGTCCAGATGGTGGTGTTGTAGCAGCTGTGGAGCCTGTGGAGAGTGAAGAAGAGGAAGCCGAAGAGGACGACATAGACAACAGGAACACAGTAATAGAGCAGTATTTTCAATGACACACAGGTAAGATTCTAACCCGTCATATTACATATACTTAACCCCTACTACCTCTCTACTGTCTGACCTTTTCCCCCTGTGTATGGTAACTGAGTTGTGACTTTCCCTTCCAATTTCAGAGATGTGGGCCATACTGCGTGACATCTGCTTTGTTTCCCCATGGACTACAGCTGTGTGACAATGGTATGTTGGCATCACAATGTAAATATGCATTTTGGGACGGTAATGTCTAATACATTAGTACAAAATCACAGCCAGACTCCTGATTGTTTTGTGCAATAACTGTGTTTATTTCAGTGCTCTATATTGGTGGGTGGTTGCAAATCGGTGAGGGGTGATGGTGGAGGATTGTCCATGGCAGAGTCCAGACTATTAGTATCACAGGTGCAATGTCCAAATGCCTGTGGAAAGTGGAGCATGGGCAGTATAAGAATGGACAGGGTGTCAATGTGGGACAGTGGGATGACAATCAGGGAGGTATCCTTTCCTGGCGGGGGTCTTGGCATCTTACTCTGTCTTCTTCCTGGATCTCAGTGCCCGCTTGCGGGGTGGTTCTCCTTCTGCAGGGGGTGGGGTGCTGGTGGCCTGTTGGTCCTGTGGCGGGGCCTCCTGTCCACTAGCGCCGGCAGAGTTGGTAGGCAGTTCTTGGTCCATGCTAGTGTCAGGGGCCCTTTGTCCTGCCACAGTGTCCCGCAATGTGGTGACTACCTGATTCAGAGCCCCTACAATCGTGGCCAGGGCGGAACTGATGTTTTGTAGTTCCTCCCTGAACCCCAAAAACTGTTCCTGCTGCAGAAGCTGGATCACCTGAAACCTGGCCAGGACCGTCGCCATCGTCTCCTGGGAGTGGTGGTATGCTCCCATGATGGAGGAGAGGGCCTCGTGGAGAGTGGGTTCCCTGTGCCTGTCCCCCTCCTGTCGCACAGCAGCCCTCCCAGTTCCCCTGTTTCCCTGGGCCTCTGTCCCCTGGACCGTGTGCCCACTACCACTGCCCCCAGGTCCCTGTTGTTGTTGGGGTGGGGGGTTAACCTGGGTTCCCTGTAGTGGTGGACACACCGCTGATTGACGTGTCCTGGGGACTGAGGGATGGGCCCGCTGGGTGGGTGCTGTGCTGGTGTTCCCAGAGGGGGGAAGGTCTGCTATGGCCTGTGGCTGTCTGAGGGAAACAGACTGTCCCGAGGTCCCCGATGGGCCAGGCTGGTCATCTAGATCCAGGTTGACAGAGGTGCTGTCCTCACTGTGGGCCTCTTCTGGGGGTGGAGTGGACATTTGTGGACCCTCCTGCGTGGTGACGTGGCGTTCGGGTCCTGCAGGGGTATAAAAGTATGGTTATTGCATTTGTGTGTGCCATAGCGTGTAATGGGTGGGTGCCCTTGTACCCCAGTGCTGGCATTCCCGTGTGGCGGCTTTTGTGACGGTGATTTGTTGGGGGATGGGTATGTGCAGTGGGCATGCTTTGGTGATGGGTGTCCATGCTTTGTGGTCGCATGCAGGGATTGGTGTTGGGATGGGTGGGCTGTGATGGTGAGATATTTGCAAGGAGCAGGATGTGATGGAGGTGAGAATGAGGGTGGGGGTATGAGTTGGCATGCTGGTGGGGTGGGGAGGATGAAGTAGTGAAGATGAGACTTACCAGAGTCCATTCCTCCAGATACTCCTGCGAGGCCCTCAGGATGCAGGATCGCCAAGACCTGCTTCTCCCATGTTGTAAATTCTGGGGGAGGAGGTGGGGGTCCGCCGCCAGTCCGCTGCACCGCGATGTTGTGCCTGGATACCATTGAACGCACCTTCCCCCGTAGGTCGTTCCACCGCTTTCTGATGTCGTCCCTATTTGTGGGTGCTGTCCCACAGCGTTGACCCTATCGACTATTCTGCTCCATAGCTCCATCTTCCTGGCAATGGTGGTGTGCTGCACCTGTGTCCCGAAGAGCTGTGGCTCTACCCGTACGATTTCCTCCACCATGACCCCGAGTTCATCCTCGGAGAACCTGGGGTGTCTTTGCGGTGCCATGGGGTGGTGTGGGTGATGTGTGGGGTGGATTGTGTGGTGATGTGTATCGGTGTGTTGTGTGAAGTGCGTGGAAATATTGCTGGGTGAAAGTAAAATGCGCGTCTGGGTGCTCAGTTCTCTTTTTCTCAGTGCGTGGTCCCGAATATGTAGGAGTGGGGGTTTGTGGGTGATGTGGGTGTGTGTTTTATATTGTATTGGGTGTGTGGGAGTGGTGTGTGTATGTGTATCAGGTGTGTGTATTTCAAATTGTCCAATGTGGATGTGTTTTATAGGCGTGTGTGTATTTTGAGCGCGGCGGTGTGTACCGCCAATGGATTACCGCGGTTGAAAGACCGCCGCGTGGATTCGTGGGTCGTGATAGTGTGGGTGTATTTCTGTTGGCGTGACGGTGGAGGTTTGGTCATCGCCAGTTTCTCACTGCCCTTTGGTGTGGCAGACTTTTGTGGATGTCTGTATTTTGGCGGTTTGCGTGTTGTGGGTCAGAATGACCGTGGCGGTTTACCGCGGCCGTGGCGGTATGTTGGCGGTCTTCTGACAGCAGTAAGCGGCTTTTACCGCCAAGGTTGGAATGACCACCATAGTTTGGTATCGTCTGGATAGCTAGGATAGGTTGCTTGCCTTTAATCAGTCTTTGTTCTCCTGGAAATCAAAAAAGTAACTTCATGTTGGGAAAACACAACCCGAAATATCTAAAGCTCTCACATCAGACACCCGTCTGCATGATACTAAACACAATAAGATCAACAATTTAACTGACAACTGTTTTCTGGATAAGTACACGTTACAAGGCCATTATTGCAAAATATTGAGGATTATATTTACATCCCACAGATGCGTGTACTTCGGTTGAGGGGGTTAGCGAATTGGATACCTTTCATGACTCTAGACACAAGAGGGTGTTCCCCTTCTGGCTTCCCGTCTAGAAAGGCATGACCCGCTGAGATAGCGGAACTGTAATTATTTACCATGCAGAAACGTAGTCCTCCTGATGCTAGTTCTGCCAAAAAAATAACTATGGTAGCAACTGGGGCCCCCAAGGGATCCAAATTCAGAGGGTTGCACCAACCCACCCATCAGCGCCATGGCGAGGCATAACGTCTATGGGTGGAGTCTGACCAAGACGCCGATATGAAAGAAGCATATTGCTCTGAAAGGCCTGACAAGAACCAAAGTTGCCCGAAATGCACCAAGCCATTAGTTGTAATTTGTCTTGGATCAAAAGAGGATGTGTCTGCCCTGCTGAGTCCAGCAAGAATTCCGGGATTGAGGGAATCTGGACTGGAAAATCCCTGGACATTTCCAGAAGTACTGGAAACCAAGGCTGAGCCTGCCAGAGGGGAGTGATCAAAATAATTTCTGCTTTCTGCTTGACAGACTGAGACGCCACCCTGGGTATCATCACAAAGGGGGGGAAAGCATACAGGAGTGGCCATGTCCACTGTTGGAGAAAGGCATCTGTAGCAATTGCCAGGGGATCTGGTCTCCAGGAGTAAAATTGCTGCAGCTGATGGGAGGGGTGGGACGCAGAGAGGTGTATGTGACACTGTCCCCACCTGCTTTGGGGGGCTCGAAAAAACGAGGGATTGAGTTTCCACTCGCTGGAATCCCTGAGGAATCTGGAATTCCAGTCTGCTACCGTATTGAACTGACCTGGCAGGTATTCTGCTGTTACTGAGATCTGATTCTGAAGACAATAGCACCTCTGCTAGGACCCGAGACCTTGTCCAGCCTCGCTTGTTGATGTGGCGTACTGCCGAGACGCTGTCCATGCGCAGAAGCACGCAACAATTGGAGCGAGGGGCCAGTGTTTTTATGGCAAAAGACCGTGCTAACAGTGCCCAGCAATTTATGTGTAGCCGAGACTCTTCGTGCGACCAACACCCTCCTATGGAAACGGATTCGCATTTGGCTCCCCAACCCCACCTGCTGGCGTCCGATTCCAGAATGACATCCGGTCGAGCTCCGAAAATGGCCCTGTCGTTCCACGCTGCCATGTGGTCGAGCCACCACTGAAGCTCGCACCGCGTCTCTTGAGTGAGAGTGATGAGTTCTGTGTACAAAAGACCCTTTTGAAGGTGACGAATTTTGAGACGCTGTAGCGCCCTGTAATCTAGGGGTGCTGGAAATATGGATTGTATAGAAGACGCTAAAAGCCCCACTACCCTGGCCAGAACCCTTAGGGATATCTTGTCCTTCTGAAGAGTGGACTTGATCTCCTTCCAGATTGATTGTAACTTTTGGGCCGGAAGAGATAGCGAGAGGAAGCAGAGTTGATCTGGAAACCCAGAAATTCCATCTGACGAGATGGTGTCAGAGCGGATTTCTGTACATTGATCAGGAATCCCAGTTCCTGAAGCAACTGTATGGTCCAATCTAAATGTTGCATGAGGAGATGAGCATCCTGTGTCATCAGCAACATAATGTCCAGATAGACGATCATCTGGACTCCTTTGGCTTGAAGACTATGTACTACGGGGTGCATAACTTTGGTGAAACACCAGAGTGCGGAGGAAAGGCCGAATGGGAGAACCTTGAATTGGAACCATTGATTGTCCCACTGGAATTGCAAATATTTTTTGTGAGGGGGAAATACCGGGATTGTGAAATAGGTATCTTTCAGGTCCAGGCGTACCATCCAGTCGCCTTCCCTGAGAATGTCCCTGAGCAGTTGGATCCCTTCCATCTTGAAGTGCCGGTATAGAACCCAGGTATTGAACTCCTACAGATTGATCACGAGGCGTGACCCTCCACCTCTCCTGTTTACTGTAAAAATATTGCAGTAGTAGCCTGAAGGCTCTGGCTGACACTGAGCAATTGTGTCTTTGAGTAACAATTGTTGGACTTCTTGACAAATAAAAACTAGATCTAGTTGGGAAAAATGGATAGGAGGCAGCAAGGACCGCTGTTGAGGTATCCCAAAGAATTCTAGGCAGAAACATGCAACTGTCTCTAGAACCCATTGGTCTGATGATAGTGCCGACCAGTTGCTTAGGAAAAACCTGGTCCTTCCCCCTAGGGCTACCCGAGCAGATGAAATCAAGCTTACCTTGAGTGTTGGGGCCGGAGTTGTAGTTGGGCTTGAAGCCACCTCGGTTAAATCAGGCACAGCCTGCTTGGGCTCTGGCCAGGTGAAAGGTGTCTCGGGGAGCCGAGAATCCTCTGCCTGCCGTGTTGTGTGAGGACTGAGGGCTATTTGAGGTGGCACGGCAAGACAGGTGCCCTCGAAGTCTGCCGGCCCTGGCAAAAACTCGATTTCAAAAGACCTTGTTCATTGAGGTCTGGGTTTTATCCAGTGCAGTGAACATATGGACAAACTTGCCCAAATCTTTTACAGATTTGTTGCGGACCACGAGCCCATCGACAAGTAGCCCCGGTTCAGTGCTTGCAAGATCTGCTGGCTTCGGGTCTATTTAAAGTAGGATGGATTTCCTCCTCTCCATGGAGATAGCGCAGTTAGCGTTCACCAATAAGAAGAGCGCGAGCTGCACCCATCTGGCCATAGTGTCAGAGTCCACTTGAGAGCCGGACTCTTTCTCTGCCACTGCTAAGTCTAAGATTTTACATAATGGACCAGAGAGGTCCAGGACTTTGTCCTGGCAGGACTTCCAGGATCTATCAATGCCTTTTTTGGGGTCCTTTGTGGAGCGTTTTAGGAAGGTTACTAGATTTGGGTCCAGCTCTGGGGTCATAGCCACTTTGTCGGTTATGTCTGGACGTGGACACTCTGATTGCAGGAGACTCCCGATGTCCTTGTCTAGGGCTTTCTTTATGCATGCATGGGCATAGTCCGTCACTGCAGGGAGGGGAACCCAGTCTGAGGACCCGGGTGGATCATTTTGTCAGGGTTAAAGCTGAGTGCAGACGAAGGGCCTGAACCTTCCGAGGGAGCGGTCTGTGCTGTCCATCAGAGGAGTCTCTGTGTCGTTTGTGAGGGATTGACTCGGGACGAGGAGGCGTCAGAGGCATTGTCTGGGGAGGGGTAGGAAAGGGCCTGGGAGCTGGTGGACTGTTGCGCTGAATGCTGGTGGTCGGAGGGAGACTGAGACTAGGAGAGACAGGCCATGGGTGCTGCGTGGGGCCATTCAGTGCCTTTTCCTGACTATTGGAGGAAAGGGGCATGAGATTAGCATAGGGAGGAAAAGTCAAGGCATAGCGCTTAAACTGCTTGGCGATAGGCTTGAGCGCAACTGCCAGGGCCCGGTTTACAGATTGTGCAACTGAGGTGTCCAGGGCGTAGACAATGTCCTCAGCGAGGAGTAAATCCTCCTGTTCATTAAAGAAAACTGCGTTCTCTGGCTTCTGTCGCTCTCTCATGGTGGCCAGAGTGTACAGACCTGCGTAGGAAAGCTCTCTTGCAAGAGGGAAATAGGGATGGGGTCCCTAAGCTTGTGTGGCCGTATAGGTAAGGAGGATTGCCTACGGGGGTGGCTTTGAGAAATCCATTGGAAGTATAACGTTGCTCGGCTCAAATGGACCATTAGAGTCAAATATTTGAAATATCCATTTTCATTCTACATCGTGTATGTTACGCTCGTGCGATCAACTTTTGTAGATTGCAATTCACGTTTTTTTGTCGTCCTGCTTTGAATTTGATTTTTTCCACACACGCTGTCCCAGTGTTTCCGGTCCGGTGTTTAAGATTTTATAGCTACAGGATTTCGATTACATATTTTTGGAACCTCTTGACTTGATTTTTTCCCTCGAATTTTCATTTTTTGAGATTTGCATTTGGAAAATCCATTCTCCAGTATGGGATTGACTTTTTTTTTTTTATAAAGAATTTTTATTGATTTTTGCAAAAGAAAAAATAACCATGATACAAACGTCATAACACGATGCCAAAGGGCATCCAACATTGGTCGAACCTGTGATCCCAGATAGCACTAATATTAAAGATAACAGATAACATAGTATTCAGGAGCCTAGTGCGGCCTCCCATTTCCCCCATATCCTATTATATTTATTCGGACATCCTCTAGCCTCATATACAAGTTTTTCACTCTGCGCACACCAATCCACTCCCCGTTTCCATTTAGCCAATGATGGGGCATTCTTGGCCTTCCAGTTTGCCACTATGTCCCTCTTAGCAACTAAGCACACCACCCCAAGGAAAATTCGATCTGGTCTCCTTAGCTCGATGTCACCCATGATCCCGAGGAGGAGGGGTAGAGGCTCTCTCTCTATATTCTCCTGCAACACCTCAGAAATCTCCCCCAAGACCGCTCCCCAATAGGCTACCATGGCCGGGCAGGTCCACACCATGTGGAAGAAGTCAGCTGTAAGGTTTCTGCAGCGAGGGCACTCCGCGTTGGGGCGGAGGCCCGCTCTGCGTAGTTTGTCGGGTGTGAGGTATGCTGTGTGCAAAAAGTAAGTTTGTATCAATCTGAAACGGGTGGCGATCGCCAGGGCCCGCGGGGCCATTAGCGCCTCACCCCGTTCCATCTCTTCCATGGGGCCCACCTACCCCTCCCATCTCTGGCGAAGTACCCCCAGGGAGCCCGAGGTGCCGGAGACCAGGGTGCGATATATCTGGGAAACACCTCCCCTACCTAGGCTCCCCATCAATGCCTTGGCCTCCATGAGGCTGCATTCAGGTATGTTTTCCCCCTCTCGGATGTGTACTGATAAGGCATGTCGGAGCTGGAGGTATCTGTGGAACTGTGTCTTGTTTAATGAAAAGTTTTTCTGGAGATCTTCAAAGGACCGTATGTGTGACCCGTTCCAGACATCGCCTAGTGTGGGGATGCCTATGTTGTCCCAGTTCCGAAACCCCTCCAAGCCCGCCACCTCCATCAATTGCCTCCCATGCCACAGTGGGGTCTGCTGGGTAAGTCGTCCCCACCACCCCGTCGACTTTTGAGACGTCCGCCATCCCTGTAGAACCACCCTGGTCACATCTGGGACGTCTCGAGAGATCGGACCTCCATAGAGGGTGTCCAAAATCCGTGGGTAACCCATCGTTTGGAGCTCCAGTCGGTACGCCGGGTCTGTCCACCCACCCCCCATCCAGTCATTAATCACAAGTACTTGTGTCGCAAGGTGGTAGGAGTGGATATTGGACATGCCCAAACCTCCATCATATACATCCCTCTGGCAGGTTTTGAGCGCTAATCGTGGGCGGGCTCCGCTCCATATAAATTGGCGCACCAATGAGTCCATTTCCCCAAACCATTTCCTAGGGATGGGATGGGGAAAATTTTGCAGGAGGTAGAGGAGCCTAGGAAGGATCATCATCTTATAGAGCGCGATTCTACCGAGCAGGTTAAGGGGGAGTGTCCTCCAGTGTAGGAGATCACTTCTGATTTTTCTGGTTAACGGTGTAATGTTAAGTTCTCATGTCAACTCCGGGAGAAGTGAAATATACATTCCCAGATATTTGAAGCTATTTCTTCGCACTGGAATGTTTCGCTGCCAGTCCACACAATCCCCGGAGCGGTGTAGGGGGACCAGTTAGGGACTTGGCGGGGTTCAGGATCAGCCCCGAGGCTTCCGCGAAGAGGCCCAGGATCTCTAGCACGCGGGGGCCACTTTTAGCCGGGTTGGATAGGTATAGGAGGACATCGTCTGCGTATAGCGCCACACGGTCTTCTGCACAGGCAGGCCAGGACCAGCCTTCGATCAGGGGATTTCCTCGCAGCAGTATCGCGAGAGGCTCTATCATTAATGCGAAGAGCAACGGGGATAGCGGGCAACCCTGCCGGGTTCCGCGGCCAATAGGGAATGGGTCAGAGACCACTCCATTCACCCGGACTCGAGCTGTCGGTTTGGAGTACAGGAGTCTCACCAGGCCTTGGAATCTGGGACCGAGTCCATTTTTCTGCAAGACCAGTTCAAGGTAAAACCAATCCACTGTGTCAAAGGCTTTTTCAAAGTCCAGCAAGAGTAATGCCAAGTGTGCGTGCGACAGAGTATTGCGATGTGCCAGAGCCAGATGCAACCGCCTAATGCAGTGCCTGGTGCTACGAGTGGGCATAAAGCCACACTGGTCAGGGTGCACTAGTGTAGGCATTATCTCTTTCAGTCTAGAGGCCAGGGTCGAAGAAAGCACGTTGATCTCAATGTTTAGAAGTGAGATGGGTCGGTATGCCGAACAATGTCTCGATGGGGGCTGAGTTTTGGGAATCACTACTATTGTCGCCTGGTCAATCTCGGTGGGAAATCAGCCTAGTTTCTCGGCTTCCCCATACATGTTGAGTAAGTGGGGACCCAGTATATCACTGCATTTGCTATATAGCTCTGCCGGGAATCCGTCAGGGCCGGGGGTCTTGCCCGATGCCAGGCTGGAGATTGCACTGGTGATCTCTGCAAGGCTAATAGTTTCATCTAGCCTGTCTCTTGCCTCCAGGGAGATCCTGGGGAGAGTGATCTCATTCAGGAGGGGAGTCTCTTTCTCAATAGCGGGGCGGGGGTGCATTGCATAGAGGTGGGCATAGTAGGACGCAAAACTTTGTGCGATTTCAGCTGGTGTCCTAGAGAGGGCGCCCGAGGGCTCCAAAATCTCAGGTATAACCCTGCTGGCCAGAGGACGCGCGGCCAGCCAATGTAGGAGCTTCCCATTTTTGTCCCCCCAGCCATATATACGGGCCACCGAAGCTCTCCAAATGCACCTGGCTGAATCTAGCATTATGTGTTTAATTTCTTCTCTAACCATAGTCAGCTGTCTCAGGGCAGCGGCAGACGAAGAAGTCATTTGTTGGCGTTCCAGTCTCAGAGCCCTGGCCTCCAGGTCAGAGATCTGGGAGTTCCTGTCCCGCTCGCGGGTACGGAGAAGGTACTTGGCATGCCCTCTGAGGGTAGCCTTACAGGCGGCCCATAATGATCCTGGGGAGCGGACCGACCCCAGATTCAGATCGAAGTATTGAGTTAGTTGATTTCTGATCTCTTGGGTGTAGTCTTTGTCTTGTAAATACCATGCGTTTAGGCGCCATACTGGGCGTTTGGAGGGATCCGATCCACCCAGTCGGACCCGCACTGGTGCGTGGTCCGAGACTCCCCGGGGGAGTATCTCTGCCCCTGTGACACTCGAGAGGTCCAGAGCAGACATGAATACCAGATCAATTCTGGATTGCGTCCGGTGGGCGGCCGACGTGTGGGTGTACCGGCGATCCCTAGGGTGCCAAGTTCTCCATACCTCGCAGAGGCCAAGGCTCTCAGTCCAACCAATAAGAGCCGAAGCCCTGGCTAATCTACTGGCCGTAATCTCGCCGGATACATCCAAATCCGGATCGAGAACCGCGTTGAAGTCCCCCCCCAGCAGGGTGGTCCCCTGGGGCAATCCCACAACCACTCGGCGAAGCGAGTGCAAGAAGGCATCAAGTCTCGTCGAGGGGGCATACGCCGATATAAAATTTATCGGAGTTCCATGAAGAGTCCCCGTAGCCACTACAAATCTGCCCTGTGGGTCGGCCTGTGTTGCTGTGATCACCACAGGCAGAGAGCGGTGAAGTAAAATGGCTACCCCTCTAGAGCCCCTGGAGAAGCCTGCGTGGTATACTCTGTCATACCCTCCCCGTATGAGCATGGGGCACCTAGTCCCAAGGAGGTGGGTTTCCTGCAGAAGGACCACTAAGGGGGAGTATCTGCGGAGAGTGTTAAATACTGCTGACCTCTTAATCTTATCCAACAGACCATTTACGTTCCAAGAAAGAACCTGAGTTAATGAGTGCCAGGCGTGAATTGTATAGGTGGTGCATAGGGCTGAGTGTCAGGCTGTGGACCCAGGGACGACCATTTCAAACAAAACAGTAAGATAATAAGGAAGCTAAGCAACTTCTTCCTATCTAGGCTAACTTCAAAAACCCCTCCCCCCAACCACCCTCCTCCCCATACTCCCACCCCGGAAGCATCTGTCGCCCAAATACCCAACCAAAACCAGACAGCCAGCAGGACTGTCCTTGGGGTGGAGTGGTGGACCCCTCCATATAGTCGGATCAATTACAATTAGTGGTGACCTGCCAAGTCTCAGGTATCTTATAGTAGAAAGGCATGACGCCTTCTGTGGTGACCCTTGTAAGGTCTGCATAGGTGAAACGGACCTCTCAAGTCATTTTGGACTCCCATCAGCAGGTGTCAAGTGTGTCATATTAACCAAGGACCGGGGACTGACTCAGGCCGTTATCATCTGCCGTTTGGCCTGGGATCTGAGGCCCAGAAGGGTCCGTGGGTTTCTTCTCTGTTTGTGAGCCAGAATCTCGGATTTCCTCATTGTTGTCCAAATTGTTTGTGTCTTTCGGTCTCCTTCTTCGGGATCTGGTGCGCCTCCGGCTCCTCCGGGGGCCTCCCGGGGTGAGGGGTCCGACCCGAGGGGCCCCCTCCGTGTGCTCCAGGGGCCCCCTCCGGGCACCGATGCCCTCCTCCGTCAGCCAGTCCCAAGCCTCTTCAGGTGTTTCAAAAAAATGTGCTCGCCCGGCCAAGAGGACCTTGAGCCGCGCGGGGAAGAGGAGCATGTATGAAAGTTGCATCGCTCTAAGTTTCTGCTTAACGTGTTCATACGACCAGCGGCGGATCTGGACCTCACGGGTATAGTCTGGGAAAATTAAGATTTTATGGTTCTCCCATTGAAGATCTTCCGACCTCCTAGCCTCTTTAAGGATATTGTCCGGTGGGGGGCGCAGGGCCAATGCCCTGTGGGCTCTTTCAATCACAAACCAGGGCGAAAGGGACTGGTCCGGCATCCATGCATTAATCCAACTTTCTAGGAACTCAGATGCCCCACCATCCTCCACGCCCTCCGGAAATCCGATGAAACGCAGGTTGTTGCGTCTTGATCGGTTCTCTGCATCTTCCGCACGACGGTGCAGCTCGCCAGTTCGAGTCTGCAGCTGGGCCACTTTACTTCTAAGGTCAGCTAGGTCGTTTTCAGTCTGGGAGACTCTAGTTTCAACCTCGGTGATCCGGCTCACTGCGTTTCTGAGGTCTTGCCGAACCAGACCCACGTCTTCTCGTACTTCCCCAATCTTAGTCTCCACAGCAGACTGTGATGCTTGAATGGCTTGAAGGATGGCACTCACTCCGTCCGGTGCGGGGCCTCCGCTAGCTGTGTCTCCCTCTCCTCGCTGGCCAGCCGGTGTCGTGAACTGGTCAATCTTTTGCTGGGAAGATGGAGGTTGCTTGTTCGCCTTGTCTCTCCCCATCACGGCATCGGAGACAGGAGTCGGGTAGTTTTCCAATCAAGTCTAGATCTCTTGCACGTTTGCTGTTACTGCGATTATGAGTGCGTGGGGAGAGGCATTCAGGCCCAAGCTGTGATCTTCTTCACCTTTGAGATCTGATGAGTCCAGTTTCATCTTGGCCCAGTTGCCAATTGCCATTAGGTATTAAGTGCTAAGGGGGGGGGTAGGGCGTCTTTCTTCCCTGACTCCTCTCCCCTCCCGCACCCCGTTTTCACTTCGAGGCGGTACCTTCAGTAAAGCCTCGACCGGCCCCAGTGTTAATTACGCTGCTCCAGTGACGCCATGAGGTCACTCAGGGCCATTGCCCTTCCGTTAGTTCGGATCGCGGTGCTGATTTTTCGGCCGTATCGGTAACTTTAGCACAGCCTCATCCTGCCTCGATGTCTCCGCCGCGCTCCGTGGACCCCCGGCATGCCTCCGCCGTCACTCAGGGCACCAGGGAGTCCCTCTCTGCAACCGCCCTTCCTCCGCTCCAGCTCCGGCCAGCGGGGTCCCGGGCACAGCGCAGCCGCTTAGCTCCCTCCGCCGCTGTCCCCAAGTTTGCGCACGGCCGCAGCCTCATCCACACGGCGCTCTCTTCCTCCAGACGCAGCGGCGCCGCCCCCACACACCGCGGGAGCCGCGCTAGGGTCGTAGCCTCAACCCTATCCCGGGTCCCCCTCTTACCCCGTCGCACCTCTGTTCCAGCGCGGCCGCGTCCGGGGGGGATCGCCGGTCCGTCCCCAGCTCAGCCGCGGAAGTCAGTCCCGGCCGCCATTTTGTTTTCGGGGACGGGACGGTCGCGGCTCGACAACGGGGGCTGCTTTCGCCAGGAGTTCCTCGCCGGAGCCTCTCAGGGGCCCAGGGGTCACAAGGACTGTCAAAACGACGTCTCCGGCTCGGTCAGGCCACTCTAACTACGGGCGGATGACGGAGGGGTCCAGAGCACTCTCAGAGTGCGACCGCCATCTTGACGCCCGAAGCCACGCCCCCATCTGGGATTGACTTTTAATATATGACTGTCACTCTACAGGCTTGTAGATTGAAGATTTTGTTTAACAACTGCTCTACCTGTCGTACTTCTTATATCTTGTACGTGATTTATCAATTGTGAACTATTGAACACAATATGGCCAATCGGAAAGCTCTGTGGGAACAGGCTGCCACCACTTTATTTGATAGTGCTCCTGGAACATCAGCTGCCTCAAATTCACTAACACGCACTGCAGCCAATATCATTTTTGAATTGTAAAAGGCACGAATCCTAGTACTGAAAAAATGGTGGGAAATGACCTCACTGACCAAATATATAGAAAATGGTCGTGTACCACGAGGTCTAAGAATTTTTATAATACCCACCCTTGGAGATATCGATCCTGATCTTTTGGAACAATGGAGAGTACATACATCTGACTGTTCAGTCAAATTGATGGACACCTTGATTATCCAATCTAAACGACGTATGGAAGAACAAACCCATAAGATTGAACAGTTAACTAAAGAATTAGAAAAAATGGGTAACTCTCCAGAGATACAACAATTATTGATGAAGATGGAAGAACGTATTACCAAAAAAGAGGATGAAATAAAACTCCGTAAGGCCTCAAAATTCAATAGAGACAAAAAAGATTATGAATTAGGTAGAATTTACACATTTGCTCGCAAATATAACACATTTAGAGCACAAGACAAAATTGTAACAACAGACAGTTCTAATGTGACAGCCAATTCGGTGGAGGATAGTTCTGATTTAAGTTCATCAGTTGATGAAGCCTCTGCAAACAAATTGGATTTTCACGGGGAAATTAGATTATTACAATCAATTACGCCACAATCAAACAGGAGCAGAGGACGAGTCGAGGAGGCACAAGACAAGGAGGGGGAAAAGGCAGAAATCACAAATACCAAGACTAGATGGGATTTCTCGATTTGATAATTCCAACATCATTGTAAATATTTCCAAAGCACAACTAACTTCGAATCAAGAACGTATTCTAAATTTAGGGCTAAGTTTTTGTCCAGACATTTATTGGGATTATGTTGACACCAGAATAGAATTGTATAAATATACACGTAAGTTGCGGTTGTTGAAACATTTTTCTAAAAAAACACGGGCCATCACATCAGGGCCCAATACTAATGAAGATATGCTTTCTGGGTTTCACATCAATGATATCCCTGACCTAGTAGAAATTGGAAATTTGAGTTGTGCAGATGATACAAGCAATGACACAGGTAGAGATAATGATATTTTGACAGACATGGGATTTGTAACTAATCAGACCATTTCAAGTGCATTAAAACCTTCCATTAGATTTAATCCTCAATTACCTAAGGGCAATATGATTGATATGTTCTACGAATTGGTGGTCGATGACATTGATCATTTTCGTAACAATTGGAAAAGTATTAAAATGAAAAAATCTCAGAGAACTAATTTCTCAGCCTCAGATTGGAAAGATCTAAATGAGCTCAAATCCAATAGCACTATTGTCATTAAACCCTCTGATAAAGGAGGGAATATTGTCATCATGGACATAGATAGTTATGTGAAGGAGGCATATCATCAACTTTCCAATAAACAGCATTATCAAAAACTGACTACCAATCCCACGATTGAATATCAAACCGTCTACTGGGAGATGCTTGAAATTTGGCATACTAATGATCTTATAGATCAAAATTAATATCTTTATTTGAAGGTTACATCACCCAAAACTCCCTGTATCTATTTCCTACCAAAAATTCATAAAAATAAAAACCATCCCCCTGGTTGACCCATAGTCAGCATGAATTTGTCCCTCCTGGAAAATACCTCTCGTTACCTGGACCTCTTTTTATGTCCCTATGTAACCGAATTGCCCTCATACCTATGAGATACCAATGACTTTTTAGCCAAGATTCATAACGTTCCATGGCAATCCAATTATTTATTGGTAACCATGGATGTGACCGCACTTTATACTTCTATCATGCATGATTATGGTATTCAAGCTTGTAGTCATTTTTTAGGCACTCGTAAAATTGAATTCCTTCAACACACCAATATGCTTGTAAGCATGTTAAGATTCTGTCTTACCCACAATGCCTTTCTATTTGACAACCAGTATTATTTGCAAAAACAAGGGACTGCAATGGGAGCTTCATTTGCTCCCACTTACGTGAACCTCTATATGGGCTGGTGGGAGAAGGAGATAGCTTGGTCTGACTCCAATAGCAAATACATGGAACAAGTGATACTATGAGTCAGATACATTGATGACCTTTTTCTTATTTGGGATGGTGATGAAGGTTCTCTTGTACATTATGTCAATATATTGAACAATAATGAGCTTAATATCCATTTAGATTTAAAATACAGTGCCCAAACTATAGAATTTCTTGATGTCCAGATCTCTGTACAAAAGGACAGTTTACAGACAACTATATTTTGCAAACCTACAGCTTGTAATTCAATTCTGCATGGTAATAGCGGTCACCCGAAAGCTTTGAAATGGAGCATTCCATATAGTCAATTTTTACGGGCTCATAGAATTTGCTCTAATTATGAATGCTTTAACACTGAAATTGTTACCATGACATAGAGATTTCTAGAGAGAGGTTATCCCTTAAAGATTCTTAAAGATGCACATTCGAGGGTGTTGAACATGTCCAGAGAAAAACTTATTTTCAAATCTGGAGGCATCAACAACCAGGATCAAGATGATGGATCTCCGCCTAGACTGTTTCTCGAATTCAACTCTCAACATTCTCAATTAAATAACATCATACAAAAAAAATGTCATGTTCTTAGACATGATTCCGCCATAAAGGACAGTATAGGTCCTCATCCACATATAACATATCGCAAAACTCAGTCATTGGGTGACCATCTCACTAGAAGTCTATTTAGCTCCAAAGCTAATTCATCTTAGCTAGCTAAGAAAAGCCTCGGCTTTTGGAAATGTGGGCATTGTAAATCTTGTTCATATGCACAAAACACCCATACATACACCAAATTTGAAGGGAAAATATGTGTTATAACTGACTGTATCACCTGTGAAACTGAATATGTCGTATATGTTATTGAATGTGGCTGCCATAAAAAATATGCAGGCAGAACCATTCACAAATTGAAAGTCAAGTTTCTACAACATCTCAGAGCTATTAAGAACCATGATCCATCTTGGGCCAGATGTAGCAAAGTGTTTGCGCCTCGCAAACGGCGAAAATCGCCGTTTGCGAGGCGCAAAAGCCACTTTGCTATTCAGAAATGCATATTGCGAGTCGGGACCGACTCGCAATATGCATTTCCGACTCGCAAATAGGAAGGGGTGTTCCTTTCCTATTTGCGAGTCTGAGTGGGATGCAATACCATTTGCGACCGCGTACGCGGTCGCAAATCGTATCGCAGTTACCATCCACTTCAAGTGGATGGTAACCCACTCGCAAATTGGAAGGGGTCCCCATGGGACCCCTTCCAGTTTGTGAATGGACCCCAAACATTTTTTTCAGGGCAGGCAGTGGTCCAAGGGACCACTGCCTGCCCTGAAAAAAAACCGAAACTAAAGGTTTCGTTTTTTTTTTTAAGTGCATCTCGTTTTCCTTTAAGGAAAACGGGCTACACTTAAAAAAAAAAAACTGCTTTATTTAAAGCAGTCACGAACACGGAGGTCTGCTGACTACAGCAGGCCTCCATGTTTGCGAGTGCCTTGACTCGCTATGGGGCCGCAATTTGCGACCCACCTCATGAATATTCATGAGGTGGGTCATTGCGACCCCATAGCGAGTCGCAGTCGGTGTCTGAGACACCGTACTGCATAACATTTTGCGAGTTGCAAATAGCGAGTCGCTATGACTCGCTATTTGCAAGTCGCAAAATGTTTTGTTGCTACATCTGGCCCCTTATCCTTTGGCTAAACATTTTTGGGACATACATGAAGGCAATTGCAGCTCCTTAACATTTTATGGCATTAAAACCATTGTTGCCCATCCCTGGGGGGGTAATAGAACTGCCCACTTAAGACAAACTGAATCGAAAATTATTCTACTCTTAGGCACAGAAAACCCCTGGGGTCATAATTTGGATGCAGAACTCCATGTACATCTGTAAAATTTTACATTTTTATATCCCTATATTAGAAATCATGAAATTACTTTTGCATTGAAGATTCCTTCAGGATCCTACATTGATTAACAATACTTCCGGACCAGGACACAGCTTATTTTGCTAATATATATATTATATCATTAATTTTCTTTAATGGTTTTTACACTCAATTTATTAGTTCTGCACTTTATTATCATTTTTTGAGGGAATTTTTAGCGGCTTTTATATATATGTCCCTGTTGTTGGATTTGATGGGGTTTCCTTTCATATTGACAGCATTTCTGCTTGTGTTATGGATATAATAATAATAATTTTTTCTGTTGATGTAATATTGATATCTGGAGGACTTTTTACCATTTTACAGAATTGTGTAATTATTTATCTATAATTGAATTTAACACTGTCATTAAGATGAATTGAGATATTTATATGTCAGCATAAATTGTACAGATCTTTGGTTATTTATATCTATTATCCATATATTTGTCCTTTTTACATATCTCTTATTGTCATTCTTCGATATATATTGGTTGGAATTATTCCGTTTATTTATAGCCTTTATATATATTGATTGTATTGAAAATATTTTATAGTGCATATATTTATCTATTTATTCATATATCAAGCTTTTGGAATTGCTAAGCTAAAGGTAGACAATATTTCGACACTAGAGAAAAAATATCTATATGTGGGTTGTCTTCCTCCTCCTATTTATTGATTATCAATTGAGAAAATATATTTATTTATGCATTTATAGGTGATCATATCACAAATGTGATGTTATATGATAATATAAAAGACATACATAATGTTATATTTAAGCGTTCACATCCCATTTAAGCACAGGGTTCAATATTTTCTATTTTTGAATTTTAAAAATGCTATGTTACAAAATGGCCGCTCTGTTTGCACTTTCCTCTTTAGCTATGTCGTCAATAGTAAAGAAGGACTATAGGGTTTAAATAGTTGGGTGTAAAAATGTCTGGCAATGTCCAGTTGAAGGCTATTGCCGAAACGCGTCGACATTTGGTTGGGACAGCGAGTGTTTGTTCTTTGCCGGCACTTTAGAGACTTTTTATAAGTGCCATTCACTTATTATACTCCTTTATGCGGTGTTAATTTAACCTGCATTTGAACCTTTTCAATAAATTGGAGCCGATGATATTATATACGAGTGATTTTCAATGCTACATTTCACGAGCCCGTCTGGATATTGTGCAGCCCTTTGGTGTGTGACTGAATTGCAATCACCTGTGAAACTGAATATGTCGTATATGTTATTGAATGTGGCTGCCATAAAAAATATGCAGGCAGAACCATTCACAAATTGAAAGTCAAGTTTCTACAACATCTCAGAGCTATTAAGAACCATGATCCATCTTGGGCCAGATATAGCAAAGTGTTTGCGCCTCGCCTGTCACCTGTTTTTTCTATACCTGTTCAATTAAGTCTATACCTGTTTTTTTTTACATATATATGTATGTTTATATAATAATAATAAATCTTCCCCCTCAGGCAAAGCTTGTGCTAGCCGAATTTCAGGCCTGGTGAGTGGGCATGTGGGGAACGCTTCTGTTCGACTGTTTAATGAACTCTGGAGCCGACCTGATTATAGCTGGGTCTATCGGCGTGAGCTCGCTGTCAGAATATGAAAATGACAAAAAGCCAGCGGAGCGAGGAGCGTGCCTGTAACCGGGTGTCTATCGCTGCGGTTACTCTCAGGCAGCCGGAGCCGACAACACCATACCCCCGGGGCACTCCAGAGAGACTGCAGCGAGTGACGTCAGATGCTGAATGCGTCAAGATCCGCCTTGAAATTGAAGACGGACTCCCGAAGGCGTCGTCAGAGAAGCAGGAAGGAACCCTGCCGTCCAGGACTGAGAGGAAGGAGACGCCGGTAAACGAAGGATTCCAGGAAACCCGCAAACCGATCCCAAAGGAGCCGGAGGAAGGAGAAGATCTCTCCCAGCCGTTGGAGAACACCGAGGAGAAACCAGGACACCGTGAAGGGGCCCACCACGTCCCCGGAGGGGCGTGGCATTCACAGGTACGATCGTACCTAAGCCTTTCTTGGGTGCCGACATGGTTACAGGGTGGGAGGAAGAGTGAGGGAACTACAGGGAGGAGTGGGGAAAGGTGCTGCAGAGCAGGAGAAGTCTGTTAAGCATAAGACCACTAATCCCACTGTGAAAAAAACCTCTCCCAGCCAGAGAAAGACATTAAAGAGGAGAGAAAAGAGAGAAAGTTCACGGGAAGATGAATTGCACTAGAAAGTAAATACCCAACCACACTCTGCACAACCCCATCCTCCCACCACCCCTATTACCCTATTAAACCCCATATCCTTACCTCTACACTTACCTGTTCACTTCTTTCTCTTTTGGGGAACCCGATCAGGCGTCACGGGAGAGAAGCACTGACCTTACTCCACTAAGGGACCGACTGGTTTGAGACCTCTACCCGGACCCCTACAAGAAAGGAAAAGAACCCGGATGAACACAGTAGCGAGCCACCCAGAAACCTAAAACAAAAAGAGGCAAAGAAACTTTAAACCTACCAATAAAGCACTTATCCAATCCAAAGCCGGGCCTATTGTATTATTCCAATATATCCCTCCCTGTAGACTAAGAACCCATTACAGTGGTGTCAGAAGTGGGACTATATTGGAATAGGCGCCCAGGATCGGATAGAGACCATGGAAGGTACCCCCACCATAGCGTACATGATGCAGCAACTGGCTGAAGGGCAGAGGCACCTTCAGATCGTGTGGGAAGAACAACAGAAGGAGGCTAAGGTTGAAAGAGAAGCCCTACAAAGTGCTCTTAAAAGTCAGGCCACTATCATGGCCAACAATCAGTTGGTACATGAAAACACCCTAAAATCCTTAACAGACACCATTGCGGCCACCCGAGTACATCCGAATGTACCAAGCTCAGTGTTACAAAGGTACCAGGCAGGTGAAGATCCGGACGCCTTTTTTACAAACTTTGAGCGAGTCACCAATTCAGCTACCTGGCCTCAAGATAGGTGGGGTCAGTATATTGCCCAATTGTTAACCAGAACCCTCCAAGCAGCCTATCAAGCTGCTAACCCGGGAGGTATGACGCCCTACCAAGATATTAAAAAGAGCATCCTGGAGAGGGTAGGGTTCGACACAGAACATTATAGGGTTCGGTTTAGGAAAGCCAAGTGGGGACCATCCGAGAATCCAAGAGCCTTGTATTTTAGGGTAAAAGATCTGGGTCTCAAATGGCTGGGACCCATAGGGACTAATAGGGAAGATATTATTGAGGCTATCCTATTGGAACAATATCTAGAGGCTCTACCCGTCACTACCCGCAATTGGATAAAACAACATCCGAGTCCCGACACAAATACTACTATCGAGTTGGCCTGTGCTTTCCACCACTCCCTCGAATTTAAGACACCCCTCCATCGTACCACCCCTACCCCAGCACGACAAAACCTAGGACAGATTCCCCCCCCCTGGGAAGAAGACCTGTCGAAGATCCTGTAAAACCCAGAGGGGTCGAGAGACCGGTTTTTCAACAACCCCAATGTTATAGTTGTGGGGAGTGGGGCCACATAGCCCGGGTATGTCCCCTTAAAACCGAGAAACCAGAACCTATGGAGATAGGTATCACTAGAGGATGGGTTTTCTTTACAGGGGGAAAAGATACCTATTATAAGAAAGAGCTATTGATCAATGGGAGACTAACCATGGCACTTATCGACTCTGGATGTAGCCAGTCAGTAATCAGGGCTGACTTGATAGACTGCCATACCCTTACTCCTGGGATTACAGTTTCCATTTGTTGTATCCATGGCGAAACCAGAGAGTACCCCATGACTTGGGCAGCCCTTTCTTGGGAAGGAAAAGAAACCCCCATAAGAATGGGAGTAGTAGAACGGTTGGTTGAAGAAGCTATAATCGGAACAGATTATAAGGACTTTGCTGTTCTTTTGGATAGTACCAGGAATAAGGAGGATACGAGTGCCTGGTGGAAGAATGCCCCTTTCTCCAACACGCAAGTACAACCTCAGGCTATCCGTTATAAACCTTCTAGAAAAGAGAAACGGGAAACAAAGAGACTCTATAGACAAAAGGACACGGACTATAATCGGGTAATTGCACGGGTCCACACCCTCAATAGTCTTCCCCCCTTCCATACGTGCCAAAGGGAGGATCCTAGTCTACTTAATGCCTGGAGAACCGCCCGACCTCGAACCCCTGAAGAGAAGGGTCCTTATTTTTCCATAATCAAAAATCTGCTTTATAGAATCACTAACGTTGACGGGCAGGAAAAGAAACAACTATTGGTTCCCGAGCCCTATAGACAGCAAGTGTTACATCTGGCCCATAGTCAACCGGGGGCGGTCACTATGGGAGAGAGAAAACAGAAGAATATCTGTTAAGGAAGTTCTATTGGCCTGGGGTATTTTACCAGATCAGGAAATTTTGTCAACAATGTCCTAAATGTCTGTTCATTGATCCTGGGCCTAAGTAAAAAGTCCCCTTACAGCCCCTTCCCATTATTGACATACCCTTTTCACAGATAGGGATGGACATCATAGGACCTCTTATACCTTCCTTAAAGGGCTATCGATATATATTAGTACTAGTAGACTATGCCACGCGGTACCCCGAAGCCATCCCGCTCACCAGTATTAACACCAAAAGTGTTGCTAATGCCATGATAGGGTACTTTTCCCGAATAGGCTTTCCCAGAGAAATTCTAACAGATCAAGGCACACAGTTCATGTCCAATCTAATGGCTCAGATCTGTCAACTTCTGGGAATTAAACACATAAGGACTGTGGTTTATCACCCTCAAACCAATGGTTTGGTGGAGAGATACAACCGCACCCTGAAAACCCTTTTAAGAAAATCGGTTTCAGAGTCAGGGAAAGACTGGGATAGGAGGTTGCCATTAGTACTATATGCCATTTGGACCCATGAGCAAGCATCCACAGGACACAGTCCTTTTGAATTAGTGTTCGGACGGCAGCCCCAAACATTATTAGATATGGCCGCGGAACTCTGGGAAGAGGAGGAGGGTGGAGAGAAATCCCTTTTAGAATATACCAGCGATTTAAAATCCCAATTACAATCAGTATGGGAGGATGTAAGGGA
Source organism: Pleurodeles waltl (assembly GCF_031143425.1). Lineage (NCBI taxonomy): Eukaryota > Metazoa > Chordata > Amphibia > Caudata > Salamandridae > Pleurodeles > Pleurodeles waltl. Next base: position 651,508,686 of record NC_090442.1, read on the forward strand.
AAATATGGAAAAAGCCCAAAATAAACAAAAACAGTATTATGATAGGAGTACTCGAATGAGAACTTTAAATAAAGGGGAAAGGGTATTAGTTCTCCTACCTAGTTCTGATAACAAACTATTGGCAAAATGGCAGGGGCTGTATGAGGTGGTAGGGGTAGTAACCCCAGTTACCTATAACATCCAACTGACTGGTACTCCCAAACGAACCCAGATATTCCACATAAATCTGTTTAAAAAAATGGGAAGAGCCTACAGATGCTCAAGTAACTGGATGTTTGGTCAATACGGTTAAGGAGTTAGAGATAAGGTGGTGTCCTACCGACCGACATTCCAAAACCGAAGAACCACAAAGAAGTACAGATCTCACGTCAAAGCAGAGTAGCCAGTTAACCCAACTACTCAACTGTCATAATCAAGTGTTTTCTACACAGCCGGGTAAAACCACTTTAGTACAGCACCAGATTTTAACCCAACCAGGTAAAATAGTCAAGTTAAGACCCTGTCGTATTCCCGAGGCCCGAAAAGTCCTAGTAGAAAAAGAAATAGAGAAAATGTTAGACATGGATATTATAGAGCCCTCAAAAAGTCCCTGGTGTTCCCCGGTGGTGTTAGTCCCTAAACCGGATGGGTCCATACGCTTCTGTATTGACTTCAGACAGGTCAATGCAGTGTCCCAATTTGATACCTACCCACTTCCCAGGGTAGACGAACTCATAGAAAGATTAGGGAAAGCCAAGTATATGTCCACGCTTGATTTGACAAAGGGGTACTGGCAGATTCCCTTAGCAGCAGAGGATAAGGAAAAAACTGCCTTCTCTACCCCCTCGGGCCTATATCATTTTAATGTTCTCCCTTTTGGGTTGCATGGGGCTCCAGCCACCTTCCAGCGTCTTATAGACACAATATTACGACCTCATACAAGATAAGCGGCTGCCTATCTGGATGATATTGTTATTTATAGCGAAACCTGGGATGATCACTTATGCCATTTATATGAGATATTTACTGTCTTACACCAGGCGGTCTTACAGCCAATCCCTCCAAAAGCCGTCTTGCCTTTCATGAAATCTCTTACTTGGGGTATCACATCTGAGGAGGTATCATTAAACCACAGATGAACAAAGTAGAGGCCATTACTTGCATAAAAGCCCCTACCACAAAAAGGGAGGTACGTTCTTTTTTAGGCCTAGTTGGTTACTATAGGAGATTTATACCGCATTATTCCACCTTGGCGGCACCCCTAACAGACCTCCTGAAGAAAGGACAGCCCAAAAATATTATGAGTCTCACCCCTGTCCAAACCCATAGTTACCAAACTTTACAGAGATGTCTTACTACACAGCCAGTATTGAGCTGTCCAGATTTTAATCTTCCATTTCACTTGCAGACGGATGCCTCAGATGTAGGGCTGGGGGCGGTTCTGTTCCAAAAGGATAATGAGAACATAAGCCACCCTGTGGTCTATATAAGTCGCAAACTTTTCCACAGGGAAAAGAGATATCCTGTAATAGAAAGGGAGTGCCTGGCCATCAAGTGGGCAATTGAAAGCCTACAGTATTACCTCCTAGGTCGGACCTTCTTACTGTATACTGACCACGCTCCGCTTACCTGGCTCTCAAGACACAAAGATACCAACGTCCGTATTCTGAGATGGTTTATGGAACTTCAACCTTTTTCCTTCCAGGTGTGCCACCTTCCTGGGGAGCTTATGGGTCAGGCCGACTATTTGTCCTGTTATCCGGCCTCTCTGGGACTCGAACGGCCCCATTCATTTGAGGGGACTTGTAACCGGGCGTCTATCGCCGCGGTTACTCTCAGGCAGCCGGAGCCGACAACACCATACCCCCGGGGCACTCCAGAGAGACTGCAGCGAGTGACGTCAGACGCTGAATGCGTCGAGATCCGCCTTGAAATTGAAGACGGACTCCCGAAGGCGTTGTCAGAGAAGCAGGAAGGAACCCTGCCATCCAGGACCGAGAGGAAGGAGACGCCGGTAACCGAAGGATTCCAGGAAACCCGCAAACCGATCCCAAAGGAGCCGGAGGAAGGAGAAGATCTCTCTCAGCCGTTGGAGAACACTGAGGAGAAACCAGGACACTGTGAAGAGGCCCGCCACATCCCCGAGGGGCGTGGCATTCACAGGTAGGATTGTACCTAAGCCTTTCTTGGGTGCCGACATGGTTACAGGGTGGGAGGAAGAGTGAGGGAACTACAGGGAGGAGTGGGGAACGGTGCTGCAGAGCAGGAGAAGTCTGTTAAGCATAAGACCACTAATCCCACTGTGAAAAAAACCCTCTCCCAGCCAGAGAAAGACATTAAAGAAGGGAGAAAAGAGAGAAAGTTCACGGGAAGGTGAATGGCACTAGAAAGTAAATACCCAACCACACCCTGCACAACCCCATCCTCCCACCACCCCTATTAATGCTATTAAACGCCATGTCCTTACCTCTACACTTACCTGTTGTTCTGTTCTTTCTGTTTTGGGGAACCCGATCCGGCATCACAGGAGAGAAGCATTGACCTTACTCCACCAAGGGACCAACTGGTTTGAGACCTCTACCCGGACCCCTACAAGAAAGGAGAAGAACCCGGATGAACACAGTAGCGAGCCACCCAGAAACCTAAAACAAAGAGAGGCAAAGAAACTTTAAACCTACCAATAAAGCACTTATCCAATCCAAAGCCGGGCCTATTGTATTATTCCAATATATCCCTCCCCTATAGACTAAGAACCCATTACAGTGCCCATGGGTGCGAGCTAGACAGAGGACTATCGTCCTCGCGCTGCTAGCGCTTGTTCCCCTTGCCTCCTGGCACCCTGACGGGTGCGATTACTTGAAGAACGGCCGATCCCATGCTGTTTGACAGTTTGAGGCAGTGCGTACACTGTGCGCGGAAGACTCCGGCCACAGCGATATCTCTGCAAATAAAAGTTAATGAAGTCTTGAGAACACAATAAAGGTAGTTATCTTCGTTCCGAGCAGCAAAGAAAGAGGAACGAGTATAGCGGTTAGCGTAGATATGTGACAGTGTGGATGTCCATTGGTAGTGAGGCTTGACGTCATGTTTAAGGGATTTGTAGTTTTGTAAAAGTCTTATTTTGTTGGCTGCTGTGTTTGTGAATTAATAAACAACAAAGAAGGAGAAGCATAATCCGAGCCTCCGATCCTACTATAGAATCCTCGGTGTCCTTAATAGGATTTTAAACCTTGTTACGATTGCTAGGAAACTTTTTAGCCCCCCGCCTGATTTGGGTCTGTTGGCATGTGTGCAATCCTACTAATTCCGCCTCACTGCACATTATTAGCTGGTGCACTCCAAGACAAGACTACCTCTCTGGTCACCCACCATATATGAAACCAAAGGAGTTCCCACATGGAATGACAACAAATACAGTATGCCAACCACATATTGTCCCACTAGTAGCGCGCTACCCGTCTGAAAATTACAATTCTAGTTCTAGTGTATTAGAACCCTGAGATTTACATTTAAAAAAAAATAATAATAAAAAATGTTGAACGTAAAAAAGTACAAATATACATTCGCTCTCACTTTTCAATGATTGTTTTTCAAATATGTAATAAAACAGATTATGATTAAGGGCTGTATTTTACTTATACGCCATAGTAAAAACTGTGAATTCCACGGCCATTCCATTTCAGCAGTATGTCGTCCAAGGATTCCTTGTTTTCTGACTTGCCATATTTTGAAATAGCAGTCTAGTGCTTTTTCAGCCCAACTTGGCTACGTCACCCGCCTAGCGGCCATCTTGCAATGTGCACTTTGCGCGTACATTGAACGAAAATGCGACGGTGGTATTTTCGATACGGTGCGTTTCGGTGACGTCATATCGTACTACCTCCGTTCTACTCTCACTACGCAGGCGCTTCGGCGGTCAGGGAGGTGGGGTAACGTGCCTCAACAACGGAGACGAAGGAAAGGGGTCACGAACTCTGACCCTGCGGATCCAAAGTGACCGGCAAAGGGGGGTAAAAACATCCGGGTTCCGCAGGGAAGCTAAAGCTTGCCAACGAGCGGGAACGCTGCAAGTAGTGGCTGCAGGTAAGCAGCGCATATGTACAGGCTATGTTCGGTGGGAGGAGGCCCAGAGTGAGAGGAAAGCAGTCTTCCCTGGAACACCAAAGTTATAAAACACAAATTATCAGCGCGCTTTTGGTGTGCTAGGGAAGAAAGAGGATGTTGCGGCTGTTTCCCTTTGCCTGTCTCTTGCTCTTAAGAAGTACCACAATCGACTGATATATTCTTGACAGCTCCTAATTTAGCTAATTTAGGTTTCTGACTTTTATATCGAAATGCCTAGCTAGCGGAAATTCTCTAAGGATTACCGACCGAGGGGGTCAGGAATCCGGTTTACAGTATGAAATGGTTAGGTTGTGCTTCTCATCTTTTGAGGCTGCAAGGGTGGTTATAATGAATGGTTTTCAAGGATGAGCCCATTGACATCCAGTTAAGACAGAAGTATTTGGGATGGCAGGGGGTGTTTTCAAAGTAGGTGATCCAGTTGAAGTCACTGTGTGGCATCTTGCTTGCGGTGCTGTTTAACTGTCGCGGGAGAGTGGAGCCCTCCAAATGAGTGAGCTTGAGTCAGCTGAGAGCTGAAACTGGTCGAATTAGTATGTCCTCTAGAGTACCCAATGTACAACATCCGCTGGGTCCTAGTACCTAGTGTACAACATCAGCTGGGTCGTACTGGGGACATGTCTTCGATGACTAGGCTACCTCATGCTCTTCAGCATGTTAGGAATTCAATCACTGTGTTCAACACAATGGGGAGAATGGAAACCCACACGTTTCCTTCTGCACCTTGCAACTTTCAAAAACACCATGATTATTTCGTGCCTTCTTGTCAGCATTTTTGTGTTTTATATTCCTATTGTTCACGGACACATGTGCAGCACACAGTCTGCCAGTAGGGCGACATCATATGATCTTTTGCTGGTTCGGGATATGACTGGAGATACCTTTATGTCTGGTGAGAAAGTATCTCCAGTCATTAAAGGGAAAAATAACACGGGAAGCCAAGGCTGTCCTTACACTGTCTTGCTTAATGTGGGGGAACAGGTGGGGTAGTATTAGGCAGGAAGAGATGTAATTACACAAAGATAGCAATTAAACAACATTTCCCTTATGGAAGGAGAGTGTACAGAAAACATCATCATGCAATATGGTAAAAGAAATACCGAACCATCTCAGACTAGAATTCATCATCTCCACAAGCTCAAACAAGAATTTGACCAACTTGAAATTGAATGATTTTTGGGGGTCTAGTGAGGCACTGGAGGCTGTCACGCAGTCTACCTAGTAGTCAGATGAATGAGATGATCAGCCATATTTTTTTATAGCATTTTGGATTATTCCAAATAGATTTCCCAACAGTGGTGATGCCAAGCCAGGTCAAACCATTCATAAGGAATATCTCTCTCGGCACATTTGTAACAAATTAATCTGCTTTTTCTACGAGCAAGGGGATTACTTCGAAATCCATGCTTAAGGGGGGTGTGGGGGCGGGCATAATTTCTGTGCTAAATTCGCTTGAATAAACATGCAGTATTAAATAGCTGCAATGAGTAACTTATGTAATCATGATGTTGCCATCTTGGGGTATTGGTGATATTTATTACATACCTCTCGGCCCCCCCCCCCCCCCCCCCAGAATAAAATTCTCTCAATGACAGTTTAGCACTATTTTACACAGATACCTGTTAACTATTTATATATATATATATATATATATATATATATATATATAAAGATATATGTGAAGACTGCAGTACGCTATTCCCCACCGTCTCTCGTCCCTTTCATTACTAATGAGCTGGACCTCTTCATCAGTGATCACAGTGATGGGGACGAGATTGACTAAGGGTAATGAAGACTACCAGTAGGTAACCAGGCCATTTATTACCATTGTTTATTATGTGGGGTAGCCAGTGCTTTGGATCTGTTCCTAAGCACCCATTGTGGCAATAAAGTACGAGTGAAGAATAGGAAGAAAGACGTTTGCTAGGATTTTAGTTTGATCCTTAATGGCGGCCTTGTCTGGTTAATTACATAAGTTTACCCTCCATATGCAATTATGATGCCGTGTCTTTTCTTTCAAAATAATCTGTAACCTTTTGAGACATTTTTTTTTTTTAGGCGGATGGGAGGGTACTGACCTAAATTTATACCACTTTTTACTTTGGGGTTATCATGTTCGTACTCTATTAAATCTTTGCAACTCGAAGCTCCAGAATATCTGTTTATTAAAGGAACCAATAATTGCAAAATTAAAAATTGTAAGCAGTAGAAGATAAAAATGAAATAAAAAAAAGTAATAAGAGGAAAGCAATAGTTGTACCACTAAATAGAAATCGGTTGGTACTCACTTTGCAGTCTCCACAGCTAATTTTTAAAGGCTGGTTAATGTATTTCTTTTTCATTGTTCTTATTCCACACCAGTCCGTGTCTGTTATGTCTGGTCGTTTCCCTCTGTGTCTGTTCTTTCAGATCCACCCCTGTATCTGTTCTGTGGTCTTCTCCTCTGTTCTGTCGCCCCACTCTCACAACACCTTAGCGGTCATCCCCACTCCTGGGACTCTGTCACTGTCACACAATATCCCCTTACTCTTCCCTCTGTGACTGTTCAATAAGAGCACAATAATAAGAGTTAGCATACTAGCTATATAATATAGGCATGATGGTAACCAGGTGTGTGGCTTTCTTTAAGATTTTCGATAATGCATGTTAAATAACAGACCTTCCTCTTCTTTACCAAAACTGAAGAAAATCTTTCACAGACACCATTTTGTTAAGCTGCTTTCTTAGCAAGTCGCAATATATCGAAAATTGTTTTGCCATTTTTTTTTTGTAGCAACTTTTATTTTATTAGAAGCATTGGTTATACTGGCGTTTCTCTGCAACTGTTTCTTACGTATTACTGCCACCATCCTCAGATGACCCAACAGCAGATTAATTTCCATGACAGTTAAGCAATCAGCAATTTCTCATACCGGCACTTGTGTGAGTAAACCTAGTAAAACAAAGTGCACTGCAGCCCCACAGCTATAAGGTGGGGGCACTTTCAGAGCATCCTTCAAAACAGAGGGGAACAGACTTACACCGCCGAAAAGACACAGAACACTTTTAGGTATAGCATTTTTAGATGAGCATCACATTTCTATAGTGAATACAGCTTAAACCTGGCACCATTGTCTGAAACAATGGCTTAGGATCAAATTGAAACATTTTTTGAATCGTTCTTAATGCACGTCTGCCTAGTTTTAGCACCTGACTATCGGCACTAGATTTCATGGGGTCCAAAAGGCAGACAGTAGGCGGCTGCTGGGCCTTTATTCCAGCAGATGCCTCTTGTTTGTCCTTTAGAAAAAACATTGGATCCTCATGTAGCACTAATCCACATTTACTGCCACCTGCGTCACAAACCATGCAAAGCAATATCATGGCAACTGCTAAGTGTTATTTAAAGAATTGTTGACCAAAATATTGCCTCATTTGGTCTTCAGGAGCAGGCCTTTGCCTCCTGTTCACATGACTTATGTTTGAGAGGATGTACAATGGTGGAAAGTGTTTCTTTCTACAAGTGGTAGAACTCTACATTTTTCCACTTCTCCAAATAAGCTGATCACACTGTCTTTAATTTGCACTCCCCTCTGGAGCTTTGCGCAATGATGACATCAACACTTTTGGTGCTCTACATAACAAGCCGCCTTACCCATCTGCAGCCTGTCTAGGACAACGGCTTCACTCAGTAGCTCCAAGCATGCAATTATTGCCTAAAATATTTACTAACAGGAGTCTACACACCCCTACCGCAGACACCAACGTAGCTACATGTTGGTCACACCAGCAGGATAGAGAGAAACTCATACTGTCACAGAAAAATAACAGTGCCTCCAGTGACCAGCAGACCCCCTTCTATCTACACATCAGCCTTGCCCATGCATTGCACATCCTCACAGTTTACGCATGCCAAACCCCCATCAATTGCTCCCAAATCTTAACCAATGAGCCATAGTCCGGTCTCATCCCCTCAGCTGCTGAGTGGTCTGACACAACCCTAAAGGCTAAGCATAAAGCCAACTTCTCATTGGTACTCTATTAGGTCACCAAGCACCCAGTTCTGGGGGGAAACTACTGCAGAGTAAATCACAGAGACACGTGGAACACAGATCACATGGTCCATCTGCTGCTAGCACACAGCCGCCTCCTGTCTGCATAAGCTCTAATGTAGGAATCATGAGTACTGCAGATCAAAGGATACACTGCGTGTGCACACCCAAATATGCACATAAAAAAACTCTTGTTGGGAAGGTCTCACTGGCAAGCTATGACCACCAATGATGAAATAACATGTTGGGCAGTCATCCTACTAAACTGCACACCCTGCCTTTTTCTTTTACTACAGGGAGTGCAGAATTATTAGGCAAGTTGTATTTTTGAGGATTAATTTTATTATTGAACAACAACCATGTTCTCAATGAACCCAAAAAACTCATTAATATCAAAACTGAATATTTTTGGAAGTAGTTTTTAGTTTGTTTTTAGTTTTAGCTATGTTAGGGGGATATCTGTGTGTGCAGGTGACTATCACTGTGCATAATTATTAGGCAACTTAACAAAAAAAAATATATACCCATTTCAATTATTTATCATTACCAGTGGAACCAATATAACATCTCAACATTCACAAATATACATTTCTGACATTCAAAAACAAAACAAAAACAAATCAGTGACCAATATAGCCACCTTTCTTTGCAAGGACACTCAAAAGCCTGCCATCCATGGATTCTGTCAGTGTTTTGATCTGTTCACCATCAACATTGCGTGCAGCAGCAACCACAGCCTCCCAGACACTGTTCAGAGAGGTGTACTGTTTTCCCTCCTTGTAAATCTCACATTTGATGATGGACCACAGGTTCTCAATGGGGTTCAGATCAGGTGAACAAGGAGGCCATGTCATTAGATTTCCTTCTTTTATATCCTTTCTTGCCAGCCACGCTGTGGAGTACTTGGACGCGTGTGATGGAGCATTGTCCTGCATGAAAATCATGTTTTTCTTGAAGGATGCAGACTTCTTCCTGTACCACTGCTTGAAGAAGGTGTCTTCCAGGAACTGGCAGTAGGACTGGGAGTTGAGCTTGACTCCATCCTCAACCCGAAAAGGCCCCACAAGCTCATCTTTGATGATACCAGCCCAAACCAGTACTCCACCTCCACCTTGCTGGCGTCTGAGTCGGACTGGAGCTCTCTGCCCTTTACCAATTCAGCCACGGGCCCATCCATCTGGCCCATCAAGACTCACTCTCATTTCATCAGTCCATAAAACCTTAGAAAAATCAGTCTTGAGATATTTCTTGGCCCAGTCTTGACGTTTCAGCTTGTGTGTCTTGTTCAGTGGTGGTCGTCTTTCAGCCTTTCTTACCTTGGCCATGTCTCTGAGTATTGCACACCTTGTGCTTTTGGGCACTCCAGTGATGTTGCAGCTCTGAAATATGGCCAAACTGGTGGCAAGTGGCATCGTGGCAGCTGCACGCTTGACTTTTCTCAGTTCATGGGCAGTTATTTTGCGCCTTGGTTTTTCCACACGCTTCTTGCGACCCTGTTGACTATTTTGAATGAAACGCTTGATTGTTCGATGATCACGCTTCAGAAGCTTTGCAATTTTAAGAGTGCTGCATCCCTCTGCAAGATATCTCACTATTTTTGACTTTTCTGAGCCTGTCAAGTCCTTCTTTTGACCCATTTTGCCAAAGGAAAGGAAGTTGCCTAATAATTATGCACACCTGATATAGGGTGTTGATGTCATTAGACCACACCCCTTCTCATTACAGAGATGCACATCACCTAATATGCTTAATTGGTAGTAGGCTTTCGAGCCTATACAGCTTGGAGTAAGACAACATGCATAAAGAGGATGATGTGGTCAAAATACTCATTTGCCTAATAATTCTGCACTCCCTGTATAGGAAACCATTTGATACATGAGTCCCTGGTGATTCTGTGCATATGGGTTTGGGACAACGCTAGATCCAAACCTCACTACTTGTCTTTTTCCTTCCTCCATCCCATAGACCCAGCCGACATGGGCACCACCTTAGGAAAATGCTTAGCTTTAGCCAACATGCACACCAATATCGAAGAAGGTCATACAGCACAACCATGTGTGGAACTCAACTAAAGAAAACATACATTAACACACGGCCCACTGGCCACACACAAAGTGGTGTTTGGGATGGTTGCAAACTTTGTGGGTATTTTTTTTTTTTTTTTTTTGTAAATCACTTCATGCTCCTAATAAGGTGCACAAATGACATGGCACTTGGTTGTCCCCAAAGACAGCTGCCTCTGCTAGAGTATGCTTGTGGGAAAGAGGATTTTGTTGTTAAGGGAAGTTATGCATCCATATGGTTCATTAACAAAAAAACGTTACTGTTGAGGTGAATGCTGTAAGAAATACAGTGAGTTTGTAAGCTCGGCGTGTGTTAGTGACAGTAGTTCCTTTTTAAAAATATGCACATATGTTTGTAAAAGTTAACAATTTGTGGCTATTTACAAAGCCTTTGGTATGATCCTTTATTATATACCAGTAGATTAAGAATAAAGGAAACGAGACAGCTGAAATTATATTGTAGGAAACAATGTATCCAAAAATATTTGTAGCTTAAAAAAGAACGGACAAAAGTTGCAGACAGTTTTGCTAAACTGTTGGGCATTTTGTTTGCTCTAAAATTAAAATGTGCCGAAACCTATTTGCTAATTGGAAACCAGCATTGGTTAAGCAAAAAGGTATCTTTGGGTCTCGTTGGATTTGCTAATGGTTTTTGCCATGGTGCACTGTATCCCCAGTGCTGTGCAGCATGGCTTTAAGAAAAAAAAAACCTTAGGATGCAACCGGACACTATTTGGGACAAATGAAGCGTGCCCACGACTTCAAAATGATGCAGATTTTTTCCCCATTCCGTTGCTGACCTGAGTTAAATCGGCAAACTAAAATGGGAAAAAAGGTAGCTTAGGAGGGGAGAAGCACAATTGGATGGAGAAGCAGTATGGAGGCCGGGTGGGGCCGAAGCAACATGGAAGGTGGGAGAAGGCAAGCTACAAGGAGGGTTTTTAAGGACAACTTTAAGGGCATTTTACTCCGATGTTTCATCTAATATTAAACATGTTTGCTGCATGACAATATGTAAAATAAATAAATAAAATAACTGATATTCAGTGTAACATCAGTATGGGCTGTTGAAAATTTATATGAGCCTTATTCTAGAAGTTTCACAAGTGTACCTGCAGGTCTATGACGTTGCATTAATGTACATTTATGACTTGTATGCGTTCACAGAAGAAGGCTTTGACACCTGCTGCAGGTTCAGTGTCCAGACATACTCCTAACAGACCTTTGTGAATTTAATTCTCGCATGAGCATTTATTTATGCATATATTTGCTCATTTATTGCAGACTAATTCCAAATTCAGTTGTAAAAACTTTTATTACTTTTTTGTAAAAAAAAATTTACGCAGGCAAAATATGGTCCCACGTGGAGAAACTCTCTTCCTACCGTGGCAAAATCTTCTTTTTTTTTATTTTTAACTTCTTCCCTTGTTGGGATTAAATTTCCAACCTTCTCCACAGGGTGGGAAAGAACCAGGGAAAATCTGGGTAATACTCTTAAGCATGAACATTTGTGCAATGACCACTTCTGCCTACTTCCAGCCTCTCTGAGTGGATTTGTTCTTACAAAACTCTTCATCTAGTGGACCCTTTAATGAGTGAAAACCAACTTTTGTGAGTGTAAGCCAAATTTATTTTCATGGAAGCCCAAGGTCTTTTGACTCTAAAAAGACTTTCCAGAGTATATGTAGTGGTAGAATGTAAATGTCATGTAATTGAGGTATAGCAATTAGTGTGTGCTCATAGTTACGTAAAAGATGAGAACTGTGGCACAGTGAAATGAAGTAGTCTGCCCAAATATTATGTAGTGTTCTCAAGTGGAGACTGTCAGGCTGGGGGCAGTCTTCTTGATCCTCAGTGTGCAACCTAGTCAGTGGTGTGCAAGTTGAAAACAATTCACAATACACCAAATCAGAAACAAAAGTAAGAAAGAGAGCAATGCTATATACTGAACTCTGCTATAATGAAAGTACCTTCTTATTCCGAGCCCTACCGTGATCCGACTGCTAACCAAAACACAGTTCAAATAGAGCCTTAGCATATGCAGAACCTGAAAATATTCATTGATTTGAGATCAATAGAGTGTGTTCAGAGTTTAATGTAATCAGAAAGGTGTATGATAAGAGACCTGGTAGAATCAAAACCACGACCTAATATGAGCCCTGGCATAACCAGAGAGAGTTTTATCTGAGCTAGAATCTAATGAGATTGCTGTTGTCCCCAGGGCTCCACATGGGACAACTGGATTGTGCTTTTTTGTTTTTGTTTTGTTTACACGACAGGTTGTTTTTGGAAGCATTTAACCCATTGGCCATTTCATAAAGTTCTGCTCCCCTGTTGCTTAAAGTGATCCTGCACCTAATGCTTTTTGCTCTGTGGCATGAGAAAAGATTTTTGAAAACATTTGCATTGTGACATTGCCATGGATTCTTTGAATACTGCAGCCTCTGGCAGAAATGACTTATTACAGTTAGGATGTCATGTTGGGTTATTTAGGTGTCTAATAGGTTCACCTTGCTCAGACGATGGTTGTGTTTGCTTAGACCCTTTCATTCATAAGTCCAAATAGTAGGTTATGAAAGTCAAAGACGAAAAGTGTTGTAGATGAAAGTAGTGCACCAATTTTCAAGCTGGTGAATATCTCCGTGCTTCTGTGAGAATGCTGAATTCTGTAGTGGATGAACACCACAGTTCAGGTGTGGTTTTTGTTGGCTGTTTGCTGGTCAAAAGTAATTGCTCAGCCTTTCCTGTTTCAAAAATAGTTTGTGTCTAGTCCTCTCTGGTCTTGTCTAAGATCCAAAGGTAGCTTTTCATTACTTCCAGACTGAGAAGTCTGCTGTGAAATTTGCAGCTTCTTGCTTGGCCCTTTGTTTGGAAAGTATTTCCAGCCACTGGACTAGTTCCTAACTTCTTAAATGTAAGACTTCTAAAGCTATTTCTTTCATGACGCTATTTTGATTAACATGGATTTGAATTATTGCCATTTAGCCCAGCTAAAAAAAAAAGAGGATGATCTATGCACTGATTCCAACTTTCTGGTAACTGTGACTTGCTCATCAAGGACTAATTCACCTTAGTTAATCCAAGCAAGTCGGAATTTCGTCAGTTTTGCTCCTCTACTCATTTACCAGTGCAGTCATAACATGTACCATCAACTTTGTGTAGTATTTACAATAACAAAGTTCCCAGTGGCAAGATTCTTGGGGTTTTAGTGATTCCTTTATCTTCTTTCAATCTCACAGGGCAAAAAGTTCCCATACTGTTTCATTCCACTTCTGATTTTTTTTAAGCAAAGTTAAGCAAGCTATTCCCCCTTTTGAATTCTGTGTAATCGCTATTACTTTCGCATATTTATGATGGGATCACAATTCTTATAGCTTTGGTGGACTGGTGTCTCCTCTGAGGTATATCTCTGGATCCCTGTGCGAGGCACCCCTAGGTCCCAGAGGAGGTATCGAACACTAGTGGTGTCCCCGGACTCAAGACTGAGCCACATTGGAGGGAGGGGTAGGTGGTCAGGAATATTACAAATGGTTAGACCCTGTGGGAGTATCCAAGGCTGTGGACCTTTCGGCAGACCATACAGGGGCATATAGAGGAGGCAGTGGGGGATTCGGTCGAACAATCTGCACTGATGGTATGCTTGGGCATCTGGAGGTAGCAGAGGTTGCAGAGGTGCTCTCCTGTTCTGTAATATAGAACTAATTGTGACTAGAAGGGACATACTGGCTTGGGGCAGCAAGAGGCCTCCCATTACGAACCAGTGGGCTCGAAATATGGACTGTGGTATTTTATTGGAATAGACAGTATATCGGGGGACCTGAAGAAATTTGACAAATTAGGAGGCCCATGGAAGAAAGTGAGGGAGCAGGGTGACTAACCAAAATTGAATCATTGGCCAACATATGGACAAACGCCTGGAACATTTGGAGCTGACACACATGTTAACCTGCCAAGGCGACCCAAATCGATGCTTAGAAACTGATAATGGTGAGCTACTGTCCCGAACATGAACTATCCTTAATGATGCAGAAGTTATAAATGTAATGATTACATCTGTTATGTTGCTGTTTACTGTTATATTAAAACAAATATTTCAAAGGACAATGCACATTTATATATGTTGAGCTTTGTGGGGTTGATGTATATGTGCATCCTATTTGTGTTTTTTGATATATGGGGTGCTGTGGTCAAAATCGGCCTTTAAACAAAAAGAGGAAAGGGAGGTATCAGGGTCCGGGGAAGAAAAACAACCAAAGACATAAAGACTATAGGGTGAGTGAATGATGAAGGAAGAGGTGAATCGGTGTAGGGTAAAATGATTGGTGTGATATGATGAGACTTGTGTCCTGCCTTGGGTCATGCAGGTACACTGCCATATAGAACAACCAAAACATAAAGGTCATGCCTATAAACAAATGCCAAGGGTAGGGCAAAATAGGACTTCAGAACAGGCAGTAAAATAAAATAAAATAAAAAAAGAACAAAAATATAAGCAAGGTACTTGGGCAATAGTGAAAATCAGTTCCCTAGTCGCATATTACAACTTGACCTACTGAAAAGAAAACAAGCATTTGCAATGCAATGGGTCTCGCAGTTGCTTCATTTAGAGCTATTGATGTTGTAAATTCATAACTGAACTTTTCTTCACATAAACTGGTCATCCCTGCCTCATAATTTGGTCTTTTCCTGCCACATAATTCCAGTGGCCCTGCATATAATTAAAACGCTTCCACTTACCTTTTTCCTCTGTTTAGAGCCAAAAATGAAAATGTTGCCATTTAGCATCCTAATTTAAATATGCCTTGCTAATTCCAAAAGAATACCACGTTCACCACCCTACTATCGAGAGTTGCTGGCTGGCTAACACAGTTTCCAAAAAAAAGACACAAGGCGGCCACAGAGGAGTACCAAGAGAAATAAACTAGAAGGGTCACCCAAACCTATCAAAAGTGTTGAAATAGTCATAGTGTAATAAAGAAGTTAAGCTGGTAGTTCACTCACATAAAACATATTGACAATCGTGTGATAATCTGTGTAACAGGGTCAGTCTGCAAGACGGTAACGAAACAGCCCCAAGACGGGACAAACGTAAAGCATTTACCAACGCCATCAAGGGATTTTTTGAAAGGCAAGCGCACGAACGAATAAAAGTGGTAGGGGCGACATGGGCGTTGTTAAAAGCCCACAATACTTACAACAGGTCAGAAGCGCTTGCACGCTCAACCCAAAAAGGGCACAAAAACATGGGTATCGGATAGTAAATATTCAGCCAGTTCAATCTAGGTTGCTAAGGTCTGGGGCAGTAGAAGCATTACCCAGCTATCCTATTCCAGGTGGTCTCAAATTTTCTCAAAGATTGTGGCTTAGATTTTAAACAATAAATCAGTCTTGTTTGAGATGTTATCAGCATCACTTCTGTTATCAAGTCATTGAGAGTGGGCACTGACTCAGTGCTCTCCTTTCTGAAGATGCAGAATGTGACTTCCATGAGGGCTGTGGTAAACCATCCCCTCCGTTGAAGAGTCACGTTTGGCATGTCTGAGATGTTACAGAGTATGGCCAGCTTAGAAGAAGCGGGCATGTTGTAGACAAGATTACTTGATATGCGATTATGCATGATCCCAAAGAATGGATATCAACTATAGCAGAATCTATCTAGTTGCTTACAGCTCCAGCAGAGGTAGTTTGTAATGAGACCCACTAAGCACCATAGGGCCTTATATTTCAGATGTGCCATCCACATGAAAGGGAATTAGGTCAACCACTCCTACTCAGTTTGTCTTCACCAGACGTTACTGCCAGCAGTGTCACAAGGACAGCATGATAGATGTGTTGAATAGTCCATCTAAAAAGTATAACATAAGGACCAAAGACGGGTGCTGTTTGCAACCCTGTCAGCACAGTGTATTTCCATTTTGTAGCACTTCGAAGATCAAAAGGCTATCTGTCAGCAAACATTGTATGAGGACAATGCTCAGGTCAGATATTGCAGTCCAGTGGAACGAGTTATCCACTATTAGGAAGCCTGTATTGTGCCATAATGCGTTTTTGGACTCAGTGACCGGCTGAAAAAAAAAAGTGTAAATTGAGTTGGTAGAGTCCAGAGAGACACATTTGGTGATGTAAAGAAGTCTTATGCCACCATTGCTCTCCAAAATATTCTCCTCAACTAGAAGCCTCCTAGGCTCATCCATGTCTTCATAGTAGTGATAAGAAAGCTATGGGAGGTGGTGGGGCTGGCAGTCCGAAGCATAACTTTTCTAGCCTCTGAACCGGGTCTTGTTAATGCCCAGTACAACATTTTCGATGAGCTTGGTGACTTGTAAAAGAAGAGATCTATGGATCCTTTGAGGTATTATGCAACAGATGTATTCGAATCTGGGGTGTAGTAACCATCTTAACAGTCTGATCCACCAGAAGAGGTGAAATTTCAATCATTAGAGGAAATCGGCTGTCATGGAGTCCATCAGTGGTTTATGGTATTCTGCAGAATATTGTGTGGATCCATGTTGATTATTTTACCAAGGTATTTAACGTCCTTGGAGACCCTTATAAATAGTGAGTCCTTAAGTAAGTTTCTTATGGCAAAAGGATGGTCACTAAGCAAATTTATTTTGAAGCTGTTGTCCCTGTTGATTTTATAATCTGAGAAGTGTTAAATTGTACAGATAAAGCTGTAGCACATAGATTTAACTGTTGCAGCAAAATCAGTAACATGTGGTTCACAAATAACACAATGTTGTGTTTTCCAGCTTCAGTAGAAATTCCAGACATGTCATGTGATTGCCAGATTGTGACAGCCTGGGGCTTGCGATCTCATATGAAGAAAAGTAGCAGCAGAAGACAACCCAGGGGCTTTGCCAGATGCTGTGTCCAGGATTACTTTGAATATCTTTTTAGTTGTTTCTGTTGCCCTTTAGAGAGGCATGTCTTTTTCCATTAGGCAATGATATTGATAAGGAGGCCAGTTTCGTCAGCAGTTGGGCCTGTGTGATCACTCTTGAATCCTTACGGATGCAGTCTGTATTAATACTTATGACTAAGAGTGGCCTTTGTTGGTGAAATTATGTTACAAGTAGTCCCTTTGCCTTTTTTGCTGTGGTCTTGATGCCTCAATTTGAGTACTTGTTCGACCTTTGAAGTGGACTGTTGTGGTCATATTTTACTTTGGAAATCTTGTTTTTCAATAACCTACTGTCTCTTTCAGTGGGAGGTTAGGATTCCACACCTTTCTGCTCCTCAGTCCCGAGTTTATCACAGGCTCCAATATAATTAACCAGCTGGCCAAATGGTCTGATCAGAGATAAGTAATGGCAAATGTAAACCACCATCTGAGGAGTTACGTTTATCCAGGTCTTCCAGTTGTGTACCCCTTTGCAATCATGTAGGCTTCTAGCTGCCAATTTACTTTTACTGAAATACTTTGGCCTCAGGAGGCAAGCTTACACATTCTCTTTTGTTCCTCTCCAAACAAATCACTACCACATGCCTGCAGGGGGCCACCGGATCCCCATATCCACAGCTCTCTATAGCCCCATCTCTTTTAGCAACCAACGATAAGCACCCAGGGTGTGACTGGGCTGAAAGAACCTGCTACCACGTTGCAGAAACCATTTGTAATTTGCGGAAACCTATTTTCAGTAAACCTTCTTGTAGGACAGCCTCTATATTTACCATAGCGAGCAGCTCTTTGCCAGATATGACATTCTTGGAATGTTGGCTGGGCTTGGCTATGCAACTCGTGGTGCCTCTGTGATTGGATCTTGCTTGAACCTGCGGCCCTGATGTGGCATTGGACTGCTATACTTGTTGCCTTTGAGAGACTTGAGGACTGGTTAGGTTGCTCCTAGATCCTATTTGAATAATCTGGTGGGTGATTCCTGGAACCTCTGTGAACAGATCTCTGGGGCCGGGAAACGCTTTTAATGGTATTTGGGTTCTCCATCCCCTACTGGTACCTGATGACTTAAGGCTCCTCGAGTAGTCCACTGGAGTCCATACCGTCCTATGGTTTGTGAAGACAGGCTTGTCACTCTTAGTTTCATTTGGGACAGTCCAACACAACAAAGCGGGCAATGGCCCTCACTCGTCCAACCCGGAAGGTGGCAGGCCTACTCTCCAAACCTATCTTTGGCCCATGCCCAAACCTGCAGCAGAGAATTAAATGCAGCAGCCTACAGCAACCCAGTTCCATTATAGGTCTCACTCTGCCCTCTCATTTGTGGGAGCCAGTGAAAATAGAGCCAGCATTTAGAATCAAGTCTTGAAAAGTATACCTACATATAGTAGGTTACAGGGTCAGTGAATGAGGTAGATAACTTTCTCAGAGTTACATGTGATGGGTTTTGTTTTGAATCCATGGATAAATTAAACCCACATCAGCAGTTTTTTGTTGTCCTTGTGAGGAGACATACTTTGCATGAGAATGTTATGTACATTCTTCGCTACCCCTGCAACCTACTCTATGTGGGTATGACAACAAAGAAGGTCAACATAACAGCAATGTGAAGTGTAAGAAAACCATTGCAAAACTACCCACATGCCTCCTAGAGATGAACCATTCGTTTTTTGATTTACTGTGGACAGTCTTAAACAAACATAATGACCCTCATAACATGAGAGTTGTCAAGAACATCCTCTCTAAGTGAGAACAGATATGGATATATAGAAAAAGGAGCCAGGAGAAGAGATTAAACAATGATATACCCTTGCACCATCTCAATTGCATATGAGTCCAGCATTATGGGAGCTACAGAGAGCACTTACAGGAGTTACGACTGCAACGCTAAAATATGGTAACATTCGTCCCTAGTGTAAACAAGATATACCCCACAGAGTTGGCCGTATTCTGCTGTGACCTTATATATATATATATATAGATTCATTAGAGATGTGTAAACACACTGCAGAAACGAGATCTGGGAAGTGTTTAATGTATGGAAATATCCATAGACCCGTTCCGAGCCTCACAAAATTAGGTGTTTCAAACTCCATGAGGGAAGATACACCGAACTAGTTTTATGCGTTTTTACCATTAATGACAGAAACATTTGACAAAACAACACATCGCGGTCCATTGACATTTCTGTTTACTATTTGATGATTTACCATCTTAGAATATATGCAGTAACGAGGCTGATGCTAAATAAGTGGAAAGATATCGGCAATTTCCTAAGCCTCTCCAATCCATGACGATGTAACACAACGCAGGTGTGTTTTGATCGGGTAAAAGCTGTGGTCCTAAACAACATGGCCATAAGTACATGTGTACATTGCAATGGGTTAGCGGCCTAGCAGCCTCGCTTCTAGACCAAAAGCATGCACACATGAGATCACACAGCTTAGGAAAGACTGCCAATTTGGCTGCCACCAAAGGGGCAATCCTACATGGTAACACCCAACTATGGAGGGTGGTGAGCAGCAAGCTGAGGCGGCATTGGTTCCTTGAAGTAAGTTCTTTTGTGTGTGTGCGGGGGTGGGGGGGTAAAACCTTGTGCTCAAAGTGTTGTATCCCAAGAAATTATAAGATAAATTACACTAATAAGAGACAGTTTGTCCACATCTGCCATGACTATCATTCAACAACGGGCTAGTTTCTATTTAGGATGACTTTTTTTTTGCTTAAAGACAAAAATATACCTCAAATATATCGACACTGAAAGCACTTAACAAAACAATCTACAACAGTGTGGCTGACAAATTTTGCTTTTACACAGTGTGTGACTACAGGGCAGTGCTCCTGCCCCTACCCTGCTTTTACAGAGATTAAATAATTAACAGGGTAAGAAACAATGGCCTTGATTCCATCAGTATTTATATACATATTGTTTAACCCCACCTATATTAATGCATGTGTGGCAATTGGTGCTTCACAATGAAAACATAATTTTGGACACAGGAGGTATGAGTGTGCAAGACACAAACTACTACATGAGCACATGACCGCAATTGAGACGGTTTGGATGTGGGGACCATACACATTCACCCTAATTGTTTTATTTAGAGATACACTGATTTAAAAAATAAAAATAAAAATAACTATTAATCATTTATGAGTTGTTTTTATGTTAGACATCATGCCATTAGTTTTTGCATTTCTGATTATACTGATTGTAGTAGCACAGGCAGTCCATGCATGTTTAATATCAGTTTCCTTGATTTGATTGTGTAAAAAAAAAAATACATTTCCTCCTTTGCATGGGCTTGTACACCTGCTCAATCATGTCTATGTAATCTAAGCTGCCACATTTTTATTTTCAGTGATTCAAGTAGAATTTCAATATAAGTTTTGTGACCAAGAAATGCACATCATGTATTCGTAAAATGAAGCCCAACTGTGACCATCCACGTCTTCTTCCTGGGCGGTCGACAGTCCTGTTCTGCTGCTGCTTATGGTGAGTTAATAACTAACAGCCACAAAGACTGACTACTCTTATTTTCCATCTTTCCACTTCTGACATTACTCACTGCATTAAAAGCTGAAAATCTTTATCATCCTTTACCATTTCACAAACCAGTTAATTTCCTTCAAACAGCTTTGTTCTGTTTTTTAAACTCTTGCTCTCCTAGAACTCACAAACTGTGAAAATATCAAGCTTGGCATATAGTCTTATGTGAGCCTGTGGTGCAAGTAAGGCTCCTGCAGATGTATTTGATTTTTTTTTTTTTCTCTATCTGATATTTTCTTATGGAGTACAATTAATTTACATTTTTGTTCTGATGGATACTGTAGGAAGCTGTCTTCTTATATGAGATATCAAAATGAGAAATATCATGCAAAGGGTTCAGGAGTTCCCTTATTAAAGGACAGAGGCTTGCTCTAGCATACCTTAGGTGCTCTTTTTGGGGTAGTTTGGTCGAACAGCCTTAGTCTTCTCAGAGAGGAGTGTTTGACATCTGCAAATAAACACAGTCAGTAAATGAGATGATCAACACCAATTTACAAAAATAACAAGTGTCTTTATATGTATTTAGGCACCAGAATCAATACGATCAGGTAAGTACATTTTGCACACAAAAAAAGATCTTTACAGTTTTGAGAAGTCAACACTTTTTGTAGTTTTTTGAAGCTGCAATGTTTTCCTATTGAGAGGAAAATAAGTACTGCATTCAGGTATAGTACAGCGACTTATGGGACCAATCTCCTCCACTTAAGGTAAGTACTGGGCAAGGGTCATGACCACACCAATAGGTCAAATCGGGCGGCACTGGGGTGGCCGGGTGGAGAGGTGTAGTACAGCATCAAGTGTCCAATGTTAGTCAGTGGGGATCGGTCCAGTTGAAAAGAAGCTGCAGGTTTAGACAGGGAGTCCAGCCTGACTTTGATACCAAACAGCCCTATTTTTCGTTGAACCTACTGTGTAGCTGGGAAACTCATAGTGACTAGTTTCCAGCACATGTACTTAAAATGGCTTCCCTTTTCACTCACTATGTCTAAGAATCGACCAAGACATAGCGGAGGCATATCTGCTCTCAAGTGAAATATAATGCACCCTGCCATAGGGCTGTAAGGCCTGCTGTGTAGGGGTGACTTACATGTATTGCATGCAGTGTTAAGGGACATGGCACACAGGCTGTGTGCCATGTCATGTTTTCACTTTGAGCTGCACCAAGACACACAGCTTGCAGTTGCAATCTGCATGTGCTAGGTGAGGGATCCCGGAGGGTGGCACAATATAAGGTACATCCTTTGGGAACCTTCTTTGATACTCGTGCCCTAGTGTAAAGAAATGGCTCCCTGTTGCAGTTACCCCCCACTTTTTGCCTGATACTGATGCTGACTTGACTGAGAAGTGTACTGGGACTCTGCTAACCAGGCCCCAGCACCAGTGTTCTTTCACCTAAAATGTACCATTGTCTCCACAATTGGCACAACCCTGGCACCCAGGTAAGCCCCTTGTAACTGGTACCCCTGGTACCAAGGGCCCTGATGCCAGGGAAGGTCTCTAAGGGCGGCAGCATGTCTTGTGCCACCCTAGTGACCCCTCACTCAGCACAGACACACTGCTTGCCAGCTTGTGTGTGCTGGTGGGGAGAAAAATGACTAAGTCGACATGGCACTCCCCTCAGGGTGCCCTGCCAACCTCACACTGCCTATGGCATATGTAAGTCACCCCTCTAACAGGCCTTATAGCCCTAAGGCAGGGTGCACTATACCACGGGTGAGGGCATAGGTGCATGAGCACTATGCCTCTACAGTGTCCAAGCAAAACCTTAGACATTGTAAGTGCAGGGTAGCCATAAGAGTATATGGTCTGGGAGTCTGTCAAAAACGAACTCCACAGCTCCATAATGGCTACACTGAATACTGGGAAGTTTAGTATCAAACTTCTCAGAATAATAAACCCACACTTATGCCAGTGTTGGATTTATTAAAAAATGCACACAGAGGGCATCTTAGAGATACCCCCTGTATTTTACCCAATTGTTCAGTGCAGGACTGACTGGTCTGTGCCAGCCTGCTGCTGAGAGACGAGTTTCTGACCTCATGCGGTGAGAGCCTTTGTGCCCTCTGAGGACAGAAACAAAGCCTGCTCTGGGTGGAGGTGCTTCACACCTCCCCCCTGCAGGAACTGTAACACCTAGCAGTGAGCTTCAAAGGCTCAAGCTTCGTGTTACAATGCCCCAGGGCACTCCAGCTAGTGGAGATGCCCGCCCCCTGGACCCAGCCCCCACTTTTGGCGGCAAGTCCAGGAGAGATAATGAGAAAAACAAGGAGGAGTCACTGGCCAGTCAGGACAGCCCCTAAGGTGTCCTGAGCTGAGGTGACTCTGACTTTTAGAAATCCTCCATCTTGCAGATGGAGGATTTCCCCCAATAGGATTAGGGATGTACCCCCTTCCCCTCAGGGAGGAGGCACAAAGAGGGTGTACCCACCCTCAGGGCTAGTAGCCATTGGCTACTAACCCCCCGGACCTAAACACGCCCTTAAATTTAGTATTTAAGGGCTCCCCAGAACCAAGGAACTCCGATTCCTGCAACTACAAGAAGAAGAGGACTGCTGAGCTGAAAGACCCCTGCAGAAGAAGAAAAGAAGACACCAACTGCTTTGGCCCCAGTCCTACCGGCCTGTCTCCTGCCTTCTAAAGAAACCTGCTCCAGCTACGCTTTCCCCAGGACCAGCGACCTCTGAATCCTCAGAGGACTGCCCTACTTCAAGAGGAACAAGAAACTCCCGAGGACAGCGGCCCTGTTCCAAAAAAACTGCAACTTTGTTACAGAGGAGCAGATTTAAAGACCCCTGCAATCCCCGCAAGAAGCGTGAGACTTGCAACACTGCACCCGGCGACCCCGACTCGACTGGTGGAGAAACAACGCTACAGGGAGGACCCTCCGGCGACTCCAAGACTGTGAGTAACCAAAGTTGTCCCCCCTGAGCCGCCACAGCGACGCCTTCAGAGGGAATCCCGAGGCTCCCCCTGACCGCGACTGCCTGACTCTAAAATCCTGACGGCTGGAAAAGACCCTGCACCCGCAGCCCCCAGCACCTGAAGGATCGGAACTCCAGTGCAGGAGTGACCCCCAAGAGGCCCTCTCCCTTGCCCAGGTGGTGGCTACCCAGAGGGGTCCCCCCCCTTGCCTGCCTGCACCGCTGAAGAGACCCCTTGGTCTCCCATTGGAAACCCGACGCCTGTTTGCACACTGCACCCGGCCACCCCCGCGCTGCTGAGGGTGTACTTTTTGTGTGGACTTGTGTCCCCCCCGGTGCCCTACAAAACCCCCCTGGTCTGCCCTCCGAAGACGCGGGTACTTACCTGCTGGCAGACCGGAACCGGGGCACCCCCTTCTCTCCATTGAAGCCTATGTGTTTTGGGCACCACTTTGAACTCTGCACCTGACCGGCCCTGAGCTGCTGGTGTGGTGACTTTGGGGTTGCTCTGAACCCCCAACGGTGGGCTACCTTGGACCCCAATCTTAACCCGTAGGTGGTTTACTTACCTACAAAAACTAACATTACTTTACCTCCCCCAGGAACTGTGAAAATTGCACTGTGTCCACTTTTAAAACAGCTAAATGTGTTTTATGTAAAAAGTATATATGCTATTGTGATTATTCAAAGTTCCTAAAGTACTTACCTGCAATACCATTCAAATGAGATATTACATGTAGAATTTGAACCTGTGGTTCTTAAAATAAACTAAGAAAATATATTTTTCTATACAAAAAGCTATTGGCTTGGAATTGTCTCTGAGTGTGTGTTCCTCATTTATTGCCTGTGTGTATGTACAACAAATGCTTAACACTACTCATTTGATAAGCCTACTGCTCGACCACACTACCACAAAAATAGAGCATTGGTATTATCTCTTTTTGCCACTATCTTACCTCTAAGGGGAACCCTTGGACTCTGTGCATGCTATTCCTTACTTTGAAATAGCACATACTGAGCCAACTTCCTACACCTAGGTACCTGGTGTACTAATTATTAGGGACTTACAAGGGGGGCCAGATGTATTGCCAATTGGGGAACAATTGCTCAGTTTTAGAGAGAGAAATCTTGGACCTGTTCAGCAGGAACCCAGTACACTTTCAGTCAAATTTGCCTCAATAACCAGGCAAAAACGAGGGGTTGCCATGTCAAAAAGGTATACTTTCCTACAAATATTTACAATGTGTTGTTTCATAACCCTTAACTTCTCTAACCAACTGTGCTTTGAAGCAACATGGCTGGATAACTTGAACAAAGTCATATAAAAGAGCTGTTTGGCTTTGTCAATGTTTTTAAAGTCATTTTGTACAGCAGCATGGCTGCTGGGCAACGTGGTTCAACATTTTAAAAAAATGTTTTAAAGTTCGCCAACCACGCCATAACTTTTGTTTACATTTTTTTTTTCATCTGTGATGCTGTAAAACATGGCTAAATATTTTGACGAAGCCAATAGATCTCATAAGCAAGACCAATTCCGCCTTTTTTTGAGGATTGGAATATGTCAGCCCCTGTATTAGCTACGCATTTGTAAATTGCATTTTGGAAAAATAGGAACATTTTATTTCTCCCTGTTACAAGTGCCATCCATTTCCTTACGAAAATAGCTATGGAAAAGTTTTTATTTTTTATTTTGGGAGAAACTTATTTTTGTATTTATTCAAGGGGGATATTCTGGACATACCTTGCCAGGAGTGAAGATATTGTGTTGTGTAATGGTGAGTTTATATTTATGGCCATTGTTAATTTCTTTGATAGTCCTCCATTTTCCCTACACATGTTATTCACAATATGCTCATTAAACCATTTACCACATTATGTTATTCCTTGCTGCCCAAGTGCTTTGTTTTCAACGCTGATGCCTTTATTCTCCTTACACATCCTGCGGGTAGAGAGAGGACGTGGCGTTACCTTCAGAGCTGCCAACTTTGGAACTGAGGAACTAGGTTTGGGTCTCTGCATCGGCTCAAAATTCTCTGATTCTGTGCAAAGCACTCAATATTCCTGTGCCTAGAAAAATGTATGTAGGTGCCCAAGTAAACTACTCCAATACCTTTGGATGGGTATGCACTATATTAAAAATTGGAGAAAAAAAAAACCCATATGGAGAGGAAGAAAACCCAAAAGCAATAGGAGCAGGGGTTTGGCTAGGGGACATGTAGGATTGGAGCAACATGTGGGCAGCAAAGAAAGTTCACAAGGAAGGGAACCCGGAGGAAAATTGAGCACACCGGAGCGAATAAAAAAAACTACATTTAGATCTGTTAAGTATAGAATGTGCTCAGAAACAAGTATGGAAAGTGTGCCCACTTTATTTATTAGCTCTCTAACACATTGTCTTCTACTACTTCATCCGCCAAACACCTTACTTGGCAGAGGAGCTCCTTACAAGGTTTAGTATATCCAGTTCACATGCAGACTGCTATACAGGGAAACTGATATTTACCAGCAGGCTGATTCACTAAATGCTCTTTAAACCATTCACTTCTTGAATGCTATGTAGTAATTGCTGTTGTCATCCGAGAGTCTAATTACACAGGCTGTGATGGGGGTGAGATTGTTTGTAAAGAGAAACGTGCTGTTGTTGCCGCCAGAGCGGCTGACTTGGAACCGGGAAAGCAGGTGTGAGTCTGTCAGTGGAACATCCTGTGATTTGGGGCAACTCACTTAATCTCCCCATGCAGTTAAAAAAAAATTACCTTGTGTAATGTAACTAGTGCTCATGTCAGAGAGTGGGTATGCAACGGGGCAGAGGTTTGACATGGGCAGGAGGGAAAAAAAAGTGGAATGCTGTAACTACCATAACAATAGGCAATAGCAGTGGAGTGCAACTGCAATAAAAATAGACAATAACAACTGGGAAACAACAAAAGTAAAATATCTGAATGCGAGCAGCAGAATGACATTAATAAACCAGTTAATCAGTACTTGGTCCATGATCCATTAAAGTTTCAAACACACTAAGAGACAAAGTGAAACCGCACGTCGTGAACATTGAGAAGGACTGACTATGAAGCCAAATAGTGATAAGTAATGGATGGTCTAAAACCCCTTTTTAGAGAGTTTTATTTATTTATTTTTTGAAGCAGCAAAATCTTTGCTCTGTTTCAGGCAAGACCTAAAGTAGACTTCTGTACCAGAATGCACCCGACTTGAAAAATGCTCTGATTTATGCAGTTGGTGGATTTTCTTTCAGCAACTTGTGAGTTACTAGTGGAGAAAGATCTTTAAAGGATCACGATCTCACTTTTAGCCCCCTCTTGACACCTACCCAATGTAGCCTTACCAAAGTTAGTCTACTGTGCTTGATTTTCCAAAATTGGTTTCCCGTGAATAACAGATGTGTGAATGGTACCTCTGTTTGTGCATATCTACATGTAGGGCCGAGCCTAAATGAACCCATGCATTCATAAACATAACCACCTACACGCTTTATTAGTAATCTATTGTACCTCATGTGAAGTTTCAGTGGGCTCCGTTATTAATGACCCAGATTGGACAGTGAGACCTGTTTGGTAGCTATCATCCTACCTTGTCAACGAGCGTGGGTGTGTATGACACTATCCCCACTGCATGTCTGGTTAGGCTTTTGATGTGTGATATTTTCAATGGCATGTTGGAATTTGCTGTCCTCCCAGCCAAATGTGAGGGGGGTAGCATTTCATGCCACTCCCACCTAGATAGAGGTTTACAACAATGGCAAAATCATGATTCAAAGCACAGATAACCCTGGTCTAAATGAACAGCACTTCCAAGCCCTTCACAGAACAATAAAAAGTTTATCTCCCTCACCACTCCCTACGTCTACCTCTTTTGTCTCTTTCTCAAGGACCATTGTCTCCTGCATTATATTTCCCATACCATATTGTATCTTGTCCATTACAAAGTTGGATGTCTAATTTGGCAGAGATCCCTTACAATAGATGACATGAACTCTCTCCAGCCTTATAATCATCAGTGATATCTCCTGTCTTGCTTCAGGTGCTACAGTGCATTCCCCTACACAAGAAGTGAATTGTTTTACAGCACAATAAGATAAAATATGGCTGAAATTATGGACATGCTGGCCCCAAATCACTTGGAAGATATATGAGGAAGATCGGCACCATAGTTTACAAAGAAATCGCAAACTCTTAATGTTTCTAAAGAATTTGACACCAAAGTCCCTCTCTTATGAATCAGAGTCAACTTTGAGTGGAAAGGATCAAGTTACAAAAACATGTTATGCAAAGCAAAAATCTTACCATGTAAATGAAGGAATTGTGCCAAGTAAAAAAAAAAAGTGTGAATTGACTTTTAGAAATTGTGAAACCGTCCACCCTTCTTGAGCAAGTAAATCTCTGCAACATCGCCAATGAAAGATGCAAGGAGTTTTCCTATTATTAGTTGAGAATGTAAGGAAGATCGAATCCTCTCCTATAAACACATTGAACCCAAAAATTCCCTTTGAGACTCTACCCAAAGCTAAAACTCCTGGTTTAACTTCAAAGAACTGTCATTCAGAACTGACTAAAATAATTGGCAGAATCGAATATTCTTTCCACTTTGCACAACCCATCCTTACAACTCTCATCAAAGAAATTCCATAATGTTTATCACTCCATATTCATTTAAACTGAGCAACACAATCTCTCGCAAGGAAAAGTACTTGACTGACCACAAGTTGTGTCTAATTTAAATAAATGAGAAAAAAAAATACCCACAAGGAGTTGGTCGGTCAAAATTAGTCCCTATAGCCTATACCAAAGGGACTCCTGCCACCTCATCTTTCTAGCTAACTTTCTTCTTTAATACAATAAACCACTCCACCCTATTGAAAGTCCTTCATGAGAGAATGTAGCTATCCAGATAATCAATAGAAGCCTATGTATTATTTCACGGCCAACTTCCCCTCTGACCATGTCTCTGTTTATCAAGGTGTCTCGGAGGGATTAATCCTTTCTCTCAGTCTTTTCAAACAATACATGGAGTCACTAGCCTCTGGCCTTAGCAGATAGTCCCTTTCTGTGCTGATAACACTCAACTTTACTTGAGAATTGTCTCTGCAGTACATATGAAACACATGGCCTGTGTATTTGTATTGTATTGTAATAGTATTTATATAGTGCTTACTACCCCTGACGAGGTGTCGAATCGCTTTTCGGTGAGTAGCACGCTACTCTGGAACCCAACAAGAATTAGTAATGCATTTGTATCGGGAAATAATGAGTACAGTTTTAGTATTATTATGAGTTAATTTGAGCCGCGGATATGAGAGTTTGTTAGTTAGATTGACTGGAGTAATGGAGGGTTGGAGGAGGAAAGAAATCCAGAAGTGTTAATTGGGAGGATATCCTTCATTTACTCAACCCAAAGGCTTGGGATGAGTAAAGGGGGATGGAGGAGGGAAGAGTATGTGGAAGGGTTAGGGAGAGCATAGTAGCAGGGTGTGATAAATGAGGGAGAATTTAGTAGGGTTGTGTGGGAGGTCACGGTAGTAGAGTGAGGTTTGGTGAGTTACATGTGGAAGCGGAGGAAAGAGCTTAGGCAGAGTTATTTAGGAGATGAAAGTAGTAGAAAGGATTTGGGATGAGTCAGAGTGGGAATGGAGGATAGTTTGATAGAGACATGACATATGATGATGGGTAGATAAGTGTGACAAGATGAGAGCAGGAATTCATAGATATCTAGTATAACAACCCTCCCAGGAGCCATGCAATGACCCACGAACATGCCAAGCACAGAAACAACATATACACATACATATATATATATATGTGTGTAATAATAATATACAAACACACATGAATACACACACATATGCACATACAATACATAATTAGAACATGGGTAAATATACTTAGTCAAACTGGTTTAAAGAGAGTGTGTGTGTATTTTATTGTCATGACGTAGCGATACATATTTTCAAAAGAAGTATACATAACTAGAAATATACACATAATCAGAAAAAAATATTTATCAACATAGGCATATGCAGTCCATAGTTGTTTGAATATGGTGGTTATGAAGAGGAGGAACCAACTCTTGAGTAGTTTTCTGAAGACAAGAAAGTTATCTGTGGCTCTTATAGTTGGGGGTAATGAATTCCATAGTTTGGCTGCTTGAACGGAGAAGGATGTACCACCTATAGTCTTTTTCTTGTATGGTGGTGTTCTAAGGCGGGGTGCCAATCTTGAGGGGTTGGGATGCTTGTGGTAGGTGTTTGTGAAGAGTGAGAAAGTAGGGGTGGAGATAGGATGGAATTTGTATTCTTTGTGTAGTCCTGAGGGTGGGAGTGGGTATGACGATAAGTGTAATGTAAGTTTGTGTTGATTTGATGTGCTGATGTTTGTTGTCTGTATTGTTTTTGTGGAATAGTGAGAGGGGATATTGGTGTAGTTGTTTTTGGTAAGGGATTTGTATGTGAGTTAGTGCTGGTGAGTGGAATTTGAGTGTTAGATGGGGTGTTGATGTGTTTTGGAGATGAATGTACGAGGTGTGTAAGAGGTGATGGATGTGTGTCAGGGGTGTTAGTGTTAGTTGTGATGACTGGAAGAGGTAATATGTGTGGTGGAGTGAAGTGTGGGGATTTTATGGTTGTGTAATTGGTGAATAGAGGGTAAGAGTGTTTGTAGATGGTGTTTTTGAAGGCAGGGTTTGGGCATTGTTATGATGACAGGTGGTCTGAGTGGAGCAAACAGCGGATAGTGTTGTTGGTTAGTATGAGCAGAGAGTGTGTATCTGGAAGGCTGAGACTGAGAGAAACGTATACTGTAGTTTTGTGTTGTGTGGGTGATGGCAGTTTGTGTTAGTGGGAGTGGACAGAGTAGTGTTTGCTGTGAGAATGGAGGTGTTTGACTTTTGTAGTTGTGGAGGATATGTGTATATGTGTTGTATAAAGGGTATTGTGTTGGGTGATGGGACAATGCAATCTGTCTGTGGTCAGTTTGTGATGCATGAGTTCGATGTCTTTGTAGAATATGTGTTTGCATGTTGAGGGATGTGTAGGGGCTGAAACCATTCCTGGTCAATTGAGAATTGGGCTGCATTTCTGGCCCTAGACCCTAGTCCCTACCTGTCCTGAACAGGCCCAAACAGGCAACTGCCCTTGTCCTCTCCGCCCTTTGCCTCGACGCCCGGGATGAGACGCCCTGAGTCCTAGGCTTAAATAGCCCTACTGGCCAATAAGAAGCTGGTCCTAACCCTAGCCAAACCAATTTCAAGCCCTGATTCAAACAACTAAAGGGAGACCCAGCCCTATTCCTGACCACCAATCACAGCCCCAGCCCTAAAACCAGCAACCAATCAGAATCCCAGCCCTATCCACCAATCACAGCCCTAGAACCAACAGCCAATCAGAATCTCAGCCCTATCCACCAATCACAGCCCACAGAAAATATCCAGATTTCGAGGATACATTTCAGCCATATAACTTCCATACCATAACATTGATTTGACTCCTTCTCAACACTGCAACCCCTGGATTGTGACATCTGTAAAATCATTTACCTTTTTAGGGTTAAATTTCAGTCTTCAGCAGCACGTGGTGCATAGAACATACTTGTTGCTTCCCCTCAAAGCTTCCCTTCATGCAGCTGCAAAGCTGGCCACTGGCACCAGAACATTCAACAACATATCACTGATTTAGATCTAACTGAATGGCTCCATGTCAAAGTGTGAAACATCTTTAAAGTAGCATTGATCACACACAATGCTGTACTTTCACGAACTCCAACATAAGTTGCCCAAAAACTGGCTGTCTCTGGAGAACATACAACCTCAGAAGCAGGAACAGCTTTCTGTTGGAAGCAACAAGCTATAGGAAAACAACAACAAACCTAAACAGGCTTTCTCTGGAAGTGCACCAAGGGTCTGGGGTGCTATTCCACAATCCTTTAAAACAATGTAGTAACTTTTAAAATATAACCAAAGTCTTATCTTTCAAAACAACATTTCTGAATCTGAACTGATCCTTCTTATTGTAGACAGTGACTATTAGTGTACATGCAGTACTTGGTATGCTTCTAGATTTTATCTAGTCGCTTTCACTTTAACCTGTTAGAAAACACTCACACATAAAGTGCCTTGCCATCCATTGGGGCTGATAAATAAGCATGCAAATGTGTTATTGTCATCCTGGCAGTCTTAACTCCCCCTTGTTTTCTCAGTCAACAAACTGACAACTAACAGCAGTGAAATTACCTTTCTGGAATACTCTAAAAAGCTGACTATCGTGTACACTGTTTTATCACCCTCTTTCTTTTCACATGAGGTCTCTGTTAGTTGTACTGGAATGCGTCTCAGTCACCTGTTTAGCTGAGGTCAGTAAATCTCAGCCTGGAAGCAGATATCTATCTCTATTTTTGATTAGCACTTGTAAACACCTCTACTCAATTGTCATTGTTCTAAAGCTTTGACACAAAGGAGGTTGCTGCCTCTTTGATGCATTTAGAGGATCGCTCTCAGTGAGCTTATTTTATGCAGTTATTTAGGGTGATGTAAGTACTCTTTTATAGTATGTACTTTACATTGATCTAAAGCAGTCATATCTTGAAACCTTTCTAGAGTAATAACAGATAATCCAGAATCTGCAACAGTGGTGGCACCACCCACCTGTTTCCTCATATGGTCTTAATAACAATATTAACTTTTTGGGGCACATCTTCTTAGCCTAGAAGAGGTGATTAACTCACACTAGTGTTCGAGGTTCTTTATAATTGTGTCGGATACATATAAACTTGAGATAGTTTCTGGTTTCTCAAGAGACAACTTCTCAAACTCCATCTCCTTAGTTGGGGTAACACGTTTGTACCTTGTGAATTTTTCTGGTCCCCTGTAGTGTGCATTCGGATGTTATAATTAGTGCTCCTCACTCCTTCTGCACTGTGTTTATGCCAGTCTTTGACAGAAAAATATGTTTACTGCACGCCGCACGACTTGTTGAATTTAATATTGATGGCACCTATCCTTTCCACTACACCTTAGAGTGTCATTTCAAATGCCATTTCCTCAAATTCAGCCCACAAATGTTATAATGAAACCATCCCAAAGTTCTGATTTCCAATATCTGGATATTAACCTTAACACAAGTCCGCATTTGTAGTTAGTCCAGTTCATATAAAACCCCTCAAAACATTTATTTTGTCAGCTTTCTTTACAGCTACATATAATTACTGCCCTCTGTTAAGGAAAAATCCTATCAGGAAACCATTTTTTTGTATGTACCTACGTATCAGGACATGTTAAGACTGAATAGATTAGAACTATATGAGTTTTTACTATTTATAATTTGTGTTTAATGTTTTACTTTAATTTTTAGCCATGTACATCCCATCAAAAAAGAACCTGCAAAAATGTGTCTTTCGGGGCACTGTGAAATTGTGCATTTTACTCCTCCTTCTTTGGCAGCAAAGCCTCTGTAATGCTATGCCCAGCAGAACAATGGTGCTTTTACCTGATGCAACCCACATGATGCTGCTACATCTTTTTTCAAAAGCCTCCTATCTACTACTTTGAATGTAGCATGCAGTGGTCCTTTTCAGTTTGCTGATAGGGCTGAAAGTATAAGGTGTAAAATATATTACCTTATAGTAACTCTAACATCATGCAATATTATGAAATAAGCCAAATGGCACTGTAACCACTTTTTCATGTAAGGCAAACTGACTTTGTAGGGTTACCTGAATGGCGTCAATGTGTGTACAGGATGAAGTACACTAACTGTATTTAGGATCCGCGATTTAGTGTAGACAGTGCAGGTGTGGGTTGGTTCATAAGCAGTCTCAATCGCTCCTACTCCTACTTCTCAGTGTGTGAACAGGTACTTCCATTTGGATTATATGCAGGTTTACTGGAGTTACGCTGTAGGGGAGCATCAAATTATACAGTAGAGTTGACTAAATTATGCAGCAAGTAAAGGCAAAATATGTGAGAATGCCACACATTTTTTGATAATATTTCACCTCATTAGTACCAGTTTAACAACCAAAAACAGAAATAAGCAACTGAAGGATGACCTGTTAACCTTTGTGAAGGGCCTTCCACTGTGCTAACACTTTGTTTTTTTAGTAACTTTTGATCTATTTGAGCTAGAAGCAATTTGTTTGTTAATCATCTGCTGCATAATCTGCAGATTTTATGTGGTAAATCTGGCAAATCCATCATTCCTGTATCAGGAATGCAGCGTACTCGCGGCATATGATATGGATACAAATAATACTGGAACATATCCCAAACTCGCAGGGGAATAAAAGGTCAAAGGAGAGGGTATTCGAACAGTAATAGTCGCTAAGGTTGGCTTCCAAAGTCTACAACCGCAGATCCTGACGAACACACAGGAAGAGAGGAATCAACTGGTCATAATCCCCTGAGCGGCGATCCCAACATGCCAGCAGGTGAACCCACAAAGGCCTGAGATGAAAACGGGCCAAAGGAACAGTAAAAACAGCAGCTGCCATGAAACGCATCAACTGAAGTCACCTGTGTACTGGGGCTGACTGCAGGAACATCACCTCCCAACACAGAAATTGCAAAGCCTGTGCCCTGCTCCCCGGAAGGAACATCCTGTTAGATCCGTGTGAAACCTTGCCCCAATAAATGTCAGATCCCGAGAGGGAGACAGCTGCCACTTGTCCCAGTTCAGAAGATACCCATGCTGGTGGAGCGTGGAACAAACCACCTGAAGAAGAAGATCCTTTGAAGGAGCATGTACCAGCCGATTGTCCAGATAAGAGTAAAGATGTATCCCCCTAGGGTGAAGAGAGGCGACTAGAGGGACCACCACTTTGGTGAAGACTCCCAGGCTGACCGAAGGCCGAACCAGTTAATGAGTCCCCAGCACATGAAACCTGCAAAACTGTTGGCAGTGAGGATGTACAGGGACATGGTAATAGGCATATTGCAAGTCCAAGGTGTACATGAAATGACTCTGTACCACAAATGGAATGATCCGCTACAAGGTCTCTATCTTGAAGGGGATGTAAATCACGTATCTGTTCAGGGCTTTCAAATCCAAAACCAGACGGAAGCTTGGCACCACAACAATTATGGAATAGAATCTTTTGCCTCAGAGGAACCTCCAAAACTGCCCTCTTCTGAATCAGAGAGCGAGTAACCAACTCCAAGGCCATCCTTTTTCTGGAACTGTAAGGCCACAGAGTGGGCACACCCCTGAACAAGGAGGGACCACTCCAAATTCCATCCTGTAACCGTGCCATGTAATGTCCAGAACCCAAGCGTCTGAAGTGGAATCTAACCAAGTCAGAAGAAAATGCTGCAGTTGACCCCTCAACCACCTCCTGAACCACCTCCTGAACCGTCATATAGTCAGGAAAGCAACTTGGAGGGGAAGGGGGATTTAGGCTTCTTACCTCTACCCCTGCCAGCAGGAAACCGACCCTGAGAATGAACAAATTGTCTATGGAAGGGGCATCTACGCCTGAAAGGCTGCCTGTCTCCTAAGACTGATTTAAGAGAAGAAGAATTTTTCTTTTCTTTTGTTCAAGTAACCCTGCACAGTCTGAAGATTCTTCCAAAGCTTCACATAAGGATTTGCGATCAGAAATCAGAGACTGAGCAACATTTGTGCCATAGACGCCAGCCCGCAAGGCCAGATGAGCACCAGAATAAACCTTTCAAGAGAACCATCCACCCTCTTATCCGCAGCATCTTTAATAATGGCATCTTCAGCCAGCGAAGTCCTTCCCTCCAAGCTGGCCACAAAAGAGTCAATAGGGATGGAATCCGGCAGAATCCCCCCTATCTCCAACAGTTTTTCTCTAATCAGCTGCTCATCACCCCCCTCCCCCTTAAACTTCCATGGAAGAGCAGGAGAAGACTAAGAAGCAGAAGATGACGTAGAGGAAAAGGAAAAAAACTCAACATGCTCTCTCTTATAGGTGTGCTTCTCCATCGCAAACCCCACAAAACAAAGGCAAAAGCACCAGAAACAGAAGCTGCTGCCCAAAGGAGAAGAAATCCGATGTGTGGTACTCACCTCGGGGGCCACCTCCTTAAAATGCCAGCTGAAGACCGCAAAACGCAGATGAAGTGATCGGTGGCCCTGCCCCTCAGGGACCCGACTGACCATAACACCGGCATTCAAATTATACACCATGTGCAGCATCCAGTACACCACCAAGACCCGGAAACAGGAAACACCACAACGCATCTCCCTGCAGCAGTGTAAGAGCGCTGAGGAGACATCGCCAGAGAGGCCCAGAAGCAAAGCACACAGAGCTGGAAACAATGGCCTGCCCAGCGGACGTCCGACTTCCTGGACACAATGCACCCAGCAGGCGGGAGCAAACACCGGAAGGAAAGAAACATCCTCACTGCCTAGCGGGAGGATGAGTCGGTATGCCGAAACAAAGGCGCCCAAGCAATGCAGGGGCAGCCCAGCAGTCTTTGCGTCCCTGAAATGCCATGGACAGAAAAAAAGAAGAGGAGGATTGCTGGGAAGGTATGTATTATGTACTCCCGGTGGGAAGGAAGTGGGGTGGTAATGTAATGCATTCCTTGTGTTCTTCTTTTTCTGTAATGGAGAAGGGAGTGTTCTCTCCATCAGTAATAAAGGGGACGAGGACTGGTTTACCAGGGGTAATGATGGTTCATACTATCTCCTTTTATAAGGCTTTTCCTGACACTTTCTAATTCCATCCTCTGTCACAGCTGGATCACCTTTTCGGCCCATCCATCATATTTTAGCAAGCTTAGTTTGCTTATAGTTTCCAATGGTAAGTGCTTAGGCTGCCTGCTAGTTTAAGACCAGACTGATGCTCACATATCCAACTCTTATATCCTTGATGGTCTGGGCATCTGTCCTGCAGGAGCCATCTCCAGGCTAGTACCCTCGTGCAGGACCGTTCTACATGTCATTGTAATCCAAACCCCCCAGCCCATGACCTCTATCACAGTTGGTACATGAGTTGAAGGTGGTGGAGGTGATGTGCTTCAGGTAAAACAATCTTGCATCTAGGCACAATACAGGTGACTACCATTTGAATATTCTGATTAAAATCAGTTTTCATTAGGCTGGTTTTAGCTTTCAATTTGCATGCACGTTGAATCCTCATCAGATAGCGGTACACTGTATACTTAAATTACATTCATTTTCAGCATCATTAACTCATATTCAGGAAGTTAAGCTCTGTGGTTCCTTTTCTTTGTAATAGGCAGGCGTGCTGAAGGCAGACCATGGCAACCATTGAAGACCTTGCCCAGCAGATAATTGAACAGCAAATGGGAGAGGTGTGTATTCCTTGTCCATAGCTTTGTTGGTGTGCTTATGTCTCCATTTTGCATAGCTACAGTGGCATAGCTATTCTCACAGGATAATCACAAAACTATATCCATGGGAACCCCCACATTTGTGATGAGGTTTTTGATTGGAAACACATGGGAATGTTGAATGATGCAACATTTAGTGTTTGTGATGGGTCTCTGTTGATTTTAAGGCCTAAATCCAAGGATCTGGAATATCTTATGAGTATACTGGCCTTTTCTAGTCATTATGTGTGAGTAAATAGTGTGTTATCTGTGTGAGTCAAACTTAGTTTATGATGTTGGTTGGTTCCCTTGGGCACTGGACTACCTTGTGCCATTTAGAACCACATGGACAATATGAAAGTTGAGTAAAACTGTTACCCATGAAGGTACTGCATGCTTGGTGAGCTGTGTGGAATCGCATACATGGAATGCAGTCTTTATGGCGAGTAGAGTTGGCATTCAGTGTTATTAAGTTTCAGTATTGTTTTGTATAGTTTGGAATGTCAATCCTGTCAATATAAAATATTTGCAAAACTACAAAACAAATTAGGTTATGACATTTTATTAGGAGACCGACAAGTGACCTGTCTGAAATTGCTTATTCTGACCTATATTCTTCAGAAGTAAGAACAAGTTAGCTAAATTTGTGGAAGCCGTTGATATTGTTAAGCAGACCACTAAGCCCTGGACCTCTCACTAACAACAAGGAAGAGTCTGAGAAATTCTTCCACTCTGATGACAGGGTAAAAAAATAAATCACTCTTACCCCCTAAAAAAAGACTTAATGCTAGATATTTATTAGTGGAAATCCGAAAAGGCCTGCACATCTTTTAAAGTGATCACGCACAATGATCTGATAAATACCACTGTGAATGTCGGAGCCCACCACACATTTCTGCTGATCTTATTCAGGCATCTCTTCTTAGAGTTATCAATTTCTCTGTTGCCTTGCCTAACTAAATTCATTAACACACTTTGGTACAAGAAATAGTCTTTGATGATCTCAAAGTAGGGTTGTTAATTGGGCTCTTTGTCTTATTTTTTCCTTTGTAACCAATGCCCTTGAAAATTGCGTGGTGACAGTATTAAAACATTTTTTAGCTCAAAATAACTTTTTGACTACCATTACAAACGGTGGACAGTGCTTTACACCTGCTAGATAATGTAGAATCTTTCCTTTGCAATGTTGTTGATAATGAGTGACTAATCCAGTTGCTCCTGTCTCCCTAAAATCTTGAAAGAACCAATGTGGATAAACGGTATAGGTCATAGATGCTTCTCCTCCTAGATAGAGAATTAGCCTAATCAAAGAACAAGCATTGGCAAAGCCATTAGCTCTTGCCTTCAGGACCTATTGTCTTTGCGAGTGGGTGTTAGCCATGCTGTACAGTATCCCCAATGCTAAAGTAAACAAACAAAAAAGGCGCTATGGCATAGCAGCCATTTGTAAACATGATCTGAGCATTGCATGCACCTTCAAAAAGACGCAAACTCTTTTTTTAATTCAGAGTTAGATCAATAAAAAAAAATAGCTGCGGTGGGAGCAATACAGAGGGTGTAAGTGGTGGAAGGATCACAAAGGATGTAGATGGGGAAAAATAGAGGGAGTGGACGGGGAAAACAATATGGAATGGGCTGGAGGGAAGCACATGGGTGAGGAGACCATGTGAATAGAAACACACAAGGACGAGTGTAATGTGGAAGGGACAGGAGAGAGAAACACAGGCTTGGTGGAGAATTATACAAGAGAGAGCCAGAAAGAGATGCACTCTTAAGGAGTACTAATCACAAAAGAAAAAAAATCTCTTGGAGGTGAGATCTGAAAATAAATTGTAGAACTTTTGCTTTTCAACCATTAAACTCCTCAACAAGGGTGTGCCCAATGTTTCATCCTGTCCTGTGTACTTCTCAGACTTTGCATGGTATCCTTAGTTCATTTCTGAGATGCTATAGAATCTTTTACCATAGTTTACACTGTTGACACGCTGCATTTTTCCAAAGTTGACCTTACATAGACTATCATGGATCTTGAGTTTTGGATGCCACTTGAGCATCTTGGATTGACTCCACCGAATAAAGTTCCTACACTCTTCCACTCCCATACATTGCTGCATATCAGTGGAATTTTGGCTTATCTGCTTGACTGCAAGCTTTCCCTTGATTGATGCTTTACTAAAGTTTATTCCTGAATAAAAATCTGAGTCTGCACACCCACATAGTATTTTTATACAGAGGAATACTAAACCAAATTAGGATTCTCCATGGAATAGAGTACCCTTTCTTAACGGAGGAGGAAACAAATCAGTAGTAGCACAGTTCACCTTGGTAACCTTATTAGGATTTAGTTGCTGGGAAACATGTGGTGGCTTTTAGTGATTGGAAACAAGGGAAAGAAAGATTTTACAAAAGCATTGCGAACATTTGTTAAAATGTATGGATTAAGACTTTAAAGAGCTGTAGTACCCCTAAGACTGTGGGGTCTACACATCCTAAATGATATATGTATGTATATGTATATAACATTTTAAGAAAAGCATTACAAAGGCATGAATCAATGGTGTATGTCCAAGAAAAACCGTAGCCTCAGACATTTCAGTCAAAATAAATCACAGTACGTATTAAGCAGCATTGCCCTCAAAATATTGCACATCCTAGATTATACCAAATTGGACGTGTACTATTGTCCTCAAAACAGTGAGCTTATTTAACCAATTAAGGCATGAAGTAAACTTCATGGGTGAAAGAAGTGCTTGGAAATGTATGGAATATAGTGGGGACAAATACTGATTTAGGTTTTAGATGGGGGTGAGGGATTGGTTTAGGGAGCGGTCCAGGGTGATTGGAAGGTAGGGATTGAGTTTATTTCTTGTAACTGATGTCTGGAAAAAAACAAAAAAAAATGAAAACGCATTGATACTAAAACACCCTAGAGGGTACTGCAAATCGGTTTTTCAATGACTCATCTTATTGAGGCTTGAATATGCCACTGATTTACTCATTGGCATCCTCAGATCCTCCTTTCCTTACTAAAAGTAGCTCCACATGCTGCTAGGCTACTTTTAAGTATTAGATGGTCGATGTACCTCACCCCAGTCACTTTGACAATACTCCCTTTCAAAGCAATAAGATCATTAGACTGGCATGTATTGCTCATAAAGTACACCACCGTGGGAATACAAACCACCTAACTCCATCTCTGAATGGTTCCAAGTGGCTTTGTAGTAAACTCTTCAACTTGAAACCTCAGTTTTGAAAAACGTCAATGTTATAAGTTTTTTTAAATTATTTTTGATTTCAACTCCATTCCCACTCGTGATACTAACTTTCATCACCCTAACTGCTGCCTCCAAATTGAAATAATCTTTGAAAATATATGTATATCTAACCCAAATTGTTGTAATATTGTGTATGTCTTTCTTTCTCTGTAATCTTTAATTCTTGTTCCTATGTTAAGCATTCATTTGTCCATTTGAGTCTGGGTTGTGCTATATAAAAATGTAAATCTAAAAATATATACATTTGCTAGTAACCGTTGTAATGGTGGTTCTCAAGACTATATAGATTGGTGACTTAGTTGCTTGAAGAGTTGAAAGAATAAGAGTAAATTGTGACATGTATGTGTAGGTAGTAACAGGTGTAACCATTTTCTAGTCTAACAGTTTTTTTTAAAGCTTTTTATTAAATTTTGAGGAAATTATGTAACGTACACATTTTCTAGTTTTTCAAAAGGTACACCTTGCCTAAGTGCTTGTGTTAGAAATTGGAACAAAAATTTGAGGAAATTATGTAACGTTCACATTTTCTAGTTTTTCAAAAGGTACACCTTGCCTAAGTGCTTGTGTTAGAAATTGGAAAAAAATGAAAAGCTGACAATTAGTTAAATTCTCCCATAATTTTTAGAAAAAAAACTTTTTTCCCGAAGTTTGGCCTCCTTTATGGAGCTCAGTTGATGGATTTAAATGTAAATGTTCAGTTGATGCCATTTATCAGATTTTGTTTTTTTCCTGTTAACAATTGGACTTGAGAATATCACAAAACCGGTGGAGAGGAGATTCACACTTGAATGCACATATGCCCAAATGTCAGAAAGGCACATATCACTAAGGTGTGAATCTTTGTAGCCGTTTAATAACCATCTGTATTTCTTTGCCAAATAGTCACTTAATAAGCATCTATTGCACTGTACTATCCTATCAAAAATGGGTCTTAGAAAACCAGGGCTTTTCAACACCTTGCCCATAGTTACACGAAATTAGGAATTCATCGTCAGTTTGTGAACTCTACATTTGGTTGAAATATGCCCTTTGCCTGTTTGGAGCAGAAGCTGTGAGTTGTACCCTGAGCTATCATGCAGTTTTCGATTCTCAAATTTGCTCTTGTTCATTTCTTTATTCGTTTTACAAAACATGCATCTGGTATATTCAGGCTGTCTAAGCTATATTTTTACAGACTACTGACTCAATCTGTATAATAATATTAAACATAAGATTAATCTTGCATACATTACCTGCTACAGTATTTCTATCAAACGTAATTGCAAATAAAGGGGTACAAGAAAGTAGCAAGGAGATCTTCAGGTGTGGCATTTTCCAGTGGCAGTTATGAATCGAAAAATGATCTTCCACATCATTTAGGACCATACGCTACCCTTAACCACTTTGGCGCTATTCAGATAGTCCAGGTAACCCTTATTGGTTTACAGGGGATACAATAATAATACCAAATGCTTTCTTTTCTGGAAGTGTGGGTGAGCAGTTTCTGCTTATCAGAGGGTATGCTAAGCATTTGTTGAATACACAGTCAGTAAATGTGACACAGCCAAGAAGAAACTAGAGACAAATGTTTGGGAAAATAGTTATTTTTATAGGATGTTCCAACAACAGAAAAACATCAAAGAAGGTAGGTACTGTTGCAATGTGTCAGTTTTTGCAAGTAAGTAGCAAGTTCACACAAATGCAATTTTACGCAGTAAATGACTTTGTGTAAAATGCTTTTACCACACAGCGGTCATTGCAGTCGATTCTCAGGGGTCCCCATTTAGGTAGTAGGTTTCTAGGGGGCAGGGGGACAAGGTCACAAGGAACACCAGTGAATTTGTTTTACCTGCTCTGGAACGTCCACATGCAGAAGTGCTATGCACTGCAGGTTGGCATAGAGGGGAGTGGACACCGGGAAAAAGGCTGCAGAGGGGAACTTGGGGACACTTCCGGGAGCTCCCTATGGTGGTGAAGGGGTGGCCTCGGTCAGCGGGGATTCTACGAACAAAGAAACACTATTGGTTGTCGTGGACCTGGGCTGTGGAACTCCGGTGCTGGGGGGTTGAGGTGTGTGTGGGGGGGGGGGGGGGGGGGTGTTTGGTCAACTGGTGTTCCTGCGTCACAATGCCCACGGTTCTTAGTTGGACCTGCAAGAAGAGGACGAAAACGGGGCAGCCGGTCTACTCTCAGCACTGGCCTCTGCGATTCTGGAGTCCCTAGATGGCTGGTCTCTGGTTGTGAAGTTTGAGTCCGGACTGGACTCAAACAAGCATTGGTTGTTGCAATGGGTATTGGTACTCAATGGCTCCGGTAAGTCATAGGGCCTTCTCACAGGGTGGGGGAGATGGGTCGGTCCTGCGGGAGCACACTGACCTCCTCCTGGGCAGGTGCTGCGTCAGTTGACCCGGTGGTCAGCAGAACGATGAACCAGATGTTGCAGTAGGTGTCTACAGGGTGCAGGGAAGTGTCCCTTCCACTTCAAGGAACGGCTTGGTGGAGTGCCAGACGTCGTCCGAGGTTTTTAGAGAATGCAAAGCTGGAGGGCAAGTTGGGTTGCCACAATTGTCGGATCAAGAGCTGATAAGCATGCAGGGTTTTGAGACCAAGTCCACCAGCAGTCTACAGTTCTTGCTTCTTTGGCTCTTCTTGGTCCTTCTTCTTCCTTTGTAAACAGATCTGTTCTTCTGGTGTCAGGGGGCCACATTAATACTCAATTCATGGGTGTTTAGTAGCCAGTTGGGTTACTAACCCCTGGGGTGACTACACCCCTGTGTGACCACACCCCTGTGTGACCACTTCTTAAGGGGAGTGGGCATATTCCTGTCCCAGAATTCCCAATTCCACCAAAATCAAGATGGTGGAACCCTTCCTTTGTCGAGCATAACAGAGAGACCACCTTAGGGGTGTTGGCTAGCCTGGTAGGGCAACACT
This sequence comes from Pleurodeles waltl, assembly GCF_031143425.1. NCBI lineage: Eukaryota > Metazoa > Chordata > Amphibia > Caudata > Salamandridae > Pleurodeles > Pleurodeles waltl. The sequence continues at coordinate 651,551,740 of NC_090442.1, forward strand.
CCTACTGGATAACTAGGTTCCCGCCTGTCCTGGTGCCAAATTGGCCTCTGGGCACAGGGTGACTTCTCCCAGGTCTTGGAGAAGCTTGGGGTCGCATATGGAAGGCAGCAGGGACTTTGAAGTCCCTGGCCTTGGTATGCAGATTCACTGGCTGTCCTGCTAGAGGAGACGATAACACCTTCCTCTGGAGCAAGCCTCTGAGAGCACCCCCAGGCAATTCAGAAACATGTCTGTGGTGGCAGGGTGTTTGATACCAGTCAATCTGCACACTAGAGGACTAGTAGGTTTTAGTAGTGAAGCCATTATGCAGCTGGTAACTCGTGTTGGCCAATGCCCAGTACATACCTTAAGATGGCTTCCCTGTTTATTTAATGTCTAAGTAACTGAACTAGACATCAAAGGGGCATATCTGCTCATGCACTTATGTCCTCACATCAAATATAATGCACCCTGCCTTAGGGGCTCTAAGACCTGCTTTAGGGGGTGACTTGTATCTATTAGGTGCCTTGACTTGGGCATGGCACACAATGAGTGTGCCATGTTGTGTTTTCACTTATGGCTTGCACCATGACATGCAGTCTGTGTGAAATTTGTAGGGGGTCCCTTAAGGTGGCGCAATACATGCTGCAGCCCTGAGGGACCCTCTTTTGTACCCAGGCCCTAAGCACCAGGGGTACCATTTACTAGGGACTTATAGAGGTAGTAGAATGGGTGCCGATTGTACACAATTCAAGCTTTTACCTTGTTTTAGGGAAAGGGCACTAGTGACCTGTTAAGCAGGAACCTTGTGCACCTCAGTAAAAAAAAAACGCATTACCATTGGCAAAAGGTTGGGGTGACCATGTCAAAAAGGGGGCCATTTTCCTACAGCTGTATACTGTGATGTAATGCTCTGTAGATGTAATGAGGACAGTACTATCACATGAAGGATCCTTATGTATCAGTTCTCTATAAATCAGAGCCCTACTCTGCACACCAGGAATGACGTCTGTATAAAGAAAATCTTCATCTAGTCTTTCGTTTTATGTAGTTTATTCAGAAGAAGCAATCTTGCACATTTCCACACTCACCCATTGTCTGTATATTAGAGGAAGACCAATGTTTAAGTTTACATACTGCAGGCATTACTATAGCTATTGACTCCCCCTATTGTGATGAAAGGACATTTTGGGCAAGTCAGAAGGGACATGCAGCAAGGCAAGTCTGATACAGGGATTATTGGACAATCTCTATTCCTAGTTAGTGCCTCCCATATAGTTTCTCACTATCAATTCAAGGGTGAGCATGACCATTGCACGTGATAAATTTCACAGGTAGGCTCTCTGTTTCTCCGGTACGGTCTTTCAGTTTCTGGCTATCCCGAAAAAAGATATATTGTCTCTGTCAATAATACAGAAACTTGACAGTGGGATAGCCAGTGAAAGCATACCGAGCCCACAGATAAAGTGAGCGGCAGCCACCATTTTAACATACGAATTGTGGTTTCGACTGACAGGCACAGTCATTCACACTTGTTTGAATGAGGGGAATCAGGTTGTTTCACGCCATCAGTTTCAGACTTATTAGAATCACCAGATATTTAAGTTTCTCTTGTTTGAAAAGGAAAGCCATCAATGGGTAGGGCTTCACTGTTCACTCAGTTTCTTCAATCCTGAGAATGAAAAGTTGCTAGCTGTGGAGATCAGCAATTGTAGAGAAGATTGTAGCTCTGTGAGAGTGAGTAGAATATTGTGAGCACATAGCAAGCATAGCAAGAGTTCCAAACAGATAACCTCATTCAGTCCAATCAAATCCTTCTCCACTTCCATGAATAAAGCAAGTCTCTTCATGTGAGTCTCATGCAGTCCATAGCAAGTGCGTCAGTTTTATTAGATGGTTTTGTGACTTGCATCTAGAGATTGACCCCACTTGCATCCAGCGACATCAATGGCATCACTCACCTAAGTCTGTTAGCCAAAAGTATCACAGTGATAATGTCTTTATTGATCAGAGATTGGGTAATAAATGGATCTTTCTTTAGGTTGAGTAGAACTGATATCAGAGCTTTGTTAGACCTTGTTGTTGACTTCTTTGTACGTTTCATAGAGTAAGACTACCAGTCAGGCTTTCCTCCACTAGGAAAGCCACATTCTCCAGTGTATTTATTATAGGGGAAGTAAAAACAACGGTGACTTCTTCCTCTTTTGGTTTTTCTCCATTCGAGAGACTATATGTTTCAGGCAATAAGAAAGGCATTCGTAGGTTAAGGAAACATCCTTCGTTTGTGGTATTCCTTGTGTGTGAACTCTTTTGATCTTTGTGGAATGAGGCAGGCCCATTTGTGATGGCTTTAGGAAATGTATGTAGTCGACCCACATCATCATAGGCAGCAGGGATCGCTGTGGCTGCCTTGCTTTGCCTGATCTGGGATGGAAGCATATTACTGCCTTTCTCTCTTTGTTCATAGTGGCAGTAACAAAGGTGAGAAATTGAATATACTGCTGTTGAGCTATAAAGGGAGTTGAATGCCAGGTTTAGTTTTCTCTAGAAGTTTGCAGTGTAGAACATATTTTGAATTGTGGCTCTGAACGAGTATTCCAGTTCTGAATGTTTCACTTGTTTTGCTCTTGAATCTGTCTGCATCCCAGATTGGATGTCCCCTTACAGGTCACCATTGCAGATGCCTATATCAGTTGCAATAACACTGAACCCTTGTTCTGTTGTTCAAATTCTCATAATCATTCTGTGTGTACACCATTGCTTGTTTATTGCAAGAGGGAGGCCTCGTTGTAAAGTTGGTATTATTGAAGCATGGTTCAAAAGATCCCTTTAAAGAACTTTGTATCTACAGATCTCAGGAAACAATGGTTTGATTACAAGAAAGTACTAAATCCTCAATTTGCAGCTGTGAATATTTAATATATAGGAATATTCTCTGACCATTGGACGTATAGGCCTTAACATATCCACCAGTTTGTAATCCTCAATGACAGCATTCAGTAGAGCCCTGTTTTTGCTAGCTTTGTGTCATCCTACCTCTGCAGCCTATGTGTGCGTGTCCTCCTGTCCCCTGCCTCTAATGCCTGGCAAAACGTCATGTGAGGAGGGTTATACTAAACCCTTCTCACCTGAGCTGTTTTTTTTATTTTTTTTATTTTTTATTTGACACCAGGGAATGTTTACAAACATCAGGACAAAAACAGGAGGTCCATTAGAGCCTTAAGCCGCTTGCCTTGCCTAGGGCCTGGGATTAATAATGCTGCTTTCCATGACCTTGCTTGATAAAATTCACCTATTTCCATATCTCATGATTTTTGTGAAATATTCAAATTTGGCAAAATTATTCTTGTTTTCTCAAGATAACATAAGGGCTGTGTGCTTGAAAATTGACATGGCTAAAAAGTTTGTGCAATTTTTCTTAAAATTGCTTTGACACTCGTGCTCATATATACACCATTCATAGTTTTTAGTGAAGTGATGTGAGATTTTACCCATTGCTATGTTCTCCCTGACCTCGATGTGCTAATTAACTAGTGGCTGGCTATTACCGACAGTGCTGCTGTATTCAATTGGAACATTAAGCACCATTATGCTTGAACTAGCCTTGTCCACTGCTCTAGTGTCAGTACCGGTATTACCACCATAGGGTCTACTGTGAAGATCTAAATGTATTTATTTTTTACGATATGAAAGTAGTTTCATCATTCCCACGGTATATGGATCAGGGACCCTATGATTCTACTTTGCTGCCAACACAAATCCGCTGTACCATAATATACCAATATGATATATAGATACATGCACACCCACCTATCCTTACACACACCCCCACCCCATCTTCATTATGGTTTGAGAGTACTTCCTCTGTAGGGCAGATTTATTATTTGAGATGGTCTCTGTCCTGTTCTAAAGGCCCATGTTTTTTTTTTTTTTTATATATCCCACTTTTTAATGGAACAGACCAGCTAGATAGTGTGTTATGTTCTAAACACCGATTCCATTGTTCCCACCAATTTCTCATATTGTGTTGTCTTATTGTTGCCATTTTGGTAGGGGTTTGTGCAAACCAGCTGTTTATATTTAAACTACATTCTTTTCGTCAGTACACACTTCCACTTGCAGTCTTGGATTTCTGTCGCTTTTCATTGCTGTACAGGTCTGCTAAAGTTCTGCATGAGAAAATAGTCTATCGTTTATCAAAAGTGGAATATTCCTTACAGTCAAGACAAGAAAATAATGACCTGATGAGTAGATTCTTAATAAGGAGTTAGCCTAGGAGAATGTGAAATCGGGGAAAGAAGAAACTGGAAAGCATAACATAGAAGGAATTACTATTCTCCACCTCCCACCCCCAGCAATTAACAAGAAATGAAGAAGGTTTGAGAAAACACTGAAGTATCTTCAGGGGTGATAGTATAATTGGAAAATAGATTTTTGCAAGTTACATGCAACAGAACTAGATAACTGACCCAAGGAGTACAAGTCTCTTGTATACACAATCAGGTCTCATAGCCTTCAGGCCTAGAGCCACCCTTCTCTGTTTAGCCCCGTCATTAAGACCACAAATATTAATTGTACAGATTTGTAATTTATTCTCGATCAGGTTGCCTTATTGACTGCCCCTTTTCCAAACCACCCACCAACGCATAGACTTTGTGCTTCTTTCCATCTGTTGTTCAAAAAAAGGATGTCTCTATCCTTGTCTTACGACTGATTATGCCTGCTGTTTCAAAATTCAATAAACTCGCTTCCACCTGATCCCACCCCACTCCTCTCCAGCACCTAGCCATCCCCCACCGTTCCGCTCCCCTACCAATCGCCGAAGGCAGTTGGACTAAGCAGGTCCATTGATGAAGATGCCTCCCCCTCTTAACCTACAGAATAGCAAAACCACATCAACCCGTCAGTACTGCTCCCACCACCTAAACAAACAAACAAAAAAAAACAAAAAACGATGCAGCCTTAGCCACCCCCTCATAAATCACCCAGAGTGAATGCCACAATGTTCACCCGAGCCTACCAAGCCATCTGCATGTTGTTACATGAGTCCTGCAACACATATGCAGCAAAACACCTTATTCTATAAACCTACACTAATTTAACAGCCTTCGAAGAAAGACAAAAGGGTAGCACTAGGGGGAAACAGAGCCAGGCTTGAATGGTCTCCTTAACTTAGCCACGGCCCAGGGTATCAAGAAATTGCCTGACCTTGTTTTCTGTTATAAAATAATGGGCCCTAACTTGCACTACAACCTTAAGCTTTGCCAAGTTCGTTAAATAGGCCTGTGCACCATTGTTTTGAAAGGGTTGAATCAGTTGTCTGAGGCACCCTCTTTCAGCAGCCCTTAAAAGCCGTTTCTGATCCAGGCCACATTAGAAACTGCCCGATAGGAGAAAATTACCCAAAAAAAACAATACATCCATTGGTTTGTCACCCTCCTGTGACCCATAAGTACTTGGCTTAAAAGGAAATTGTTTGGCTCCCTAAATCTCTACTTCCCAGTTCTAATCAGAAAGTTCGGGAAAAGCTCCCTTAAAGAGCCTTACTATATATTTGTCCTCTCCCTCTGACCCTTCAGGGATACTCAGCACTCTGAAGTTATTCCACATAAGTCTATTTTCAAAGTCTTCATGTTTCCACTGGGTATCAGACATCTGAGCCCTATGGGAGCCTGACACTACTTTATGAGCTGATGCCAAGTTACAATCCTAGCTTCCAGTTTTCCTATCCCTTCCAAGAACGTAGCAATTTTCAATAAGCGCTTTAATACTTGAATAAATTGCTTCCAGAGATACTGGGTCCAGAGGGTCTTGAGCTGGATTGTCTCCTCCAGGGTATTTTCCTCCAGGCTCAACGTTACAGAATAGTCCCAAAGAAGTTCACTCCCTTTGATGGCTGACTTAGCCCCTACTTTAATATATTATTGCAGTGAAACCTCTTTCTTTCTCACTGTCCCGGACAAGGCAAACTATCCCCTGTCTCCCATCTAGACTACCCAGGCTGCTCAAATCACTAGATAAACTCACTTCTCCTTTGGTTTGCTTAAAGAAGCCCAGGATAGAGCCTGGGATAAAGCCTGTAGTTGCCTGAGAGCTGGTGGGGTCACCAGAGCTTGCCTCTGAGGTTTGCCTGCCAAGAGTCATTTTCGCCTGGTCCGCTTCTGTTCGCTGTGGGCCCATAGCTGCACCACTTGTTGATACAGTGCCACCCTGGGGTTAGGAGCTTTCGTGCTCTTTGGAGCCATTACAGCAATATACTGGCGTTTCTGCCTGAAAGGCACCCAGGACACAAACCAACACAGCAGTTGAGCCAGCACGATTGTCGGTATAAAGGAGTGGCAAAAGGGGGGTTTTATATATGCCACCATCTTGACTCACAAGGGCTATGCGCCCCTTGGGTGACGGTATGTAAGTTCTATACAAGAGGCTCGTATTCCGTGGGATAAGCAGGTATTGTTTATGGAACTTGGTTTGTCTCTTTTAATGTGTTCACACCAGAGTTTGATATCCTGAAATGTGGCTATCCTCACAACCAACCCAAGATATTCGGTTGGCCATTATGTCGGATAAGCTCAGCAGATGGGTATTCCAGAATGTGGCTTTAACGTCTGTCGGTTTACTTTGTGTTTGGTTTATGCCTCTAATGTGGATGATGCAGATATTTTTAACTTTCTCAATACAGAAGTGACATCATGGCCTCTCCCTCTTAATTTGTGTGGAGACTTTAACATCCACCTCGATGTGATGGGTGGCCAACCATCCTCGGGATATACGAGTTAGAAGCCCGCATTGTATAGACCACTGCTGCGCCCGCAGTTTATAGAGCACTCCTGCGGCTTATAAAAGATTACAGGCTTTTAAATGTGTGTAGTAGGTAGAAGGCTCCAGATTTGGGCTATGACTTTGGCTAGTCAGGCTTTTATAGAAAAATTACCAAGGGTTCTTTCCAATCACAGCCCACTGAATCTTGAAATCCCGATATCTGGTACTCTTAAATCTTGGAGATCTTGGTCTTTTGATTTAAAAAAAAAAAAAAAAAAAAAAAAAACACTTCTGCTAGATACTCTGTTCTCGGCTCTGGACTGTTTGGTATGGGATGCTCTGAAGGCTGGGATCAGGGGTGAAGTACTTAGCTTTGGCCTATTTCAGCAAAAGCAAAGTGAGATTCTGGAGCTATTTAAGTAAGTCTCTTCAGCAGAGGAGAATCTAGTTTAGCTCTTGACCCAAGGTCTGAATACTTCAATCAAAAGATAGCCATTTTAAAATCCAAAGCTAACCAGTACTTTAGCAAACAGGTCGCTGCTAAATTCTTTCAATATAGGTCGGAATGCTATGAGTACTGCGAGGCTGTTAGCAACACGGATCAGGCAAAAGGAGGTTGAAAGGGTGGATATTGGCTAATATAGACGCGAAAGGTAGGCTATGTGAAACTCCATTTGATATTGTGGGGGTTTTCAGTGATTTGTATGGAACCCTTTATACTGAAGGTCTAAAACCCTCCGGAGAAGGATGTGAGGGCCTACTCGGTGGCCTGGAGAGGTTCAGTTCACCTGAAAATGAAAGTGCCATTTTGGACGCCTCTGTCTCTATGGAGAAGATTTGGAAGCTCTGAATTACCTAGCCACTGACAAAGCTACAGGCCCAGATTACCTACCCCGAAGTTCAGGTTTTTCAGCTGGCACAAAAGGGGGTAACTCCACCGTCATGGCAGATGACCATCATAGTGGTTTTCAAGAAGAAGGGAAAGTCTCCAATGTATCCTGATTAATTGTGATGGAAAATCTGTGTCAAAGTTTGGCAGATCGGCTGGTGAAGGTTGTCTCAGGGCTGTCTCGTGGCTTTATCCCGGGCCGCGGGGCACTTGATCACGGTCGTTGGTTGATCACTTTGTTCAATGTTGCCGAGGCGTCCAGAGCGTCAGTGGGCCTGGTCTTACACGATGCTAAGAAGGCCTTCGACCTGGTTTCATGTGGGGTTCTATTGTCTGTTTTGGAGTGGAAGGGCTTTGAGAGGAATTTTATTAGAGTGATTATAGTACTCTATAATGCACCCAAGGCCGGGCTATGAACAATGGGAGTAGAGACGGACACTATTAAAATTTCAAGAGGCACTAGGCAAGGTTGTCCATGCTTGCCTCTGTTATTCTCACTATATATTGATCCTTTTATGGCCCTTCTGGAGAATGGTTCCCATATCAAACCATTTGTGACAAATCAAGTGGAATATAAAGTACTGGCTTATGCGGACTATGTGGCGGTAGTTTAGCCGATCCCTTAACTGCCCTCCCTGCAAACGAAGAGGTGGCTAAGCGATTTGGGGTTTATTCGGTCTATAGGTTTAATGAAGATAAGACACCGGTATTATGCACCAGGGAAACCGTATGCAGTGATCATCAGGTAGTCTGAGATGCACTATATTTGGGGAATCAAGACCACCTCAACCACAAATAATTTTGTAGAACTAAACATAGCACCCTTGTTTGGAGATATCAAGCAGGAGTTGGCTAGGATCAGTCATCTGCGTCTCTTGATTTTGGGGAGAAGCAGTGTGCAAAAAAAAAAAAAAAAAAAAAAATATTTTACCAAAAGTGCTCTATATTTTTGGGGCTGTTCCTTATGAGATTAATAAGGAATGGGTGATCACACTGGAAGATGCATGTCTTAGTTTTCTTGTGGAATTACAGGAGGCCTAGCAGCTAATTTTATTTTATTTCCCAGCTAGGTGGGTAGGTGTAAGGAAATGCCTCCTTGGCATGGTTACCCCCTGACTTTTTGCCTTTGCTGATGCTATGTTTTGAATTGAAAGTGTGCTGAGGCCTGCTAACCAGGCCCCAGCACCAGTGTTCTTTCCCTAACCTGTACTTTTGATTCCACAATTGGCACACCCTGGCATCCAGATAAGTCCCTTATAACTGGTACCTCTGGTACCAAGGGCCCTGATGCCAGGGAAGGTCTCTAAGGGCTGCAGCATGTATTATGCCACCCTGGAGACCCCTCACTCAGCACAGACACACTGCTTACCAGCTTGTGTGCTAGTGAGAACAAAATGAGTAAGTCGACATGGCACTCCCCTCAGGGTGCCATGCCAGCCTCTCACTGCCTATGCAGTATAGGTAAGACACCCCTCTAGCAGGCCTTACAGCCCTAAGGCAGGGTGCACTATACCATAGGTGAGGGTACCAGTGCATGAGCACTGTGCCCCTACAGTGTCTAAGCAAAACCTTAGACATTGTAAGTGCAGGGTAGCCATAAGAGTATATGGTCTGGGAGTCTGTTTTACACGAACTCCACAGCACCATAATGGCTACACTGAAAACTGGGAAGTTTGGTATCAAACTTCTCCGCACAATAAATGCACACTGATGCCAGTGTACATTTTATTGTAAAATACACCACAGAGGGCACCTTAGAGGTGCCCCCTGAAACCTAACCGACTATCTGTGTAGTCTGACTGGTTCCAGCAGCCTGCCACACTAGAGACATGTTGCTGGCCCCATGGGGAGAGCGCCTTTGTCACTCTGAGGCCAGTAACAAAGCCTGCACTGGGTGGAGATGCTAACACCTCCCCCAGGCAGGAGCTGTAACACCTGGCGGTGAGCCTCAAAGGCTCACCCCTTTGTCACAGCACAGCAGGGCACTCCAGCTTAGTGGAGTTGCCCGCCCCCTCCGGCCACGGCCCCCACTTTTGGCGGCAAGGCTGGAGGGAACAAAGAAAGCAACAAGGAGGAGTCACTGGCCAGTCAGGACAGCCCCTAAGGTGTCCTGAGCTGAAGTGACTCTAACTTTTAGAAATCCTCCATCTTGCAGATGGAGGATTCCCCCAATAGGATTAGGGATGTGACCCGCTCCCCTTGGGAGGAGGCACAAAGAGGGTGTACTCACCCTCAGGGCTAGTAGCCATTGGCTACTAACCCCCCAGACCTAAACACGCCCTTAAATTTAGTATTTAAGGGCTCTCCCTGAACCTAGAAATTAGATTCCTGCAACTACAAGAAGAAGGACTGCTGAGCTGAAAGACCCCTGCAGAGGAAGACCAGAAGACACCAACTGCCTTGGGCCCCAGACTTACCGGCCTGTCTCCTGCCTTCCAAAGAACCCTGCTCCAGCGACGCTTTCCAAGGGACCAGCGACCTCTGAATCCTCGAGGACTGTCCTGCTTCGAAAAAGACAAGAAACTCCCGAGGACAGCGGCACTGCTCCAAAAGAACTGCAACTTTGTTACAAGGAGCAGATTTAAAGACCCCTGCAACTCCCTGCAAGAAGCGTGAGACTTGCAACACTGCACCCGGCGACCCCGACTCGACTGGTGGAGAACAACCAACTCAGGGAGGACCCTCCGGCGACTCTATGACTGTGAGTAACCAAAGTTGTCCCCCCTGAGCCCCCACAGCGACGCCTGCAGAGGGAATCCCCAGGCTCCCCCTGACCGCGACTGTCTGAACTCCATTTCCCGACGGCTGGAAAAGACCCTGCACCCGCAGCCCCCAGCCCCTAAAGAAACGGAACTTCTGTGCAGGAGTGACCCCCAGGAGGCCCTCTCCCTTGCCCAGGTGGTGGCTACCCCGAGGAGCCCCCCCCTTGCCTGCCTGCGACGCTGAAGAGATCCCTTGATCTCTCATTGACTTCCATTGAAAACCCGACGCGTGTTTGCACACTGCACCCGGCCGCCCCCGCGCTGCTGAGGGTGTACTTTCTGTGCTGACTTGTGTCCCCCCCCCCGGTGCCCTACAAAACCCCCCTGGTCTGCCCTCCGAAGACGTGGGTACTTACCTGCTGGCAGACTGGAACCGGGGCACCCCCTTCTCTCCATTGAAGCCTATGTGTTTTGGGCACCTCTTTGACCTTTGCACCTGACTGGCCCTGAGCTGCTGGTGTGATAACTTTGGGGTTGCTCTGAACCCCCAACGGTGGGCTACCTTGGACCAAAAACTGAAAACTGTAAGTGACTTACTTACCTGTGAAAACTAACAATAACTTACCTCCCCCAGGAACTGTGAAAATTGCACTGTGTCCACTTTTAAAACGGCTTATTGTGTTTTATGTAAAAAGTATACATGCTAAAGTAATGATTCAAAGTTCCTAGAGTACTTACCTGCAATACCTTTCAAATGAGATATTACATGTAAAATTTGAACCTGTGGTTCTTAAAATAAACTAAGAAAAGATATTTTTCTATAACAAAACCTATTGGCTGGATTTGTCTCTGAGTGTGTGTACCTCATTTATTGTCTATGTGTATGTACAACAAATGCTTAACACTACTCCTTGGATAAGCCTACTGCTCGACCACCCTACCACAAAATAGAGCATTAGTATTATCTCTTTTTACCACTATTTTACCTCTAAGGGGAACCCTTGGACTCTGTGCATGCTATTCCTTAGTTTGAAATAGCACATACAGAGCCAACTTCCTACATTGGTGGATCAGCGGTGGGGTACAAGACTTTGCATTTGCTGGACTACTCAGCCAATACCTGATCACACGACAAATTCCAAAAATTGTCATTAGAACTTGATTTTTGGCAATTTGAAATTGTTCTAAATTCTTTAAAGTCCTGCTAGGGCCTTGTGTTAGTCCCTGTTAGCATTCCTTTTAGAGTTTAAAAGTTTGAATTAGATTCTAGAACCAGTTTTAGATTCTTAAAAAGCATTCCAACTTTTAGAAAAATAATGTCTAGTACAGATATGAATGTGGTGGAACTCGACACCACACCTTACCTCCATCTCCAGATGAAAGAGCTAAGGTCACTCTGTAACATAAGAAAAATAACAATGGGCTCCAGACCTACCAAAGTACAGCTCCAGGAGCTGTTGGCAGAGTATGATAGAGCCAACCCCTCTGTGGATAACACAGAGGAGGATGATAGTGAACTGGAGGAAGAATCCCCTCCACCAGTCCTATCCAGGGAGAACAGGGCCTCTCAAGCCCTGACTCCAAAAATAATAGTCAGAGATGCTGGCTCCCTCACAGGAGGGTCCAGCCTCTCTGAAATCACTGAGGATAACTCCAGTGAAGAGGACATCCAGTTAGCCAGGATGGCCAAAAGATTGGCTTTGGAAAGACAGATCCTAGCCATAGAAAGGGAAAGACAAGAGATGGGCCTAGGACCCATCAATGGTGGCAGCAACATAACTAGGGTCAGAGATTCTCCTGACATGTTGAAAATCCCCAAAGGGATTGTAACTAAATATGAAGATGGTGATGACATCACCAAATGGTTCACAGCTTTTGAGAGGGCTTGTGAAACCAGAAAAGTGAACAAATCTCACTGGGGTGCTCTCCTTTGGGAAATGTTCACAGGAAAGTGTAGGGATAGACTCCTCACACACTCTAAAAAAGATGCAGAATCTTATGACCTCATGAAGGGTACCCTGATTGAGGGCTTTGGATTCTCCACTGAGGAGTATAGGATTAGATTCAGGGGGGCTAAAAAATCCTCGAGCCAGACCTGGGTTGACTTTGTAGACTACTCAGTAAAAACACTAGATGGTTGGATTCAAGGCAATGGTGTAAATGATTATGATGGGCTGTACAATTTATTTGTGAAAGAACACCTATTAAGTAATTGTTTCAATGATAAACTGCATCAGCATCTGGTGGACCTAGGACCAATTTCTCCCCAAGAATTGGGAAAGAAGGCGGACTATTGGGTCAAGACTAGGGTGTCCAAAACTTCCACAGGGGGTGACCAAAAGAAAGGGGTCACAAAACCTCCCCAGGGGAAAGGTGGTGAGACAGCCAAAAACAAAAATAGTAAAGAGTCTTCTACAGGCCCCCAAAAACCTGCACAGGAGGGTGGGCCCAGAGCCTCTTCACAAAACAATTCTGGGTACAAGGGTAAAAACATTGATCCCAAAAAGGCCTGGTGTCGTAACTGTAGTCAGTCTGGACACCAAACTGGAGACAAGGCCTGTCCCAAGAAAGATACCACTTCTAACTCCCATCCAGCTAAAACTGGAATGGCCAGTCTCCAAGTGGGATCAACAGTGTGCCCAGAGCAAATCAGGTGTCACACTGAAGCTACATTAGTCTCTGAGGGTGGGGTGGATTTAGCCACACTGGCTGCCTGGCCCCCTAACATGCAAAAATACAGGCAGCAGCTCTTAATTAATGGGACAAGTGTAGAGGGCCTGAGGGATACAGGTGCCAGTGTCACCATGGTGACAGAGAAACTGGTTTCCCCTGGCCAATACCTGACTGGACAAACCTATCCAGTCACCAATGCTGACAATCAGACTAAAGTACATCCCATGGCAATGGTAACTTTAGAGTGGGGAGGGGTCAATGGCCTGAAACAGGTGGTGGTCTCCTCAAATATCCCAGTAGACTGTTTGCTTGGAAACGACCTGGAGTCCTCAGCATGGTTTGAGGTAGAACTGAAAACCCATGCAGCCATGCTGGGTATCCCTGAACTGGTGTGTGTCAAGACTAGGGCACAGTGCAAGGCACAGGGTGAAAAAGTAGAGCTGGAGTCTGGAAAAATGGCCCAGCCTACCAAGAGAAAAGGAAAGTCAGCTGGGAAACCAGCTGCAACACAACACCAAAAAGAGAACCTCTCTTCTCAGGAAGAAGTTCTGCCCTCTGAGGGAACTGAGCCTATGGAGCTGGAACCTTATCAGGTTGAGCTCTTGGGCCCAGGGGGACCCTCAAGGGAAGAGTTGTGTAAGGGACAAGAAACCTGTCCCTCTCTTGAAGGCCTTAGGCAGCAAGCTGCTGAAGAGTCCAAAGGCAAGAAAAATGGAACACATAGGGTCTATTGGGAAGATGGACTCCTGTACACTGAGGCAAGAGATCCCAAACCTGGTGCCACTAGGAGAGTGGTAGTGCCTCAGGGTTTCAGAGAGTTTATTCTGACCTTAGCCCATGATATTCCCCTTGCTGGGCATTTGGGACAAACCAAGACGTGGGAGAGGTTAGTCAACCACTTCTACTGGCCCAATATGTCCCAGAAGGTTAAGGAGTTTTGCCTCTCCTGCCCCACCTGTCAAGCCAGTGGTAAGACAGGTGGGCATCCAAAGGCCCCCCTCATTCCACTTCCAGTGGTGGGGGTCCCCTTTGAAAGAGTGGGTGTGGACATAGTTGGTCCACTAGAACCTCCCACAGCCTCAGGAAATATGTACATCCTAGTAGTAGTGGATCATGCTACTAGGTATCCTGAAGCTATTCCCCTTTGGTCGACTACTGCCCCTGCAGTAGCCAAGGCCCTCATTGGTATCTTTACCAGAGTGGGTTTCCCTAAGGAGGTGGTTTCTGACAGAGGTACCAACTTCATGTCAGCTTACCTAAAACACATGTGGAATGAGTGTGGAGTGACTTATAAATTCACTACACCATATCATCCACAAACTAATGGCCTTGTTGAGAGATTCAACAAGACATTAAAGGGCATGATCATGGGGCTCCCAGAAAAACTCAAAAGGAGATGGGATGTCCTCCTGCCATGTCTGCTTTTTGCTTACAGAGAGGTGCCTCAGAAGGGAGTAGGATTCTCACCCTTTGAACTTCTGTTTGGCCACCCTGTAAGGGGACCACTTGCTCTTGTTAAAGAAGGCTGGGAGAGACCTCTTCATGAGCCTAAACAAGACATAGTGGACTATGTACTTGGCCTTCGCTCAAGGATGGCAGAGTACATGGAAAAGGCAAGTAAAAACCTTGAGGCCAGCCAACAACTCCAGAAGTTGTGGTATGACCAAAAGGCTGCACTGGTTGAATTCCAACCAGGGCAGAAAGTCTGGGTTCTGGAGCCTGTGGCCCCCAGGGCACTTCAGGACAAATGGAGTGGCCCTTACCCAGTACTAGAGAGGAAGAGTCAGGTCACCTACCTGGTGGACCTGGGCACAAGCAGGAGCCCCAAGAGGGTGATCCATGTGAACCGCCTTAAGCTCTTCCATGACAGGGCTGATGTAAATATGTTAATGGTAACAGATGAGGACCAGGAAGCTGAGAGTGAGCCTCTCCCTGATCTCCTCTCATCAGACCCTAAAGATGGCTCAGTGGATGGGGTGATCTACTCAGACACCCTCTCTAGCCAACAGCAAGCTGACTGTAGGAAGGTCCTACAACAGTTTGCTGAACTCTTTTCCCTAACCCCTGGTCAGACACACCTGTGTACCCATGATGTGGACACAGGAGACAGCATGCCTGTCAAAAACAAAATATTTAGACAGTCTGATCAAGTTAAGGAAAGCATCAAGGTGGAAGTCCACAAGATGCTGGAATTGGGAGTAATAGAGCACTCTGACAGCCCCTGGGCTAGCCCAGTGGTCTTAGTCCCCAAACCTCACACCAAAGATGGAAAGAGAGAGATGAGGTTTTGTGTGGACTACAGAGGTCTCAACTCTGTCACCAAGACAGATGCCCATCCCATTCCTAGAGCTGATGAGCTCATAGACAAATTAGGGGCTGCCAAATTCTTAAGTACCTTTGACTTAACAGCAGGGTACTGGCAAATCAGAATGGCCCCTGGAGCAAAAGAAAAGACAGCATTCTCCACACTTGATGGGCATTATCAGTTCACTGTGATGCCCTTTGGTTTAAAGAATGCCCCTGCCACCTTCCAAAGGTTGGTGAATCAAGTCCTTGCTGGGCTGGAATCCTTTAGTGCAGCTTATCTTGATGATATTGCTGTCTTCAGCTCCACCTGGCAGGATCACCTGGTCCACCTGAAGAAGGTTTTGAAGGCCCTGCAATCTGCAGGCCTCTCTATCAAGGCATCCAAATGCCAGATAGGGCAGGGAACTGTGGTTTACTTGGGACACCTTGTAGGTGGAGGCCAAGTTCAGCCACTCCAACCCAAGATCCAGACTATTCTGGACTGGGTAGCTCCAAAAACCCAGACTCAAGCCAGGGCATTCCTTGGCTTGACTGGGTACTATAGGAGGTTTGTGAAGGGATATGGATCCATTGTGACAGCCCTCACAGAACTCACCTCCAAGAAAATGCCCAAGAAAGTAAACTGGACTGTAGAATGCCAACAGGCCTTTGACACCCTGAAACAAGCTATGTGCACAGCACCAGTTCTAAAAGCTCCAGATTACTCCAAGCAATTCATTGTGCAAACAGATGCCTCTGAACATGGGATAGGGGCAGTTTTGTCCCAAACAAATGATGATGGCCTTGACCAGCCTGTTGCTTTCATTAGCAGGAGGTTACTCCCCAGGGAGCAGCGTTGGAGTGCCATTGAGAGGGAGGCCTTTGCTGTGGTTTGGTCCCTGAAGAAGCTGAGACCATACCTCTTTGGTACTCACTTCCTAGTTCAGACTGACCACAGACCTCTCAGATGGCTGATGCAAATGAAAGGTGAAAATCCAAAACTGTTGAGGTGGTCCATCTCCCTACAGGGAATGGACTTTGTAGTGGAACACAGACCTGGGACTGCCCATGCCAATGCAGATGGCCTTTCCAGGTTCTTCCACTTAGAAAATGAAGACTCTCTTGGGAAAGGTTAGTCTCATCCTCTTTCGTTTGGGGGGGGGGGGGGGGGTGTGTAAGGAAATGCCTCCTTGGCATGGTTACCCCCTGACTTTTTGCCTTTGCTGATGCTATGTTTTGAATTGAAAGTGTGCTGAGGCCTGCTAACCAGGCCCCAGCACCAGTGTTCTTTCCCTAACCTGTACTTTTAATTCCACAATTGGCACACCCTGGCATCCAGATAAGTCCCTTATAACTGGTACCTCTGGTACCAAGGGCCCTGATGCCAGGGAAGGTCTCTAAGGGCTGCAGCATGTATTATGCCACCCTGGAGACCCCTCACTCAGCACAGACACACTGCTTACCAGCTTGTGTGTGCTAGTGAGAACAAAATGAGTAAGTCGACATGGCACTCCCCTCAGGGTGCCATGCCAGCCTCTCACTGCCTATGCAGTATAGGTAAGACACCCTTCTAGCAGGCCTTACAGCCCTAAGGCAGGGTGCACTATACCATAGGTGAGGGTACCAGTGCATGAGCACTGTGCCCCTACAGTGTCTAAGCAAAACCTTAGACATTGTAAGTGCAGGGTAGCCATAAGAGTATATGGTCTGGGAGTCTGTTTTACACGAACTCCACAGCACCATAATGGCTACACTGAAAACTGGGAAGTTTGGTATCAAACTTCTCCGCACAATAAATGCACACTGATGCCAGTGTACATTTTATTGTAAAATACACCACAGAGGGCACCTTAGAGGTGCCCCCTGAAACCTAACCGACTATCTGTGTAGGCTGACTGGTTCCAGCAGCCTGCCACACTAGAGACATGTTGCTGGCCCCATGGGGAGAGTGCCTTTGTCACTCTGAGGCCAGTAACAAAGCCTGCACTGGGTGGAGATGCTAACACCTCCCACAGGCAGGAGCTGTAACACCTGGCGGTGAGCCTCAAAGGCTCACCCCTTTGTCACAGCACAGCAGGGCACTCCAGCTTAGTGGAGTTGCCCGCCCCCTCCGGCCACGGCCCCCACTTTTGGCGGCAAGGCTGGAGGGAACAAAGAAAGCAACAAGGAGGAGTCACTGGCCAGTCAGGACAGCCCCTAAGGTGTCCTGAGCTGAAGTGACTCTAACTTTTAGAAATCCTCCATCTTGCAGATGGAGGATTCCCCCAATAGGATTAGGGATGTGACCCCCTCCCCTTGGGAGGAGGCACAAAGAGGGTGTACTCACCCTCAGGGCTAGTAGCCATTGGCTACTAACCCCCCAGACCTAAACACGCCCTTAAATTTAGTATTTAAGGGCTCTCCCTGAACCTAGAAATTAGATTCCTGCAACTACAAGAAGAAGGACTGCTGAGCTGAAAGACCCCTGCAGAGGAAGACCAGAAGACACCAACTGCCTTGGCCCCAGACTTACCGGCCTGTCTCCTGCCTTCCAAAGAACCCTGCTCCAGCGACGCTTTCCAAGGGACCAGCGACCTCTGAATCCTCCGAGGACTGTCCTGCTTCGAAAAAGACAAGAAACTCCCGAGGACAGCGGCACTGCTCCAAAAGAACTGCAACTTTGTTACAAGGAGCAGATTTAAAGACCCCTGCAACTCCCCGCAAGAAGCGTGAGACTTGCAACACTGCACCCGGCGACCCCGACTCGACTGGTGGAGAACAACCAACTCAAGGAGGACCCTCCGGCGACTCTACGACTGTGAGTAACCAAAGTTGTCCCCCCGGGCCCCCACAGCGACGCCTGCAGAGGGAATCCCCAGGCTCCCCCTGACCGCGACTGTCTGAACTCCATTTCCCGACGGCTGGAAAAGACCCTGCACCCGCAGCCCCCAGCCCCTAAAGAAACGGAACTTCTGTGCAGGAGTGACCCCCAGGAGGCCCTCTCCCTTGCCCAGGTGGTGGCTACCCCGAGGAGCCCCCCCCTTGCCTGCCTGCGACGCTGAAGAGATCCCTTGATCTCTCATTGACTTCCATTGAAAACCCGACGCGTGTTTGCACACTGCACCCGGCCGCCCCCGCGCTGCTGAGGGTGTACTTTCTGTGCTGACTTGTGTCCCCCCCGGTGCCCTACAAAACCCCCCTGGTCTGCCCTCCGAAGACGCGGGTACTTACCTGCTGGCAGACTGGAACCGGGGCACCCCCTTCTCTCCATTGAAGCCTATGTGTTTTGGGCACCTCTTTGACCTTTGCACCTGACCGGCCCTGAGCTGCTGGTGTGATAACTTTGGGGTTGCTCTGAACCCCCAACGGTGGGCTACCTTGGACCAAAAACTGAAAACTGTAAGTGACTTACTTACCTGTGAAAACTAACAATAACTTCCTCCCCCAGGAACTGTGAAAATTGCACTAAGTGTCCACTTTTAAAACAGCTTATTGTGTTTTATGTAAAAAGTATACATGCTAAAGTAATGATTCAAAGTTCCTAGAGTACTTACCTGCAATACCTTTCAAATGAGATATTACATGTAAAATTTGAACCTGTGGTTCTTAAAATAAACTAAGAAAAGATATTTTTCTATAACAAAACCTATTGGCTGGATTTGTCTCTGAGTGTGTGTACCTCATTTATTGTCTATGTGTATGTACAACAAATGCTTAACACTACTCCTTGGATAAGCCTACTGCTCGACCACCCTACCACAAAATAGAGCATTAGTATTATCTCTTTTTACCACTATTTTACCTCTAAGGGGAACCCTTGGACTCTGTGCATGCTATTCCTTACTTTGAAATAGCACATACAGAGCCAACTTCCTACAGTAGGGTTCAGTACCTAACTTCACGTTTTACTATTGGGCCTGTATGCTACAACATATGGGAATATTAATAACGGGAAGTCCTGATGGAATAAGTCCTGCTGAAACTCCATCTAGCTACAAATTAGCTCTGGGTAGCGAGGCTAAGGGTATTTTTCTCAAAAATGTCGAAGCCCTATCTTTTTTAGATGTTTTTGTTTTCAAGCTGTTTCCTGGCCTCGGTTTATACTGTATTTTATCGGTATTATATATTTTCCCTTTTCCTCCTTTTTTTTTTTTTTTTTTTTTTTTTTTTCTCTTCTGGGTTTTAGGGCTTCTAATAGGGATATTACTGCTACAGCTTTTCAAGACATTTTTAAATGGTTTTTATATTGTTGGTACTAGCTATTTGTGTTATTTTTCAATTTGTCTGCTGCACTTGTGAATGGATGTTAAACAAAACTAATAATAATTAAAAAAAAAACTAGATAATTGAAGGATATAAAAGTTGACAGCCACTGTCAATCACTAAAGATCGTATATAGCTAAAAACAAAAGATTACTTTTTTAATTTGTTCTAGATGCAAAGCATATAAGAATATACATCCAACTATGCGACATGGATAAGGAGAATATCACATGTAATTTTGAATATGCAGTCTGTTTTAGAATGCCCTACTGGTAGATGCTGTGTAGCCAGCACTACTTTCCCACTTAAACACATTATGCAACAATTAAGGGCATTAAAAAATAATGGTAAAACATATCTAGGAGCGAGACATTTCACAGATTTACATAAGTGACCCTACCCTTGCAAGTTATTTTGCAGTGGATAAAGTAGGATGACTGAATCATACCATATTAAAATCTATTTTTCACACAAAAAGCTTTGATGCTTTTATTGCACAAAATGCTCTGGTATCAAAACACATTTAATGAAGGAGCTGTGAGACATGGGAAATAATTGCCTGTAAATTACAGATTTCTGTAGCATAATAAGTCCCCAGTCACAATCCTCAGGCCACTTTGCAGAGTTTATCATTGTTAGAGATACCGTGGTTATGCAGTACAGAAGACCAAATTATGCTGCAATCTTATCAGAGTGATTCAGCAAAAAATGCAAACTATGCTGCCCATCCTCTGTCAGTATTATTTTGATCCATTCCAGATGGAAGCAAAATTTGTAGTGCAATTTGCACACTGTGGCAAATTCAGTAATTCCATTTTTATGTGGTAAAGGCTGCAGTCACAATCTCCAAAATCCTGTTGGTCACCATTGCCCATTGTTGTATTAACATGTTGTTTTTTCCAAGAACGGTAAAATGAGCATAAACATTGTGGATCAAACCATTGCTTTTTAAACTTAATGCCCCAAAATAAACATAAATATATGAAAAATACATAATAAGTACAGTGTATGATTTGGTCCTATATTGCCATGTCGGGATTCTAGTGACATTCATAAACCACTATGTCTCTATATTGCATGTTATTTTCATTGGGCAGAGTCACATTGGACCCAAGAAACCTTCGTCATATGCTGGAACCCTTGCCCTTATTTTCACCACTTTTCGTGGGACTAAGGCGCAGCAAGGCCCTAGTGAACCATATATATTTAGTTTTTTGGGTCCAACATGACTACCCAGTGAAAATAACGTGCACTCCAGCGGTGTGTGTATATATCAAGCAGTTTTTTATTTCTTGATCAAATAATCTTAATTTAACAGCAAATGGATGACAGAATACTGAACGCGTTCAGTGCTCCTGGTGCCTTGTTCACGGGTGAGTGGCTGTAGAAACAACAAACATATATCACTAAAACAAAACGTGTAAACATCGACAAAGGACGAGAATGTCCCCCCGTGGCAGGTGGAAGTTAGTGGCCATATGTAAAGGCTTATAAACTCTTAAGTGTACCTGCATATAAACTTTTCAGATAATAGAAAAGGTAGTAGCAAAGGTTAAATACATCTTATAAATTCATATTTCTTAATTGCCAAGCGTATAGGGTAAAATTAGTTCAAAGGAAACTGAAAAGTGCGCAAATTGGCTTTGCATTACCATAGAAATCCACAGTTCAAATACGAAAACATACCAGTCGACACAAATCAAAAAGTACACTTATGAGCCTTTAAATATCACGGAATAAAAACGTGCTTGATATATCCACACACACTGGAGTGTACGTTATTTTCACTGGGCAGTCTCACATTAAACCCAGGAAACATTTGTCGTATGTATGCGGGGAGTCTTGCCTGTATGAGCACTATATATACTAGGAATTCTGAAACCAAACCTTAGAACCTTTTTTTTTTTTTAACTAGTAAATGCCACAGATGTGAAATGTTTAAAGCCAGAAATCAGGTTAATGTGTTGGTTCCTGATGCATGTGGTGTGATGGTAGCGTATATGTGTTCAGATTCCACTGTGTCATCTATTTTCATTGAAGCCAGCTCTGTCACCGTGCACTCATTCTGCTCTGTACAGCTTCTCTTGTTCAATACTTTGATACCGCAATAACAAGGTTAACCAAAATTCACTTTACTGCTCTTTGGAGCTGTGCCAAATCTATACCATTTACCTAAAAATGTAGTACTGAATAATAAAAATAAATGCTGTCTATTGCTCTCCGATAGATTTCGCGTTCCCAGGGAGCAGTTACACACACAGCCCTAATGGATGGTTCCACACAAAGAATACAGATTCTTCCATCAGATTCAAGCCTTAACTTACCATCTCGGATTCAGGTAAGCTTATGCTTTGAAAAGATTTCTTCCTATATGTTTTACTCTTAATGTAAACCGTTCAACTAGCACCCATGAGTGAGGTGGTGTTTCATCCTTGTAGTTACTTGCCACTTAATACCCATGTTGTTTTGATCAGTTTAAATTCAATTGGAAAAACACCATTTGTTCCTCTGCCCTTATAGTTTTGTAGAATGAACGGCTTTCTTTTTGGAGAAAAAAAAAACACCTGGAACCCACCTGCATCTGGTCTGGGAATGCCACGTGCCTTTTCAGAGCAAAAATGCAAATAAACCAAATCCCATTTAATCCCTAGACCAATTAAGCCAGATCGAGATTTCTTAATTTCTTCACGTTTAGAACAAATCTACACTGTAGCTGTATTCAAAAGATGTGAATATTTTAGCAATCTAATGCTGTTTAGAGCTTGTTTGTAATCCATTTGTTTGTTTCTGAAATTTGTGAAAAGTAGTGAGAGTATGAAATTAAATAGAAAAGATCTTTTGATGCAGAACCTGAACTCTTGTTAAATGCCATTTTCAGTTAACCCTCGCCCGAATCCCTTTTTTTGTATGAAGCCGTGATGACTCCTAAATTTTGACACCTGAGTGGCCAAATATACACTAAGCAAGTCTGCCCCACCTCCAAAGACTTGTTTTAGACAAAGGGCCAAATAAAAAAAAACTAAAACATGTACAGTACAATTTTTGGTTAGCAGAGGGTGGTTGGGCAAGAAGGATGCACTTGAAGTTGTGTGTTTGCTTACATTAGTCCTCCCACCACTAGTTGTCCAGCCTCTAATTTCAGAAAGCAGTACCAGGGAGTAAAAGGAAGAAACTTGTGCTGCCCTTGGTAACTGGGGCCTCATTGAGCCCATGGTGGACCAGTGCTGAATCAGCCTAAGATTCTCTTTTTAGTTTGTGTCCTTCAAGCCAATTTTAGCTGTTTGTAAGTGAAAGCCTCTCGTGGACTGTACAAAAACGTGTAAAGAGCTTAGTCATTGCTTACCATTGGTTGGCTTTGTTGTTGCTCTGATGTGTTTTCCTTTCGCTGTCACCCTTTCTACCCCTGCAATGTTTTGTACAAGAGATTTTGCCCTCTGAACGAAACACGGAGTGCTGGAAGGTAAATCACTCCTTGCAGCCGTCTGTGGTAATTGCTACAGAACATTCTCTAACATGTAGTCCTACAAGACAGGTTCTTATGACTCACAAGACTTGCTCCAGCTGTGAACATAGGCTTTGTCTTACTCAACCTAAGCCTCCTAATGAAGTGCACGCCCCTAAATGCACTGAAGCGGAGGGACTAACCTTAACGTTGTCAATCATCCTACCATGAAATTAAACTTATTTGAAACAAATAAAGAGGAATATTCGCTCTTTGATCCAGGACTATACTTCTTCACAAATGTGACTTCATAAATTAATGTTTAATGAATTAAAACACAATTGTATATAAATTGCTGTATATCCGGAAACACAGGTAGTTTTTGATTAGTGCTTCACTTGTAGCTGATGAGATCCATGGTTGAAAGGATCCTGTTCAGTTTGCATGTCCATACCACCAAGCTGTCTCACCATTGACTGGCCCTACCTTAGTGTGCTGATGTTGTAGATCCTCCCTGTTGCCCTGCAGTTCTGTACAGTTATGAAACTAGACAAAAGAGTAATTGTAGGAAGTTGGCTCTGTATGTACTATTTCAAAGTAAGAAATAGCATGCACAGAGTCCAAGGGTTCCCCTTAGAGGTAAGGTAGTGGCAAAAAGAGATAATTCTAATGCTCTATTTTGTGGTAGTGTGGTCGAGCAGTAGGCTTATCAGAGGGTAGTGTTAAGCATTTGTTGTACACACACAGGCAATAAATGAGGAACACACACTCAAAGACAATTCCAGGCCAATAGGTTTTTGTATAGAAAAATATATTTTCTTCGTTTATTTTAAGAACCACATGTTCAAGATTCACAAACAATACTTTAAATGAAAGGTATTTCACTTAGGAACTTTAGGAACTTTGAGTTAGCAAAATAGCATATACAGTTTTCACACAAATGGCATATAGCTATTTTAAAACTAGACACAGTGCAATTTTCGACAGTTCCTGGGGGAGGTAAGTGTTTGTTAGTTTTGTAGGTAAGTAAACCACCTACAGGGTTCAAAGTTGGGTCCAAGGTAGCCCACCGTTGGGGGTTCAGGGCAACCCCAAAGTTACCACACCAGCAGCTCAGGGCCGGTCAGGTGCAGAGGTCAAAGTGGTGCCCAAAACGCATAGGCTTCAATGGAGAAGGGGGTGCCCCGGTTCCAGTCTGCCAGCAGGTAAGTACCCGTGTCTTCGGAGGGCAGACCAGGGGGGTTTTGTAGGGTGCCGGGGGGGGACACAAGTCAGCACAAAAAGTACACCCTCAGCGGCACGGGGGCGGCCGGGTGCAGTGTGCAAACAGGCGTTGGGTTTGCAATGTAATCCAATGGGAGACCAAGGGGTCTCTTCAGCGATGCAGGCAAGGGGGGGGGGCTCCTCTGGGTAGCCACCACCTGGGAAAGGGAGAGGGCCACCTGGGGGTCGCTCCTGCACTGGGGTTCGGATCCTTCAGGTCCTGGGGGCTGCGGGTGCAGTGTCCTTACCAGGCGTCGGTCCTTTGAAGCAGGCAGTCGCGGTCAGGGGGAGCCTCGGGATTCCCTCTGCAGGTGTCGCTGTGGGGGCTCAGGGGGGTCAACTCTGGCTACTCACAGGCTCGCAGTCGCCGGGGAGTCCTCCCTGTAGTGTTTGTTCTCCACAAGTCGAGCCGGGGGTGTCGGGTGCAGAGTGCAAAGTCTCACGCTTCCGGCGGGAAACGTGTGTTGTTTCAAAGTTGCTTCTTTGTGGAGCAGAGCCGCTGTCCTCGGGAGTTCTTGGTCCTTCTAGGTCCTTCTAGATGCAGGGCAGTCCTCTGAGGCTTCAGAGGTCGCTGGACCCTGTGGAATGCGTCGCTGGAGCAGTGTCTTTAGAAATGGGGAGACAGGCCGGTAGAGCTGTGGCCAAAGCAGTTGGGGTCTTCGTCTTCTCTGCAGGTTTTTCAGCTCAGCAGTCCTTCTTCGTCTTAGGTTGCAGGAATCTATCTTGCTGGATTCTGGGAGCCCCAAAATACTCGATTTAGGGGTGTGTTTAGGTCTGGAGGGGTTAGTAGCCAATGGCTACTAGCCCTGAGGGTGGCTACACCCTCTTTGTGCCTCCTCCCTGAGGGGAGGGGGGCACATTCCTATCCCTATTGGGGGAATCCTCCATCTGCAAGATGGAGGATTTCTAAAAGTTAGAGTCACCTCAGCTCAGGACACCTTAGGGGCTGTCCTGACTGGCCAGTGACTCCTCCTTGTTTTTCTCATTATCTCCTCCGGCCTTGCCGCCAAAAGTGGGGCCGTGGCCGGAGGGGGCGGGCAACTCCACTTGCTGGAGTGCCCTGGGGTGCTGTAACAAAGGGGGTGAGCATAAGATATGCTGCAGCCCTTAGAGACCTTCCCTGGCATCAGAGCCCTTGGTACCAGGGGTACCAGTTACAAGTGACTTACCTGGATGCCAGGGTGTGCCAATTGTGTGAACAAAAGTACAGGTTAGGGAAAGAACACTGGTGCTGGGGCCTGGTTAGCAAGGCTCAGCACACTTTCAAATCAAAACATAGCATCAGCAAAGGCAAAAAGTCAGGGGGTAACCATGCCAAGGAGGCATTTCCTTACAGTAATTGATTATTTTAGCCTGTGTTAAGTCCCTGCTTGCTGTCACATCCCCCTCTATATTTCCTTTTATCTTATCTTGTTTTCACAGAGAATTAGTTTTAGTGTATTTTTGCCTGTGAATGGCCTGATTGCATGTATTGTACTTTCCCTAGCTTACCCGATGTGCTAAGTGTATGGTAATTTCATTTTTTTATTCAATGGAGTTCCTAAGAGGCAATGGAGAGCTATTTCTATAGTCCATGCCATGGGATCAAGCACCTGCACACACATAGATAATTAGTGTGGGCTTGTGTCGGATTGGCGGGTTGGTTAGAAAAAGGATATCGCTAGCCTGACCACTTTAAAAAAAACTTTAAAACCTTTTGGCATACATGCAGCTTTTCTGCACAATCACTTTTCTTAAACATTGATAGAAAAGCCAAAGGTTTTACACACAGTTCAATACTCGATGTACAATCCACTTGACTTGACCTATCATTTTTCAAATTGTGTTTACATTACCTTTTGAAACTTCTACCTTTCAACTCCTATCATTGTTTCTTATGCCACTTTGAGGTACATTTTCAGTTATATTTATGACTACTAGTATAATTCAAAGGAATACATTGGATAAATCTAATCAGTCTCATAATCTGAAGCCATAGACTGTAGAACCATCCCTATGTTAGGCATATCTGACGGGCTTAAGCACAGAAACTACCACTCAGGTTACAGAGACATTACAATTTCAGCCAGTACACGTCTCCTAGGTTACAGTAGTCACATGATCAGGCCTCACACAGCAGTAGTTGTGATAAATATTATAAGGCTAAATCAGTGGAGATGATGAAATGCTTCACACAGTGTGACTGGAATAGGAAATAGGTAAAGGAATCCACATTTGATGCTTGCAGATGAAGAAACAAATGTTTTGTTATTAGCATCATTCAAATACCAAAACAACCTCGTAATTCTTTTGTTTTCTTCTCATGAATAAGTAGTATTAGAATAAAGGTATAAGCAACAATGATTGTCTCACACAAAATTCAGGTTGACTAACAGTGGTTTCATAGCATTGTTCGTTATGTCTTTTAATTTTACACTTGTAAGGGGCATTATTTGATTTGTACAGGACCATATGACGTAAGTTAGCAGTGGAGCAAATCCAATTCACACACTATGGAAAGAAGGTACTCTAGCTTGTTTGAAGTCTTCCTTTAAAATGTTCTCTGTTCCATTTTCTTGATTCATCTTGTCTTTTGCTTTCACGTATTGGCGGTAAGCACAGGTACATGTTGGTTAATCTATTCAAAGTGATCCTTTTGAAACATAACTTGAGTTGTATTTAAATGACTGCTTCTGTTTGTCAGCTAATAGATAGGAAATTTCCTGTAGGGCTTGAATGCATCAATTCTGAAAGCAGTTTTCATGATAGAATCTTATATGATGCAGTAATAGTGTAGTCAGAACAGTGACTTGTACCACGGCATTATTATTCTCATAAAATAGAAATGTAGAGCAGTTATAAAGATTGTTATGTAAACACTATTATTTGTGTTTGAAAATGTTTGATCATTAAAAATGACTGATAGGCCCTGACTGTTCAAAGGGATTAGTGGAGGGCCCACTTTGCTATGCCAAGCAAAATTACTCACATGGAGGTTTTCCAGCACTTTCATGATGGTTCTTTACCCAGGGATTTTTCTGAAGTTGCTCACCGTGGCTGGCATCAGTGCATTCTGGTAGTTATAGTTCAGTCATTTTCACAATGTGACCTTTCATTCACTTTAAGCGATTATGTATGTTGAAAAGTGAATTTTAGGATTTACTACTCGTCTGTCATATCTTTGGGATGCTTGGAATACTGGCTCATTAATTTAGGAGGAAGTATACTTTCACAAAGCATAATGTAATCCACTGACTCTGGAAAACTTTTTTTTGAAACAGTGAGGGAGATGGACATGTAAATAGAAGGAATGCTTTGCCACTAAGTTGATGCAAGGCTGTGAAGATTAGGGAATTTGAGAGCTAGACATTTGCACTTTCAGTGGATGTCTTTAATATCATTGTGCACTTCTGTTTTTGACGTTCATTAACTTTTTTTGCAATATTAGCATATTTAGTAGGATGATAATCTAAGATTAAAATTGTATTGTCAGATTGTTACAGATCAACAGACAGGCCAGAAGATTCAGATTGTGACATCGCTTGATCAGGGTGCAGGAGGGAAACAATATATATTGACCAACTCAGATGGCTCCTCCTCTAGCAAAGTGATCATCGCCAGACAGGACTCCAGCCAGGGCAAAGTGTACTTATCTCCAGATAGCACTGGTATCAACCAGCTATTTTTTGCAGGCGCTGATGGTAACACTCAACACTTCCAGGTAAGTTAGCAGAAAGTCTTTATTGTAAATGGATTATATTCATGTGATGCTTTCCCTTGCTTAACGTGCAGATTTAGTACTTTAGTTGCAACTTGACTCTTGCAAGGTCAATTTTTTTTATTTGTACAGGGATCCGTGGCATGGGATCGCAGTAGAGCAAAAAGAATTGAAACACTGTGCACTGTTGGACCTCAGTTTTAGTTGGTACTTCCCTGTAATCTTTTGTATGATAATTTGTCTTTGAGTTTGTACCCTTAAACTATTGCTTGTCCTGCAGTGAATAAATCCCTCTACTACTGCGAATGTTCTATTAGTGTTGCAAGACACATGTCCAACTTCTATTAGCAATCTTTACCCTGTCTACGGCTTCTGCATCTTCCTTTGTTCACCATCTCCATGCCTAATGGCCGATGTGTAGTTCTCCACTGTCCAGTGATCCATTGCTTTTTAGTTAGACTTGTGCTTCACACCTTCTTATAGGTTTCTATTTTGTTCTAAGAAAATAGCACATCACCAATAAGAGCAGAAGTCTTCTACCTGAGAGAAAGCAGAGAAGGTATTTGAGCGTGAAAATCAAACTTTCATTCTCCCCA
Source organism: Pleurodeles waltl (assembly GCF_031143425.1). Classification (NCBI taxonomy): domain Eukaryota; kingdom Metazoa; phylum Chordata; class Amphibia; order Caudata; family Salamandridae; genus Pleurodeles; species Pleurodeles waltl. Next base: position 651,580,271 of record NC_090442.1, read on the forward strand.
GCGCAACATACAGGTTTGTTTCCAGGGGGAGATTTTAGTGAGATAGGGAATTAATGGAATAGTGGGTGGGAGAACTGTAAATAGAGATTGGACTCTTTTCTAATAGAAAATCGACCAGCCTCTCTCCTCCCATCTTCCCCAGATCAACTCTCACGTGAGAGGAAGGAAACTCTTTTTGTTGTATTGGTTGGAGACCTTTGTGTAGCTCCATTTTCAATAAGACTGATTTATTTTTTCAAACCTCACTTTTCTCTCCAGAAAAAAAAGAAGCTTAAAATTACTCAGATAAATAAGTTTCTGAACTTCGGTAATATTCTTTACTGCAGATTCCTTTTCTTTAGACTACACCCAGGCATCGGAATTGATCTGGGAACTACCCCAGCAATGCTCCTGTATGCAAATAGGTGCGTTGTGTGACTGCATTTAGTTGGTAATGCTCCAGAAGTAATGGAGGAGAGCTGTATAAAAGCGTTACCCCTTAGCTGACATCAGTTTCATCAATCTTTCTTCTTCTATGCACTCGGATGTAAAGCATCTTACAAGTTATCAATGACCCTGAGGAATCTGTGGTTAGAGTATCCACCATGAAGAGCATTACCGAAGATAAGTAACATTTTCCACTGATAGATACTTCTAATCAGATGCCTCACCTTTTAGAATATATATCATAGCAGTACCTCTCAAAAAGGCAAAAGGTTCTGGGAGTGAACTCAGATTAGAGTCTTTCGGGACCAAGTTGGCAAAGTGACCTTCCTGCTGGACTTAAGTAACAAGGCAGTAGTGCTTTGTGAACATTTGCACAGATTTGTACCTCTCATGCCTTTCACTCTGGTGGAACAAACCCTTTTAGAATATGCTTCTTGGCCAGTGCCAAACAGATTTTATTGGCAAGGACTATCCACCTTGACGATGTTCACAAACTTCCAACTATAAAACCCTGCAATCGTCTGCATGTTGAGCGTCCCCATGAGTTTTCACTGCATCACCTGCATATGCCATCCAGTATCTCAGGCGACGAGGATTCATGAAGCCAGGAGTTCAAGAAGTAGAGTTGCCTTCACTGAGACCAATGAGTGAGCTCTTAATATCAGGATTATACTGAAGGTCCCGGACTCGCTGCATCAGTGGAAGGAGCTTGAGCGCCACTGTAACCAAGACAGCCCCAATGAAGTTAATCATCTGCGTGGGGCGCAGGTGGGCCTTTTGCATTGTTTATGGGAAACTCCAAAAATGTTGGGCATTCATGTGAAGGTATTGTGCGACTTACTGAGGTGAGTCCACCTAGAGAAATTTAGTTGTTTAGGTACTCCAAAGGTCCTGTGAGCCTAGGTAAAGCTGAAGGAGAGCACATCAAATTGGAAGTGTTTAAACTCCAGCATGAAAAACAGATATAATGTCTGTAGGACCGGTACATGAAAATATCCAACATACAGGTCCAGGGACACCGTCCATTCTCCTAAGTCCAGAGCAGACAGAATGAGCATTTTGAAACCTTTCCTTGAAAATGCATTGAGTGGCTAGAGGAGCAGTTGAGGTCTCAGACCTCAGTCATTTTTCAGCACAAAGAAGTAACTAAATTATCGCCCCTCTCCTCTCTGAGTCCGGTACTCACTTAGTGGCATGCTTGGACACATGAAGCATGACACATTGATTCAGTATTGCGCCCGAAATTCACTGTGGTGTGGGGGGAAGATGCTGTGGGGAGTAGATGCAGGGTGTAGCCCCTTTTGAATATTCTGCAAGACCCCACCCTGTCTGATCTGATGGTTCTCCGGGTGGACAGGAAGTAACGTATTCTTCCTCTTGTTGGCTGGTTCTGAGCCTTTAAAGGCAAAGTAAAACTGCCAGGAGCTGCAGCATTGGAGAAAGCACAGGGGGATAGCTGCCTCTGCTGTGTGAGTGGCCTCTGCCACGTCCTTGCCTCAAAAGGACAGGGACTGTTGCTGTAAAACAGGTTGGGAGTACTGGCATTTTCTGTAAACCAATCCTATGGAATAGTCTTTAAATTTTCAGTACTTTTGGTAAAAATGCTTAGCCTTCTATGACTGACACTGCCAATAGATCTTCCTATGGAGTCTGATGTTCGAGCTGGAATGCAAGTTGTAGGAAGTTGGCTCTGTAAGTGCTATTTCAAAGTAAGGAATAGCATGCACAGAGTCCAAGGGTTCCCCTTAGAGGTAAAATAGTGGTAAAAATAGATAATACTAATGCTCTATTTTGTGGTAGTGTGGTCGAGCAGTAGGCTTATCCAAGGAGTAGTGTTAAGCATTTGTTGTACATACACATAGACAATAAATGAGGTACACACACTCAGAGACAAATCCAGCCAATAGGTTTTGTATAGAAAAATATCTTTTCTTAGTTTATTTTAAGAACCACAGGTTCAAATTTAACATGTAATATCTTGTTTGAAAGGTATTGCAGGTAAGTACATTAGGAACTTTGTATCATTTCAATTGCATGTATACTTTTCAAGTTATTGACAAATAGCTACTTTAAAAGTGGACACTTAGTGCAATTTTCACAGTTCCTGGGGGAGGTAAGTTTTTGTTAGTTTTACCAGGTAAGTAAGACACTTACAGGGTTCAGTTCTTGGTCCAAGGTAGCCCACCGTTGGGGGTTCAGAGCAACCCCAAAGTCACCACACCAGCAGCTCAGGGCCGGTCAGGTGCAGAGTTCAAAGTGGGGCCCAAAACGCATAGGCTAGAATGGAGAGAAGGGGGTGCCCCGGTTCCGGTCTGCTTGCAGGTAAGTACCCGCGTCTTCGGAGGGCAGACCAGGGGGGTTTTGTAGGGCACCGGGGGGGACACAAGCCCACACAGAAATTTCACCCTCAGCAGCGCGGGGGCGGCCGGGTGCAGTGTAGAAACGAGCGTCGGGTTTGCAATGTTAGTCTATGAGAGATCAACGGATCTCTTCAGCGCTGCAGGCAGGCAAGGGGGGGCTTCCTCGGGGAAACCTCCACTTGGGCAAGGGAGAGGGACTCCTGGGGGTCACTTCTCCAGTGAAAGTCCGGTCCTTCAGGTCCTGGGGGCTGCGGGTGCAGGGTCTTTTCCAGGCGTCGGGACTTAGGTTTCAGAGAGTCGCGGTCAGGGGAAGCCTCGGGATTCCCTCTGCAGGCGGCGCTGTGGGGGCTCAGGGGGGACAGGTTTTGGTACTCACAGTCGTAGAGTAGTCCGGGGGTCCTCCCTGAGGTGTTGGTTCTCCACCAGCCGAGTCGGGGTCGCCGGGTGCAGTGTTGCAAGTCTCACGCTTTTTGCGGGGAGTTGCAGGGTTCTTTAAAGCTGCTTCTTGAAACAAAGTTGCAGTCTTTTTGGAGCAGGTCCGCTGTCCTCGGGAGTTTCTTGTCGTCGTCGAAGCAGGGCAGTCCTCAGAGGATTCAGAGGTCGCTGGTCCCTTGGAAGGCGTCGCTGGAGCAGAGTTCTTTGGAAGGCAGGAGACAGGCCGGTGAGTTTCTGGAGCCAAGGCAGTTGTCGTCTTCTGGTCTTCCTCTGCAGGGGTTTTCAGCTAGGCAGTCCTTCTTCTTGTAGTTTGCAGGAATCTAATTTTCTAGGGTTCAGGGTAGCCCTTAAATACTAAATTTAAGGGCGTGTTTAGGTCTGGGGGGTTAGTAGCCAATGGCTACTAGCCCTGAGGGTGGGTACACCCTCTTTGTGCCTCCTCCCAAGGGGAGGGGGTCACAATCCTAACCCTATTGGGGGAATCCTCCATCTGCAAGATGGAGGATTTCTAAAAGTTAGTCACCTCAGCTCAGGACACCTTAGGGGCTGTCCTGACTGGCTAGTGACTCCTCCTTGTTGCTTTCTTTGTTCCCTCCAGCCTTGCCGCCAAAAGTGGGGGCCGTGGCCGGAGGGGGCGGGCAACTCCACTAAGCTGGAGTGCCCTGCTGGGCTGTGACAAAGGGGTGAGCCTTTGAGGCTCACCGCCAGGTGTTACAGCTCCTGCCTGGGGGAGGTGTTAGCATCTCCACCCAGTGCAGGCTTTGTTACTGGCCTCAGAGTGACAAAGGCACTCTCCCCATGGGGCCAGCAACATGTCTCTAGTGTGGCAGGCTGCTGGAACTAGTCAGCCTACACAGACAGTCGGTTAAGTTTCAGGGGGCACCTCTAAGGTGCCCTCTGGGGTGTATTTTGCAATAAAATGTACACTGGCATCAGTGTGCATTTATTGTGCTGAGAAGTTTGATACCAAACTTCCCAGTTTTCAGTGTAGCCATTATGGTGCTGTGGAGTTCGTGTTTGACAGACTCCCAGACCATATACTCTTATGGCTACCCTGCACTTACAATGTCTAAGGTTTTGTTTAGACACTGTAGGGGTACCATGCTCATGCACTGGTACCCTCACCTATGGTATAGTGCACCCTGCCTTAGGGCTGTAAGGCCTGCTAGAGGGGTGTCTTACCTATACTGCATAGGCAGTGAGAGGCTGGCATGGCACCCTGAGGGGAGTGCCATGTCGACTTACTCGTTTTGTCCTCACTAGCACACACAAGCTGGCAAGCAGTGTGTCTGTGCTGAGTGAGAGGTCTCCAGGGTGGCATAAGACATGCTGCAGCCCTTAGAGACCTTCCTTGGCATCAGGGCCCTTGGTACTAGAAGTACCAGTTACAAGGGACTTATCTGGATGCCAGGGTCTGCCAATTGTGGATACAAAAGTACAGGTTAGGGAAAGAACACTGGTGCTGGGGCCTGGTTAGCAGGCCTCAGCACACTTTCAATTGTAAACATAGCATCAGCAAAGGCAAAAAGTCAGGGGGCAACCATGCCAAGGAGGCATTTCCTTACACAAGTGTTAATACTTCTGCTGCTCTTTGTACTGCTACTGCAAAAGAGGCACTCTCTCTTGGTGGCTCCAGTGGCGAGTGTAGGTCCGTTTAAGATAATGACGTGTCTAGCATCTAGCATTTAGTAAGTCCAGATGTGTGCCATCATCAGTGTAATGAAGGGGGAGTATTATGAGGAATAGTAGGTATGTTCACTGCTGCATTGTACTCTGAACCAAAGATAACCTCAAGTCAGTGTAATTACTGACCTTGAGGAAGAGCATCTGGTTGCATAATAACTGGCTGCGCTTTTATAATTTGCTAGCGAGACCTCAGCCTGGATTGGGCCTCTGTTGGCCCATGTTTGGAGATTGACAGTAGATCCACATGTGGTATTGGGGTCGACTGAGTCAGTGCAGACATGGAAGGAAGCAGTGTGGATTTTTGGGACTGCCATGGAGGTCTGAACCGGTGTTGTTATGGGTCCTGAGGGCCTGCCAGCAGAAATCCAACTTGTTGTCTGTGCTGCTCTGTGGGGCCCGAAAAGGCCCCAGAAGCATTTCAGATATTTGCAGCATGGCCTCTCACTGATATTCACCATCTGCCGTGGAATTGACTGTAGCTTGGGGCCAGCTGCAGGACTAGGTTCAATTTGAATAACACTGGGATGAGATCTTAGCTTGACACATCTGGAATGGGCTTGAGTCCCGTTTAGATTTTTTGGGGTCCTAAAGGCACATATTAGACTTGAAGACACTGAAAGACTTTGTCCGAAAAAGAAGTTTAAACGGGAAGAGCCTTTTGACCGGACTGTGAGCAGCCCAGCAACTTCAGTCAGTACTTGTGCCTTGACTGCAGCCACCTCTAAGTTCATTGACATATAGCTTCACTTGCTGGTCCCAGGATTGCAGATGCATTAAGGCACAGTAGTTTAGTGACTTAAAGTTTTGACAGGAGCCTAACTACCATAAATGGACATCTTGTGAATCCGTGACTGCCCTATGCTTCCTCAGGTCCGAAACGTTTTGAATGCTGTTGTTTTTGGTGAGGTTATTTTCCATAGTACACTATGGTAGAAGAATCTTAAGTTGGTGAAGGACCAACAAAGTTGGGAGCAGAGTTCTGGATCCACATAGAAGGTTGTGGAGGTAAGAAACTGATGTTGCACGCAGGGGTGTACTTTATATGCAGCTACGATTTGTAACTTTCAGGGCAGTAGGGAGCTGGCTTCAAAGGCTTGTGTCTGTACTCTGTCCCACTTTCAGATAGGACGACCTTAATCTGTCCCCATGCTCCTATCCTCTGTTCTGGTTTTCATCTTTTTCTACATTCTTTAGTGTGATCCAGAGGTTAGCTACTTTGTGTTTTTTCTTTTTTTTCTTTTCTATTTCTTTTTCTAACCAAACCTTTTTGATGGTGTGTGGGATGTTATGCCCCAAAACTAAAGGCTATACACCATGCTCCAAGCAGATGTCTGTTAGGGGTCTGCACAGTGTCGATCTTCAGTGCCTTGGCACTAAAGTGAAGTCCTGCAACAAATGCACCCTTATACATCTGAAGCTAAACTCTACATCGCAAACTCTAAGAAATGGGGTTGTTCGCGCTTCAAGTCATACTGATCCTGCTACCGTCATAGTCTTTGATTAATTCCAAGATGACGTTGAGAGACAAGTAGAAAAGAAAGCACCAAAAGTCGTAACAGAGTTGTTTGCCTCCTCGATGCTCTGGCTCCAGGGAGAGGTCTTGTAGTCTGCACTCTACAGGCCCAACTTCAGCTTCTACGTCTGAAACTGATTGCCATTCCAGTTCTGAAGCTATTGTCGACTCTGCAGCGAATTATGACCTTTAAACAGGCCATGCTTGGCTATTCTAAATGGTTCTAGAATTCTCTGTCCCCCATGGAATTTTCAGGGCTCCCCATCCAGCTTCTGCTTCTGGTCCTCTCTGGACAACACAAAAGGATGATGGACGGAGTGCCGAACAATGCAAATACTCACCCACAGTCACAGATCTGGGTTTAATCCATCGTTCTTTTGCTCACCATGCCACCACAGGTTGGACCCAGCCATATGCAAATCAATCTTGACCCTGTTCCTCATGGGAACAGTCCAGCCCGAACCGGCAAGCCAGGTCCTCCCTGGACCGCAAACAAGCATCCTGTTACCGGTTTCAGGGTTTCAGGGTTTCAGGGTTTCACCCTTCATCAGCCAGGCTAGCTTGAATCCAGTGGCACAGTGAGCAAGGGACCCACGTCTGGGCATACTGACTCCATACCATCTGAGACCCCTGATCACCTTTACATCCGTGTTTTACCTTTAAATTACAGCTCGGATAGCAAATATTTTTTCTAACCCTCTATCTAAGTGTATGTGGGCGCGCACGCACAGGTGAGTACGTTTCTAAATGTAACTTCTTTTCACTTCAAAAAAGTGGACACAGTGCAGTTTCTGAGTTTTGCAATGTTATCCCATGAGAGGAAGAACAAGTCTGCAAACAGGTAGTGTACAGCGACTTAAAAGACCAATCTCCAGAAGTTAAGGTGAGTAGTGGGCAAGGTTCAAGGCAGCGCCCACAGTATACCCTCAGTGGGTGTAGAGTGCAAAACAGAGTCGGGTGCCCAGTGCCTTCCTATGGGGATTGGTCACTGCAGAAAGAGGCTGTAGGCTCTGGCCAGTAGGCCAGTCGGGCAGAACCAACAGCAGGGCTCAGGCCTCAACAATGATCGAGTACAGACACCTTTAGTCCTCTTCTCCACGGCTTGGGGTGACGAGTGCAGAGTTGTCCTTGGGTGGTGGTTTTTCTGTCTGGAGTGGTTGTAGTAGAAGGGTGGCTGCGTGCAGAGGCTGCAGGCGTCCTCTGGGAGTCCAGGAGGGTTGAAACCCCGATGGACTCGGACTCTGGAGGGCTGGAGAATCTTGTTGGCACCGGTGGTCCACTTCAACTTGAGTTGGAGACGGCAAGTGCAGTGGTGACTTCCAGTGTTGGGTTTTGGTGGTTCCAGAGGCTTCAGAGTCCCTTATTTTGGACTTTCCTGGAGAACAGGCCCGCTGTTCACGGGAGGTATTGTGTCTTTTTCAAAGGCAGCAGTCCTCCTGGGTTTCTGGAGTCCCAGCTCCAGGACGAGATGCAGACAGGCCGGCAGGGTTGGTACCAGGTCAGCTCCTTTTTTTCCCCTCTTCTGCTTTTGCAGCTCTTCAAGGTCATCAGGATCTGCATCTCTGGTGCCAGGGGCTCGCCTAAATACTGAATTTAGAAGTGTTAGGGGTGTTTAGGGCTACTGACCCTTGGAGTCACTATGTCGCCTATATGACCACTTCTGGTGGGCTCAGGACTTTGAGGGGGGGGGGGGGGGGTTCTGCTCTTCCCCTCCTATGAGGGGAGCCAGATTCGCATTTCAAAGGCGGCAGCCCTTTAAGACTTGCCGCCTTAGGACGATTTAATCATCAGGTCATCCTATGTGAGCAGGGTTTTGTTCTGGGCCTCCTGAGAGCAGCAGGCTCTCACCCAGGGGGGTCAGAATGGTGTCTTGGTGGCAGGCTGGCAGAACCCAGTCATAGAGCAAACACAACACTGGTATCAGTGTGAGTTCACCAATATGAGATGTTTGATAGCAAACATCCCTATCTTCATTGAAGGCGTCATGTAGCTGGGTAACTCGTATTGACCAGTGTACAGCACATGCATTTAAACTGGCTTCCCTGGTCACTTAATATGTTTGCGAATTGACAAAGAGATAGCAGGGGCATATCTGCTTGTGCCAATATGCCCTGACATGTAATAATATGCTCCCTGCCTTAGGGCTGTAAGGGCTGCTAAAGCGGTGATTTACATATCTTGCATGCAGTGTTAGGGGGCCTGGCACTCAGGCGGTGTGCCATGGTGTGTTTTCACTTTTGTCTGCACCAAAATACGCAGCCTGCAATGGCTGCATGTCTAGTGCTTGGTGCAGGTTCCCTTAGGGTGGCACAATTCATGCTGCAACCCTTGGGGACCCTCTTTAGTACAATAGGCCCTGGGTACCCGGGGTACCAATTGCTATGGAATTACAGAGCGTGCTAAAGGGTTTGCCAGTTGAGGAAACAAGTGTACAGTTTTGGGAAAGAGATCTGGCACTGGGGACCATGTTAGCAGAAACCCAGTGCAATCTCAATTGAAATTACACCAGGTACCAGGCAAAAAGTGGTGGTAACCATGTCAAAAAGGGACACTTTCCTTCACAGGCTACTCCAGCTAAAGTGGTAACACTTTCAAGTTAGGAATTGTGCATTTCCTGCAGAAATCTCAGCCTGAGGGTGCTGATGTTTTTTGAAACTGTGGAAATGCCAGGGGTTGCATTAGCAACATCGAGATTATACCAGTGCTTTTCAGCAACCACAGAATAACAAAATACTGAGCGGGGAAAAAGCAAAAATGTTCTAAATGTGCCTTTACGTTTGAAAGAAGCTTGCTGATGCAAGTTTACAGCTCATTGTGCTACATTAAGAGGATTATTGCTTATGAACTTAAAGTAACAAGAGCATCTCTGACAAAATTAGTACCTCACTGATCTTTCAACACAAAATACACATTTGTGTTCTGCCCATTACATGTTGTGCTTTGAAGCAGGCACATTAAGCCTCTGTGCTGCAATATATGTAACTCACCCCTGCAGCAGGCCTGACAGCCGTAAGACAGGGTGTATTATATTACATGTGAGGGCATATCTGCTAGTGCATATGCCCCTGCTATGTCAATTCCTAGTAGGGAAGCTATTTTAAATGCATGTGCTGGACACTGGTCTATAGGAGTTACCCATCTACATGATGGCTTCATTGAAGATATGCATGTTTGGTATCAAACATCTTGTATTGATACACCCACACTGATGCCAGTGATGGCTTTATCAAATCATGCACCCAGAGGTCACTTTAGAGGTCCCCCTTGAAAACCTACCAGCCTCTGGTGTGCTTGCTGATTATTTTGAGCCAGTCTGCCTCCACCAGACAAGAGCCTGACCCCTCTGACACACCCACCCCCCACCCCAAGGTGAGAGCCTTTGCTCTTGAGCAGTCAGCTATAAAGCCGGCTCTAGGAGGGGTGACCTCCAAATCTACATTCCAAGGCCCAGAGCTTCAAAGAAGCCCACTGCCCTTGGTATGCATATCTGGCTTCCCTCGAAAGGAAGATGCTGAACCCGCCCCAGGGCCCATTTGGCACCTGGACAGGTGGGAAATTTATTATGCAGAGAGGTGTGTCCACACCTCAGGTCAGTCCCACCCCTAAGGTGAGCTGCCTGATTAGGGCACCAGATTTCAGAATCTGCCATCTTGGCGTTGGCATATTTAGGAATTCTGATACAGGGTAATGCTCAGGAAATGGTTACATGGGGGTGTAATGACCTACACTACCCAAAATGCCCCTAAATTCAGTATTTAGAGGAGCCACTGGCACCAGAGATGCAGATCCTGATGACCTAAGAAGACCAAGTACACTGAAGATCTGTGAAAGCAGAAGAAAAAAGAAGCAGCTGACCTGGTACCAACCCCTCCGGCCTGTCTGCATCCCTCGTCGAAATCTACATCAAAGTCGACTAGTCCTGCAGCTGTGAATCCAAAACCCGGGAGGACTGCCTGCATTCAATAAAGACTCAAGACCTCCAGTCAACAGCGGACCTGTTATCTCTCAGACTTCAATAAAGGTCTCTGAAGCCCCCGGAACCGCAAAAACTTGACGCATGAAGCCACCACTGCACCAGTCACCTCCGGCCCGAGTTAAAGTGTGCCACTGGTGCTAACAAGGTTCCCCAGCCCTCCAGAGTCTTAGTCCATCATGGCTTCACCCCTCCTGCTCTGTTAAGGAAAACCCAATACCTGAAGACACCGTTGCACCCATCGCCCCTGAGCCGTGGAGAAGAGGACCAGAGGTGCCTGCCTTTGTCTGAGCATTATGAGGCCTGAGTCCCGCAGTTGGCTGTAGCCTGACTGGCTTCCTGGCCAGAGCCTGCAGCCTCTTTTCTCAGTGACTGATCTCCATTGAAACGCTTTGGGGACCTGAAACTGTTTTGCACCCGGCTGCGCCTGGTGGAGAACTGCTGGCGCTGCCTTGGACCTTTACCACCACTCACCTTAACTCCTGGAGATTGGTTTTGTAAGTCGCTCTGCTCTACCTGTTCGCATAATTTGTTCTTCCTTTCGTAGGATAACATTGCTGAACTTAGAAATTGCACTTTATCCACTTTTTAAAGTAAAAAGAATGTATATTTAAAAATATATTTACCTAAACGATTTTGTTTCTGAGCCTACACATACATAAAGAAACTTGGTATTTTTATGAATTGATGTGCATCTCTTTCTTAAGTTTGTGCATTTAATTTATTGACTATTGTGTGTATTTGTAGATGTCTTGCACCTCTCTGTGTTAAGCCTATGGCTGCTTGACCACACTATCTCCTCATAGAGCACTTTGGGATTGCATAGCAAGCCCCTGTCCATCATTGGGGAACCCCTGGACCTTTTACACGGTATATCTAGTTATTGACATACCACATAAAGAGCTAGCTTTCTGCAGTCTTCTGGGTGCTACTTGGCAACGATTCCAAAAAGACCTTTGTTGCTCAATTTTTATTTGCCGGCTCTTCAAACTAGTGTCACACAGCACGAGACATTCTCAGGCCTCAAATAGGAGGCATCCTTTTTCGATTGGTTCATTGATTTTTGCACCAGTCCGATATTTCTCCCACTAATACCCCACTCTTTGTTAACATAAATTAAATATGCTATATTATTCAGCTCTTTAAGGAGTTTACATTTTTATGCCTTAACTCTACTGAAATATTTTTATACACGTTAAGACTTGGGACATTAGTTATTTTTCTTTCTAAGGTTTTTTTTTTTTTTTTTTTTTTTTTTTTTTTTTTACTTTTTTCTTCCCTCCCCTTCACATTTGAAAATAAACATTGGCCTCTTTCTGCTACTAGGAGACTCGGAGGCTTGATGTATTGTTTCCTCTTTTTGATAGATTTAGCCGGGTTTGACACAACGTTTGGAGTTGTGTTCATCCAAACCTGTGCCTACTCCTACTAAGGATGTGTCCCCTTGCTAACATCCATACATTAATACTAAAATATTTATGCAAATAGACAGGAACAGAATATCAATGCACGTACATCCACATACATAGTAATTTACAATGCTCTTCAATGCATCCATTCAGAAACACACCCACCTTGACCATCCATACTCAGACCCACAACATTAAGAGACATATCAAGAACATTCATACTCTAGCCTACAAAAAAAACTTTTATTAAACACATTTTTATTCTTTTTTCATCACAGTTGATATAGCAATTCACATGTTGCACGTTACAGGATATCATATCTTCTGTACTGGATCGCTACCAAGATAGAGTATAGTGATTGTATATATCTGCTCGGCTTTATCATCATAGATTATATATTTGTGCGGTCTGCTTCGATCCGTCATACAGGTTAATCATTTGTCCAGAACATGCACAACTTCAAAAACTGCTTATGTTTTCTCCAAGAACCATTAACATTCCCCACCCCCCTACCCCATTAACTTGACATCGAGGTCTTGTGTGTTTGGCACCGCTGTAATATTGTTCAGCGCTATTTCTTCGTTATGTGTCATGTATTTAGGATGGGAATCCATGACGGATGTTGGTCTAGTAGCTTTTGTCTGTTAATGTCTTATGGAACTACGCTCTTATTACCTCATAACCTGTGTCTGCTATCTCTATTCCCTACTTGTGAATTATTAATTGTCCAGCACTAGGTGGTTGATAGCACCCATATCTTCACCCATTCCCCATGTCGATTTCCAGGTGTTCTTAAAGACTTCGATTAGTGCGCACCATTCTAATGCCATGGGGTACTGTTGTAAACCTCTGCCGTTGGAGGGTTGCACCCTCTGCTGCGCCCCACTCCCTCACGTCTGTACTCCCCGGCAGTACTGAGGGTGCAGTTGTGGCTCTCCAGCGTCTGGTTCAAAGGCGCTTTGCCAGTAGCAAGGCCAAGTCTGAAAAGCGTGACGTCACCTTCCCCTTGTTTGTATGTGAGAAGAGACTGAGCAGACATGCCTCTGCTGTCCGCAAGTCATCCCTCCCCGTCACCTTTTCCAGTATGGTACCAGTATAGCACCAGTATTCAGTGATGCTAGAGTAGTTCCATAGCATATGGAGTAGTTCTGCTTCTTCATCTTTGCATCTTGGACTTGTCAGTGACAATGTTGGGAACAAGATGTGCAGCCTATGCAGTGTAAGATAAGCTCTGTGTAAAATGGTATATTGTATGAATTTAAATCGAGTATTACGGGATACTTGTTTAGGATATATCAATATGTGAGACCATTTCTTGTCAGAGTTCTCTACCCGTATCCTCTCCCTATTTGGTTTGCAGGGGTGTGAGGAGCTTCCATAAATGCACCCCTATAAAGCCATCTAATTAAGTGTCTCCCATGTCCCATGGTGTGCATTGCGTATATCAATTCATGTGTGGGGGATTCAACTCCATCTGGTGCCCAGTGATCCCTAACATAGCCTCTTGTATTCGCATATAATAGAAATAATGAGGTGGGCAGGTTGTGTTCATAAGTGAAGTCTGTATGTGTGAGTAATAGGCCGTCCTTGGATTGCACTACAATAGTGTAGGAAGTTGGCTCTGTATGTGCTATTTCAAAGTAAGGAGTAGCATGCACAGAGTGCAAGGGTTCCCCTTAGAGGTAAGATAGTGGCAAAAAGAGATAATACTAATGCTCTATTTTGTGGTAGTGTGGTCGAGCAGTAGGCTTATCCAAGGAGTAGTGTTAAGCATTTGTTGTACATACACACAGGCAATAAATGAGGAACACACACTCAGAGACAAATCCAGCCAATAGGTTTTTGTATAGAAAAATATTTTTTCTTAGTTTATTTTAAGAACCACAGGTTCAAATTCTACATGTAATATCTCATTTGAAAGGTATTGCAGGTAAGTACTTTAGGAACTTTGAATCATTACATTAGCATGTATACTTTTCACATAAAACACAATAAGCTGTTTTAAAAGTGGACACAGTGCAATTTTCACAGTTCCTGGGGGAGGTAAAGTAATGTTAGTTTTAACAGGTAAGTAAGTCACTTACAGGTTTCAGTTTTGGGTCCAAGGTAGCCCACCGTTGGGGGTTCAGAGAAACCCCAAAGTTATCACACCAGCAGCTCAGGGCCGGTCAGATGCAAAGGTCAAAGAGGTTCCCAAACCACATAGGCTTCAATGGAGAGAAGGGGGTGCCCCGGTTCCAGTCTGCCAGCAGGTAAGTACCCGCGTCTTCGGAGGGCAGACCAGGGGGGTTTTGTAGGGCACCGGGGTGGACACAAGTTCACACAAAAAGTACACCCTCAGTGGCACTGGGGCGGCCGGGTGCAGTGTAGAAACAAGCGTCGGGTTTTCAATGTAAATCAATGAGAGACCAAGGGATCTCTTCAGCGTTGCAGGCAGGCAAGGGGGGGGGGGCTCCTCGGGGTAGCCACCACCTGGACAAGGGAGAGGGCTTCCTGGGGGTCACTCCTGCACAGGAGTTCCGTTCCTTTAGGTGCTGGGGGCTGCGGGTGCAGGGTCTTTTCCAGCCGTCGGGAAATGGAGTTCAGGCAGTCGCGGTCAGGGGGAGCCTCGGGATTCCCTCTGCAGGCGTCGCTGTGGGGGCTCAGGGGGGACAACTTTGGTTATTCACAGTCTCGGAGTCGCCGGAGGGTCCTCCCTGAGGTGTTGGTTCTCCACCAGTCGAGTCGGGGTCGCCGGGTGCAGTGTTGCAAGTCTCACGCTTCTTGCGGGGAGTTGCAGGGGTCTTTAAATCTGCTCCTTGAAACAAAGTTGCAGTTCTTTTGGAGCAGTACCGCTGTCCTCGGGAGTTTCTTGTCTTTCTTGAAGCAGGGCAGTCCTCAGAGGATTCAGAGGTCGCTGGTCCCTTGGAAAGCGTCGCTGGAGCAGGTTTCTTTGGAAGGCAGGAGACAGGCCGGTAAGTCTGGGGCCAAAGCAGTTGGTGTCTTCTGGTCTTCCTCTGCAGGGGTTTTTCAGCTCAGCAGTCCTCTTCTTCTTGTAGTTTCAGGAATCTAAAGTCTTAGGTTCAGGGAAGCCCTTAAATACTAAATTTAAGGGCGTGTTTAGGTCTGGGGGGTTAGTAGCCAATAGCTACTAGCCCTGAGGGTGGGTACACCCTCTTTGTGCCTCCTCCCAAGGGGAGGGGGTCACATCCCTAATCCTATTGGGGAATCCTCCATCTGCAAGATGGAGGATTTCTAAAAGTTAGTCACTTCAGCTCAGGACACCTTAGGGGCTGTCTTGACTGGCCAGTGACTCCTCCTTGTTATTCTCATTATTTTCTCCGGCCTTGCCGCCAAAAGTGGGGGCCGTGGCCGGAGGGGGCGGGCAACTCCACTAGCTGGAGTGTCCTGCGGTGCTGGCACAAAGGGGTGAGCCTTTGAGGCTCACCGCCAGGTGTGACAGCTCCTGCCTGGGGGAGGTGTTAGCATCTCCACCCAGTGCAGGCTTTGTTACTGGCCTCAGAGTGACAAAGGCACTCTCCCCATGGGGCCAGCAACATGTCTCGGTTGTGGCAGGCTGCTGGAACCAGTCAGCCTACACAGATAGTCGGTTAAGGTTTCAGGGGGCACCTCTAAGGTGCCCTCTGGGGTGTATTTTACAATAAAATGTACACTGGCATCAGTGTGCATTTATTGTGCTGAGAAGTTTGATACCAAACTTCCCAGTTTTCAGTGTAGCCATTATGGTGCTGTGGAGTTCGTGTGAAACAGACTCCCACACCATATACTCTTATGGCTACCCTGCACTTACAATGTCTAAGGTTTTGTTTAGACACTGTAGGGGCACAGTACTCATGTACTGGTGCCCTCACCTATGGTATAGTGCACCCTGCCTTAGTGCTGTAAGGCCTGCTAGAGGGGTGACTTATCTATACCTGCATAGGCAGTGAGAGGCTGGCATGGCACCCTGAGGGGAGTGCCATGTCGACTTACTCGTTTTGTTCTCACCAGCACACACAAGCTGGCAAGCAGTGTATCTGTGCTGAGTGAGGGGTCTCCAGGGTGGCATAAGATATGCTGCAGCCCTTAGAGACCTTCCTTGGCATCAGGGCCCTTGGTACCAGGGGTACCATTTACAAGGGACTTATCTGGATGCCAGGGTGTGCCAATTGTGGATACAAAAGTACAGGTTAGGGAAAGAACACTGGTGCTGGGGCCTGGTTAGCAGGCCTCAGCACACTTTCAATTCAAAACATAGCATCAGCAAAGGCAAAAAGTCAGGGGGTAACCATACCAAGGAGGCATTTCCTTACAAATAGTACCCACTCCTTCTTGTGTCGACACCTGTATTCTACTTTGGGAGAGTATTGCAACATTTGTGGGGAGTCCAGCAGCCGGATATTCAAGGCATAGGGAATTGTATCTGTGGTATATCTGAGGGTAAGCTTCCAGTATTGTAGGGCCCCTCTTATTAAGAGCGGCAGCACTTCTGGGGAGCGGAATCCCGGACATATCAGACAATGAAGTCGACCTCTGTCGATCATGGAATGCATAAATTCTAATTCATGTAAATTGCTTCCAGCTAACCAGTATGCCAGCCACTGCAGTTGGCCCTCTATACAGTAGGCCTTGAAATCTTGGGTTCCCATACCTCCTTGTTCTGCAGTCATTTGCAGCTTTGCGAAGCTTATCCGGCGTCTACCTGTCCCCCAGATAAGGTCTGATAGGATAGAATGTAGTGTTTTTAAAGAAGCAGAAGGGACCATTACCGGCAGGTTTACGAAATTGTACATAATACAAGGTAACACCACCATCTTAGCCAGTGCGAGCTGACCCGTAATGGACAGCAGCAGTGTTATCCGGAACTGGACTTGCAATCTAAGTGAAGTCATCGCCCTCTCCAGATTGCCGTCCAGTAAATCGGCTGGGGTTCTGTATATGTGAATTCCAAGGTACTTAAATGTATCCTCAGCTACTTGTATTGGTGTGCCACCAAAAGCAATGGTCTCTCCTACGTCTGTCCTACTGAATGAGAATGCTATAGATTTGTTATAATTTAATCTCTAATCCAGACAGGGGAGCGGAATCCGCAAATACCTGTGCAGCTGACTTTAGGCTCTGGCCTAGATCCCTTGCATACAGCACAATGTCATAGGCATGTAAATACATCAAGTGCACGGTGGTGCCAATCTCTATATCCCACGTCTCAGTGCTCTCCCGAAGAAGCTGTGCCAGTGGCTCCACTGCCAGGACAAACAGCAGGGGAGACCGAGGGCATCCCTGCCTAGTGCCCCGAAAAATGGGCTAGGAGTCCGATATGTTCTGTCGTGTGCGTGCCCTTGCTGTGGGACAGGCGTGTAACAGCCGCACCCATCGTATATATTCCTTAGGGAACTCAAATCACGCAAGCACTGCAAACATATAGTCCCAGTTTAATATATCTAATGACTGGCAAAGATCTAGGGAAACACAGCCAGCTCTACTATGTCGCTCTCTGGCATAATCCATAATATGATATATGCAGTGTGTATTTAGGGACGTATTATGTGTTGGTACAAATCCACATTGATCTGTATGTATCAATTTACTTATGAGGTGGGGTAGTCTCTGTGCCAATATTTTGTATTTGATGTTCAATAACGACACTGGTCTGTAGGAGGACTTTTCCATTGCAGGTTTACTAAGTTTTAATAACGAAGTTACTATAGCTTGCTTTGCCATATCTGGGAGGTGACCAGCGGCCAGCGAGGCCTGGTACAGTTTTTCTAATTGTGGGATCAACCTAGAGCTGTACGTGCTATAAACCTCAGCCGGTAAACCATCCAATCCCGGCGATTTTTTCCAAGCCATACTCTTGATGGTGTCTCTTATCTCCCCTTGCGTTATCTGTGCTTCCATGGTCTGCTTTGCCATATCTCCAAGTTCTGGCAGGGTAACATTAGATAAAAAGGATCGGAGTTTCGTTTGATCTAATGTTGGAGGGGGGGGGTAGAATACAGCTTTGCAAAGTAGTCTTGGAATGCCTCATTAATCTCTGCTTGTGTGCTTAGCTCAGTGAGTTGCGGAGTGAGGATGTGTAGGATAGGGGTGGGGGGCGGTTTGTCCTTTATAAGTTGTGCTAGGAGTGTGCCTGCCCTATCTCCTTAACTGTAGCGCCTCTGTCTGCCTCTGTGCCCATCAACCAGGGAGTGGACCGGTCAAGTTAAGTGTCTAGTAGTGTGTTAAAATCACCCCCTAGTAGCCAAGGCAGGTACTTCCACTGCGACAAGACGCTCGATAGGTGAGGGAGGCAGACATCTTGTTCAGTGAGTCATAAATGCTCCCCAGTACCACAGGCCCTCCATCTAAAGTACCCCTTATCAAAGTGTACCTGCTATCCCTGTCCATTTTTGTGTCTATTACTTCAAAAGGGGTACCATTACATACCCATATGGCCGCCCGGGAGCGAATACAGATTACGAGGTGTGGAATAACTGTCCTCTCCATTTTTTGCATAATCTAACCGCCTCATGTGTAGTTAGGTGCATTTCCTGTACAACTACTATATGTGCCTTATGCCGGTTCAGTTGGGCTGGTGTTCTGTATCTTTTGTGGATAGAGCCCATTCAGCGTACATTCCAAGTGATAATGTTATAATTACGTATGAATAACATGATATATTAACAGCATCCTACTCTGCCTCCTGTTCCACCTAGTTCTGCTGTGCCCCATGTGTTTTTTTTTTTTGCTCTAATGGTGTCGATGTCATAACAGCAATACAGTGAACATTTCCCCAACCTGCATCCAATGCTGTGCAGAGTTGGAACTTACTCAGCCAAACCTGTAAATAACAACAATAAAGTAACCATGTCGTAACCCTTATAGAACCAAGGCTTTGTAATGGGGTGGTGTTAGGTAAAAACTATACATATCTCCCTTGTGATTGATAACGTAGTTCACTTGGAATATTGGTCACAGAGTTCGACCGACCAGACCCACCCCCATATAAAAGGTAATACATCCTCCAAAGGAGGTAGGGCCCCATGTACCTACGGAGGGGGTCTGAAATGTGTTACTTCTGATAACACAACACCTTCACAGCTGGTTCTACCTTGTGTATTAGTTGCCCATGTGCCCCCACAGAGATGCAGTGGCTTATTTCAGTTCTCCTCCGTTCTGCATCATTCTCCGGTTGGGGTAGGTGATCTTCATTCGCCAGCACAGTTTTCCATTTGAACCCTGGTATCAGGGTAGCAGGCATTCATGGCATCAAACCAATTGCAACTTGTGTGCCATCTGGGGTTTGATCGAAGGGACAAGAGCAATACTGCCCTCTTGAGTCCGACACTACTGTGCTGTCTGCTGAGGAAGCAATGCTGGGAGGAGGAGATCCATCTCTCTGTATTGAATATTCTGTTTGTAGTAATGCGCTCTGACTCTCCAACATTTGTAAGAGTGTTGGGCCTCTGTTCCTTCATGCTTGGCCGATTCCGTCCTTCCCCATGTGGGAGTTGGGCCTGTCGCGGTGATGGGTATTCAAATATTCCTTATGCTCTGAGTGCAGAAAGGTCTTGTCTAACCAGTCACGTGCTTGCTCAGGTGTTTAAAAAAATTGAATTTTTTGGTTGTGCATAATACATAACCGGGCCGGGAACATGAGGGCGTAGGACAGCCCCTCAGCTTGGAGTCGTTTCATTATGGCTTGGAAGGAGGCTTTACGATTTTGAACCATCAACGTGTAATCTGGATACAGAGACATCCGAGCATTATCCAGTATGATAGGGTCTGCCTCGCTTGCCGCCCCCGGAGGAGGGCATCACGATCTCTGTAGTTTAACACCCGGGCCACCGTGGAACGGGCCGGAGCCCCAGGTGGGGGACTCCTGCCGGGAACCCATTGTACGCTCTCTATTGTGAAATGAGCTGATAACCAAGGAGTCACTATAGTTTTCAGCCATGTCTCTACATAGTGTGTGGCTTCTCGCCCCTCTGGAAGGCCAATTATACGGATGTTGTTGCGGCGCGACCTTCCTTCTGCATCGCCAACTCTCACCTGCAGGGTTTCTGCTTGCTTTTGTAGCTGTTTGATTGCATTTGTGCTGTGTTGTTGGCTGGGCAGGAGGGTGGTGACATCAGTTTCTGTTTGCTTTACTCTCTCTCTGTCAATTTCCTCTGGTCGTCCTTTAAGATGGCAAGTTCAGCGGTGTTAGTTGCCATCCTGGATTCTCGAATTTCTTTCACAATGACGTCCAGTTTTTCTAGCTGGGGATCCATTGCAGTGTCTGGTACACAGTTCTCCTGCATCAACGCTCCAGCACTGTCTAGGTGTTTCCCCTTCGTACTTCCCATTCTGTGATGCCTGTATAATCGTGTCACAGGCCACTGGATTTGTGCTCAATCCCCACAGCCGCCACTCCCCCGCAATACAGCCCTTCAGCACTCAGGGCTTTCTAGTTAGTTTAGTGGTGGAGTTTGGGGAAAGGGGGGGGGGGACTGGGGGGGCGAGAAGAGAGAAAAAGAAGAAGAGAAAAAAAAGGGGTGGGGGGGGGGAGTCTCTCAGTTTGCTGTCCCCCTGGGGCCCCCTAGTGGCATCTACCAGGCAGCCCTCAAACCTATGGACTCTCCAGGCTGCAGGGCCACACCAACAAGCAAGGCCCCAGAGGCTATTATCTGACGAGGCCTAAGTGCGTGCATCGAGCTGTGGTGTCGGTCTGCTCACACTCTTGGTTCCTCCCCTCAGGCCTAAAGGAGAAGGCCTCACTGCTTTTGAGTTTTCTGGTGAGTTCTGGGGTGATTACACTCACTGTTGTCTCCAGGCGAGCCCTGCCCACTCCGGGCCCTGCTCTCTGACTCTCCCAGCTACGTTTGCCATCTTCAGCGGTTAGACATGCGCCCCCCACACACACAAAATAACACATTATTATAATACGTTCATGTAGGAAGTTGGCTCTGTATGCACTATTTCAAAGTAAGGAATAGTATGCACAGAGTCCAAGGGTTCCCCTTAGAGGTAAGATAGTGGCAAAAAGAGATACTAATGCTCTATTTTGTGGTAGTGTGGTCGAGCAGTAGGCTTTTCAAAGGAGTAGTGTTAAGCATTTGTTGTACATACACACAGGCAATAAATGAGGAGAACACACTCAGAGACAATTCCAGGCCAAATGGTTTTTGTATAGAAAAATATACTTTCTTAGTTTATTTTAAGAACCACAGGTTCAAATTTTACATTTAATACTTTGAATGAAAGGTATTGCAGGTAAGTACTTTAGGAACTTTGAATAATCACAATAGCATATATACTTTTCAAATAAATCACATATAGCTATTTTAAAACTAGACAGTGCAATTTTCACAGTTCCTAGGGGAGTTAAGTATTTGTTAGTTTTTGTAGGTGTAGGAGGCTGGACTGGCTTGTAGTGAGTACCAAGGGGTACGTACACCTTGCACCAGGCCCAGGTATCCCTTATTAGTGTAGAGGGGTGTCTAGCAGCTTAGGCTGATAGAAAAGGTAGCTTAGCGGAGCAGCTTAGGCTGAACTAGGAGACGAGTGAAGCTCCTACAGTACCACTAGTGTCATATGCACAATATCATAAGAAAACACAATACACAGATATACTAAAAATAAAGGTACTTTATTTTTATGACAATATGCCAAAAGTATCTCAGTGAGTACCCTCAGTATGAGGATAGCAAATATACACAAGATATATGTACACAATACCAAAATATGCAGTAATAGCAATAGAAAACAGTGCAAACAATGTATAGTCACAATAGAATGCAATGGGGGCACATAGGGATAGGGGCAACACAAACCATATACTCTAGAAGTGGAATGCGAACCACGAATGGACCCCAAACCTATGTGACCTTGTAGAGGGTCGCTGGGACTGTAAGAAAACAGTGAGGGTTAGAAAAATAGCCCACCCCAAGACCCTGAAAAGTGGGTGCAAAGTGCACCTAAGTTCCCCAAAGAGCACAGAAGTCGTGATAGGGGAATTCTGCAGGAAAGACCAACACCAGCAATGCAACAACGATGGATTTCCAGACAAGAGTACCTGTGGAACAAGGGGACCAAGTCCAAAAGTCACGATCAAGTCTGGAGTGGGCAGATGCCCAGGAAATGCCAGCTGTGGGTGCAAAGAAGCTGCCACCGGATGGTAGAAGCTGAGGATTCTGCAAGAACGACCAGGGCTAGAAACTTCCCCTTTGGAGGATGGATGTCCCACGTCGTGAAGAGTCGTGCAGAAGTGTTTTCCTGCAGAAAGACCGCAAACAAGCCTTGCTAGCTGCAAAGCTTGCGGTTAGGGTTTTTGGATGCTGCTGTGGCCCAGGAGGGACCAGGATGTCGCCAATTGCGTGAGGGGACAGAGGGGGCGTCCAGCAAGACAAGGAGCCCTCTCAGAAGCAAGCAGCACCCGCAGAAGTGCCGGAACAGGCACTGCGAAGTGGAGTGAAACGGTGCTCACCCGAAGTTACACAAGAGAGTCCCACGCCGCCGGAGGACAAATCAGGAAGTCGTGCAATGTAGGTTAGAGTGCCGTGGACCCAGGCTTGGATGTGCACAAAGGAAATCTTCGTGGAGTGCACAGGAGCCGGAGTAGCTGCAAAACACGCGGTTCCCAGCAATGCAGTCTAGCGTGGGGAGGCAAGGACTTACCTCCACCAAACTTGGACTGAAGAGTCACTGGACTGTGGGAGTCACTTGAACAGAGTTGCTGAGTTCAAGGGACCTCGCTCGTCGTGCTGAGAGGAGACCCAGAGGACCGGTGATGCAGTTCTTTGGTGCCTGCGGTTGCAGGGGGAAGATTCTGTCGACCCACAGGAGATTTCTTCGGAGCTTCTAGTGCAGAGAGGAGGCAGACTACCCCCACAGCATGCACCACCAGGAAAACAGTCGAGAAGGCGGCAGGATCAGCGTTACAAGGTCGCAGTAGTCATCGTTGCTACTTTGTTGCAGTTTTGCAGGCTTCCAGCGCGGTCAGCAGTCGATTCCTTGGCAGAAGGTGAAGAGCGAGATGCAGAGGAACTCTGATGAGCTCTTGCATTCGTTATCTAAGGAATTCCCCAGAGCAGAGACCCTAAATAGCCAGAAAAGAGGGTTTGGCTACTTAGGAGAGAGGATAGGCTAGCAACACCTGAAGGAGCCTATCAGAAGGAGTCCCTGACGTCACCTGCTGGCCCTGGCCACTCAGAGCAGTCCAGTGTGCCAGCAGCACCTCTGTTTCCAAGATGGCAGAGGTCTGGAGCACTCTGGAGGAGCTCTGGGCACCTCCCAGGGGAGGTGCAGGTCAGGGGAGTGGTCACTCCCCTTTCCTTTGTCCAGTTTCGCGCCAGAGCAGGGCTGAGGGGTCCCTGAACCGGTGTAGACTGGCTTATGCAGAAATGGGCACCATGTGTGCCCATGAAAGCATTTCCAGAGGCTGGGGGAGGCTACTCCTCCCCTGCCTTAACACCTTTTTCCAAAGGGAGAGGGTGTAACACCCTCTCTCTGAGGAAGTCCTTTGTTCTGCCTTCCTGGGCCAAGCCTGGCTGGACCCCAGGAGGGCAGAAACCTGTCTGAGGGGTTGACAGCAGCTGCAGTGAAACCCCTGAAAAGGCAGTTTGGCAGTACCCGGGTCTGTGCTAGAGACCCGTGGGATCATGGGATTGTGCCAACAATGCCAGGATGGCATCGAGGGGGCAATTCCATGATCATAGACATGTTATATGGCCATATTCGGAGTTACCATTGTGAAGCTACACATAGGTAGTGACCTATATGTAGTGCACACGTGTAATGGTGTCCCCGCACTCACAAAGTCCGGGGAATTTTCCCTGAACAATGTGGGGGCACCTTGGCTAGTGCCAGGGTGCCCACACACTAAGTAACTTAGCACCCAGCCTTTACCAGGTAAAGTTTACACATATAGGTGACTTATAAGTTACTTAAGTGCAGTGGTAAATGGCTGTGAAATAACGTGGACGTTCTTTCACTCAGGCTGCACTGGCAGGCCTGTGTAAGAATTGTCAGATCTCCCTATGGGTGGCACAAGAAATGATGCAGCCCATAGGGATCTCCTGGAACCCCAATACCCTGGGTACCTCAGTACCATATACTAGGGAATTATAAGGGTGTTCCAGTATGCCAATGTAAATTGGTGAAATGGGTCACTAGCCTGTTAGTGACAATTTGTAAAGAGAGAGCATAACCACTGAGGTTCTGGTTAGCAGAGCCTCAGTGAGACAGTTAGGCACCACACAGGGAACACATACATATAGGCCACAAACTTATGAGCACTGGGGTCCTGACTAGCAGGGTCCCAGTGACACATAACAAACATACTGAAAACATAGGGTTTTCACTATGAGCAACGGGCCCTGGCTGGCAGGATCCCAGTGAGCCAGTGAAAACACTCTGACATACCCCCACTTTTGGCCTGTTTGTGAGTGTAACAAGGCTAGAAAGAGGCTACTTTCTCACAGTAGGTAAGTAAACCACCTACGGGGTTCAAGTTTGGGTCCAAGGTAGCCCACCGTTGGGGGTTCGGAGCAACCCCAAAGTTACCACACCAGCAGCTCAGGGCCAGTCAGGTGCAGAGTTCAAAGTGGTGCCCAAAACACATAGGCTTCATTGGAGAAGGGGGTGCCCCGGTTCCAGTCTGCCAGCAGGTAAGTACCCGTGTCTTCGTAGGGCAGACCAGGGGGTTTTTGTAGGGCACCGGGGGGGGACACAAGTTAGCACAGAAAGTACACCCTCAGCAGCATGGGGGCGGCCGGGTGCAGTGTGCAAACACACGTCGGGTTTTCAATTGGAATCAATGGGAGACCAAGGGGTCTCTTCAGCGATGCAGGCAAGGGGGGGGCTCCTCGGGGTAGCCACCACCTGGGCAAGGGAGAGGGCCTCCTGGGGGTCACTCCTGCACCGGAGTTCTGATCTTTCAGGTCCTGGGGGCTGCGGGTGCAGAGTCTTTTCCAGGCGTCGGGATCTGGGAGTCAGGCAGTCGCGGTCAGGGGGAGCCTCGGGATTCCCTCTGCAGGCGTCGCTGTGGGGGCTCAGGGAGGGCAACTCTGGCTACTCACGGTCTCGTAGTCGCCGGGGAGTCCTCCCTGAAGTGTTTGTTCTCCACCAGTCGAGCCGGGGGCGTCGGGTGCAGAGTTGCAAGTCTCACGCTTCTGGCGGGAAACGCAGTTGTCTTTAAGTTGCTTCTTTGGAAACAAAGTTGCAGTCTTTGGTGAACAGGGCCGCTGTTCTCAGGAGTTTCTTGGTCCTTTTAGAGCAGGGCAGTCCTCTGAGGATTCAGAGGTCGCTGGTCCTGGGGAAAGCGTCGCTGGAGCAGTTTCTTCAGAAGGGGGGGGAGACAGGCCGGTAGAGCTGGGGCCCAAAGCAATTGGTGTCTCCGTCTTCTGTGCAGGGTTTTTCAGCTCAGCAGTCCTCTTCTTCTTAGGTTGCAGGAATCTGAGTTCCTAGGTTCAGGGGAGCCCCTAAATACAGAATTTAGGGGTGTGTTTAGATCAGGGAGGGCAGTAGCCAATGGATACTAGCCGTGAGGGTGGCTACATCATCTTTGTGCCTCCTCCCAAGGGGAGGGGGTCACATTCCTATCCCTATTGGGGGGAATCCTCCATCTGCAAGATGGAGGATTCCTAAAAGTCAGTCACTTCAGCTCAGGTTGCCTCGGGGCTGTCCTGACTGGCCAGTGACTCCTCCTTGTTTTTCTCATTATCTCCTCCGGCCTTGCCGCCAAACGTGGGGCCATGGCCGGAGGGGGCGGGCAACTCCACTAGCTGGAATGCCCTGTGGTGCTGTAACAAAGGGGGTGAGCCTTTGAGGCTCACCGCCAGGTGTTACAGCTCCTGCAAGGGGGAGGTGATCAGCATCTCCACCCAGTGCAGGCTTTGTTACTAGCCACAGAGTGACAAAGGCACTCTCCCCATGTGGCCAGCAACATGTCTCGAGTGTGGCAGGCTGCTAAAACCAGTCAGCCTACACGGCTAGTTGGTTAAGGTTTCAGGGGGCACCTCTAAGGTGCCCTCTGGGGTGTATTTTACAATAAAATGTACACTGGCATCAGTGTGCATTTATTGTGCTGAGAAGTTTGATACCAAACTTCCCAGTTTTCAGTGTAGCCATTATGGTGCTGTGGAGTTCGTGTATGACTGACTCCCAGACCATATACTCTTATGGCTACCCTGCACTTACAATGTCTAAGGTTTGGCTTAGACACTGTAGGGGCACAGTGCTCATTCACTGGTGCCCTCACCTATGGTATAGTGCACCCTGCCTTAGGGCTGTAAGGCCTGCTAGAGGATTGACTTATCTATACTGCATAGGCAGTGTGAGGTTGGCATGGCACCCTGAGGGGAGTGCCATGTCGACTTACTCGTTGTGTCCTCACCAGCACACACAAGCTGGCAAGCAGTGTGTCTGTGCTGAGTGAGGGGTCCCCAGGGTGGCATAAGAGATGCTGCAGCCCTTAGAGACCTTCCCTGGCATCAGGGCCCTTGGTACCAGGGGTACTAGTTACAAGGGACTTATCTGGATGCCAGGGTGTGCCAATTGTGTAAACAAAAGTACAGGTTAGGGAAAGAACACTGGTGCTGGGGCCTGGTTAGCAGGGCTCAGCACACTTTCAAATCAAAACATAGCATCAGCAAAGGCAAAAAGTCAGGGGGTAACCATGCCAAGGAGGCATTTCCTTACAGTTCATCTGCTTTATCCCAGTTATTTTCAAGTAGAAAAATTGATTTACTCCAGAGACCGGGCTTTCATCCCCCATCTACCTCCCCTGCACCCATGCCCCTTACACACACCAGCCAAAATAAAATAACAGTGGGAACCCGTTTCTAGTAAGTCAAGGGAGCCACGGGCCTTGGTAGGCTAATTGATCAGTAGCCATCCTGTGAACACGTACCTCCTGAGCAGGCATTGTTTCTGCTCTCTGAGAGCATGGGCTTTCACCTGCAGGGTGTCTGAAACCTGTCTGTGTTTGCAGGCTGGGCTGTACAAGTCAGCCAGCACACTAGAGGACTAGTAGGTTTCTATGGGTACCTCTAAGGAACCCTCTAGGTGAATGTATTAATAAATCAATCACTGGAATGAGTGTGGGTTTATTACTATGAAGGTGTTTGATACTAAACTCCATAGGTTTCAGTGAAGGCATTATGTAACTGGGGTTTTCACCAGTGCCTCATTAGTAGTAGTACATTAACTAAACTAATTTAACTTATGTAGTAGCTCAGTATATCTCTTTAAATCTAACAAACTTTTACAAAACACTCACTGGATGTTGCCATTTGGGATGCATTGTGGGAGCCTAAGTTATAGTTAGTTAGGTCAGCTAACTAACTGTTGAATTTCTGTGGTTTAGTGCTTGTAAAATCTGAGCCTAACTATAATATCCCTGTAACCTTTCTTTTCATTTATTTTTTATTTTTATTTTTTTAGTGAATTTTTAAGTACTTTTTTTTTTTTTTCTTGTCTATATCATTTTCTAACTATAATATTCCTGTAAACTTTTTTTATGTATATATATATATGTATATATATATATATATATGACAGGCCACATTTATAACTTTAGTTCTACTTCTGCGTCTGGCCTGTCCCAGTGTTTGGCTCTCTAGATCCGGTTACCCTATATAGATGACCAACGTACAGTACTTTTATTTTTGAAGGGTAATCTGTTACAAGACTAAAACAAGCATTCTCAGCACCAGTAGATGCAGTCAAAGCTGGCCACATCATAGCACTTTTTTGTTTTGTTTTACTTTAAGCCAAGCTGCACAGCAGCTCAACGGCTGTCCACCATGTGAAAAAAAGCATTGACAAAGTCAATAGATTTTGAACAAGCAAAAGCTATTAGCAATTTCCAGTGCTTCTTAACTTTTACAAGTGGTCCCGTTTGAAGAGGTATTTATTTCACTTATGTATTAGCATAACTCACTTGGCCAAGACAGAAGAATTTATCTTTCAGGATGGTGCTAATAAACAACCGATAGACAAAAGTCAGTTTCTTTCCTGACAAATGTGGTGGACAAATGTGGTTGACCCCCTCCTCCATGCACAGCTGCTGCCCAGCGTCTGACAGCGAACTGAGTTAGTCTTTATAACTCCCTCATAAATCAGTTTTCTGGGAGATAAACAGAAAGTGAGAGCTGTGAGGCAGCTTTACTTCTCCACAAGCGTTTTATATGGCAGAAGCTTAACACTCTTCTCTTTTAAACCTTATGCTGCTCATCTGTACTACCCCAAATAGAGTACCTTGGAATTGCTAGAGCAAGCCCCTATCTATTAAAGGATACCTATACCCTTTACATAGCATACCTCTTTCTGGTATACCATATAAAGAGTCCACTTCCTACAGTTAGTGCTTATTTGGTTCGATCACAGGCATAAACTTAAGTCCCGGTGCTCAGAATTGCACTGAATGTATGCCAAAGCTCACTTGGTAATAGACTTGTAGGCTCCATCACTGCTGTAGTGAAGGCTGGTCCATTACAAGATGGTGGGTGGGCCTCCAACATGACGAAGTCAAAAACATAGTCTTCTATGCTCAAGGTGGAGTCAGCAGTTGCTAAAGGCCTATTGGCATATATAACGGGCAGAGCCCATTTGTTTGTTCCTTGGCGGATGTCTATGGATTATTTGCTGCCCTTTTATGGATGTACAGTGTTTCAGTTACGAAGAATATGAAGCCTTTACTGGAATATTTGAGCACTTAAGCTTTGACTGGGTCTCAACCATGACGTCCAAATTTTCTGGTGTTCACCTTGTAATGACCATACTAGGTGACCCACCAGAACTGCCTTTAGGTGCAGTTTGCAAAAGTCAGAGTATAGGACCTACAGCACCCATGAGAAACTTATTCAGCAATCTGATGACACCCTGTTAGTTCAAGCGATACAGTACTGTTGGATTCAATGCATCCACTAGCTTCTGTGCATCTGTAATTAATGGAGGAATATAAACTGGTGAGGATGAGGTGGAAGTAAGAAGGCATGGTGGAAAAATAAAGTTATAGATAAACCAGAACAATAAGGCAGTTCGAAAACGTAGTTGAAGAGTGAAAAAGGGTTGAATACTTTTTTTTTGGGGGGGGGGATTAGATTATATTTGGTCCCTCGTTCAGGTGAGGTGGCAGAGAGCTCCACAGAAAGTGTTACCATAGTCAAATTGTATTGGTATTTTTTTCGAATTTGGTGGCCGTCTTTGGAGCGTATCTTGGAATTCTACTCTGTTATTTTGGTGGGAAAAGGAATAGGGGTCTGCAGTAGAATCTTAGACTTGAAATTTTTCAACAGCTTTCTACCAACCAAGTCTTTCAAGAGATGCAATCTGGGTTACATGTTCTCATCCCTGTAAGGGGGAGCAGGGAATCAGTAATATATAGAGTACACAAGGCCTTTTTCTACATGCTAATATTTGCTCCTAGGAGGAATTCCTAAGATTCGTTGTTCGAAGAAGATTTTACAGGCGTTTAATCATTATATCAATATATGATGATCTAATCTGGGGTCAGTTTGGCCCGGGTCTACCCAAGTGATCTATTTTTGGTGGCTCTCTGTGTTTTCTATATCTGCAGTTGATTGTCTCCTTCTCCCTCATATTGCTTTAGCTTCACTTGGCCACATCATTCCCCTTGCATTTTGGGCTGGTCAGCATGAAAGTGTCCTCCTTGATGTCAGCCCAGATATCACCTTCATTAATCTTGAAGACCCTGCTAGAGATGGCCTCTGGATGCCTTTTCCTCTTCCCAAGAGAGTGCATGAGCTTCTGCAATCCTGGACTACTTTCACACTATCAAACCACATTGTTTTGTTTTCATGGGGCTTCCGGTGTGCCTGCTATCCCTCACCTGTTGTTGCATATGCATGGCAGTACACCGAATTGCAGTTCACTAGTTTAACACGGTTCTCCCAAAACATTTCTCCCAAATTTTGTGGTAGTTCATGGTGTGTAACATATTTTGTAACATATTGGGAGATGCTTATTTACACCACGTGAACTCCAGGTTACCATTGCTACTAAGTATGACTGGCAAGAAACCAGAGATTAACTGAAATTGTATTCGGTCTATCTTTTTTCCATATTTGTACTGTTTTTCTTTTTTGTGCTGTTTGTTTTTTATATTTCCTCTTTCATTTGTTTCTTTCTGCAGCTTTTTCTACAGTTTCTACTCATTTCTTTCATATATTTATTTTTAATAATTTTATTTCTCCTCCCTTTTCTCTTACATTTTTGTACTATGTCCTTTTGTCTTCCTGCCTGTCGGCCTCCTTCTCCACCCCTCCAACTACAGTAAAGGATTAGTGTGTATATATCGATGCAGAGATATCTCTCTCTCTCTCTCTCTCGCTATATATATATATATATATATATGTGGCAGTGGCATATGTAGCTGCAGATACACATGCTGTGCATTATCCTGCCATCTAGTGTTGGGCTCAGAGTGTTACAAGTTGTTCTTCGAAGAAGTCTTTTCGAGTCACGAGATCGAGTGACTCCTCCCTTTTGTCTCCATTGCGCATGGGCGTCGACTCCGTTTGAGATTGTTTTCTTTCCACCATCGGGTTCGGACGTGTTCCTCTTCGCTCCGTATTTCGAATTGGGAAAGTTAGCTAAATTATCGAAAATTTGACGGTATTGTTATCGTTCGGTACCCGGTTAGTGTTATTGTATCGGCACCGACATCAAGAGCGCTCCGGTGGCCCTGCGGGGCTTCCGTTCTTCACCGGGGCCTGGTCGGCCCGACCACACCCATCGTCGAAGACTCATGGACCGGACCCCCTTCCGCTTCTGTCCGAAGTGTCATTCGAAGTATCCTTATACAGACCAGCACCTGGTCTGTAATCTGTGTTTATCCCCGGAACACAGGGAGGATACTTTCGAGGCTTGTCGAGCGTTTCGATCAAAAAAGACCTTAAGAGATCGACGAGCAAGAAGACTGCAAATGGCGTCGACACCGAGAGAGCAACTCGACGTCGGAGAAGAGGAAAGCATTTCCATCCAGGGATTGGACTCGGACGAATCCGAAAGTGACCGAACCTCGACGGTGCAGCCAACAGTGAGTAAACCTGCCCGTCCAAAACTCACACACAGATCTTTACGGCCAAGTGGACGCCACCGGGACTTATATGATGCACCAGCATTGGATAACAGTCCGGATTGTTATCCAACAAAGCCGTCACCTCCAGAGGACAGTTCTGCATATACGCAGGTACTATCCAGGGCAGCTACGTTCCACAACGTAGCAATGCATTCAGAGCAAATAGAGAATGATTTCCTGTTTAACACCTTAGCATCCACCCATGCTTCCTATCAGAGTCTGCCAATGCTCCCGGGTATGCTCAAACACGCAAAACAAGAATTCCAGGAGCCAGTTAAAGGAAGGGCTATCACGCCTAGGGTTGAGAAAAAGTACAAGCCTCCCCCAACGGATCCTGCGTTCATAACACAACAACTTACACTGGACTTAGTGGTTGTAGGAGCAGCAAGAAAGAGAGCAAACTCTCAATCGTCAGGAGACGCTCCACCGCCTGACAAAGAGAGCAGAAAGTTTGACGCAGCGGGCAAGCGAGTGGCAGCACAAGCAGCCAATCAATGGCGGATTGCTAATTCGCAAGCCCTACTTGCTCGATGGGACGAGATGCAGCACATCATACAGCACTTGCCCAAAGAACTCCAGAAACGTGCCCAACAGGTTGTGGAAGAAGGACAGGCCATATCCAACAACCAGATAAGGTCCGCACTAGACTCTGCAGACACGGCAGCACGAACAGTCAACACGGCGGTAACCATTCACAGGCATGCATGGTTAAGAAGCTCTGGATTCAAGCCAGAGATCCAACAAGCGGTGTTGAACATGCCATTTAACCAAGAACAATTGTTTGGGCCGGAAGTTGACACAGCAACTGAAAAGTTAAAAAAAGATACGGACACGGCCAAAGCCATGGGCGCGCTCTACTCCCCACAAGTCAGAGGCACCTTTAGGAAACCACAATTCAGAGGAGGTTTTCGACAGCAAACATCAGAGCCTTCCACCTCTCAAACCAGACCCACCTATCAGGCGCAATATCAAAGGGGAGGGTTTTGTGGTTCCTATAGATGACAATTCCCAAGAAGAAGGGGAAAGTTCCAGGCTACCAAACCAAGCCAGACCAAACAGTGACTTCAATGTCACAAAATCCCAACACTTATCACCAGTGAGGGGTAGGCTAACCGCATATTATCAAAACTGGACACATATTACCACAGACGCATGGGTCCTATCAATTATCCAACATGGTTATTGCATAGAATTCACAAATTTCCTGCCAGATGTGCCACCGAGAACACACAATCTGTCCAAACAACACTTAGACCTATTACAAAAAGAAGTCCAAGCACTATTACAAAAACAAGCAATAGAGCTAGTACCCAATCATCAGAAAGGAACAGGGCGTCTACTCACTATATTTCCTAATTCCAAAAAAGGACAAAACGTTAAGACCTATCTTAGATCTCAGAATACTGAATCTCTTCATCAAATCAGACCACTTCCACATGGTAACACTTCAAGACGTAGTTCCTTTACTAAAAAAGGAGGACTACATGTCAACATTGGATCTCAAGGATGCGTATTTCCACATACCGATCCATCCTTCTCACAGAAAATACTTAAGGTTTGTAATAAAAGGCGTACACTATCAATTCAAAGTGCTACCGTTCGGGATAACAACGGCCCCAAGAGTATTCACAAAATGCCTAGCAGTAGTAGCCGCTCACATAAGGAGACAGCACATGCACGTATTCCCATATTTGGATGACTGGCTAATAAATACCAACACTCAACAACAATGTCTTCTTCACACACAATACGTCATAGAAACTCTACACAAACTAGGGTTCTCTATAAATTACCAGAAATCAAATCTGCAACCATCCCAAATACAACAATACTTGGGAGCAACACTCAACACACAAAAAGCAATTGCCACTCCAAGTCCACAAAGGGTCCAAGCGTTCCAAAATGTAACATCAAGCATACAGTCAAACCAACACTACCCAGTAAGGTTTGTAAGGAAACTTCTAGGCATGATGTCTTCATGCATAGCGATTGTCCCAAATGCAAGGTTACACATGAGGCCCTTGCAACAGTGCCTAGCAAAACAATGGACACAAGCACAGGGTCAACTTCAAGATCTAGTGTTGATAGACCGCCAAACACACTTCTCGCTTCAATGGTGGAACCCTATAAATGTAAACAAAGGGCGGCCATTGCAAGACCCAGTGCCTCAAGCTGTTATCACAACAGATGCTTCCATGATAGGGTGGGGAGCACACCTCAACAAGCACAGCATACAGGGCCAATGGGACAATCAGCAAAAACAACTTCACGTAAATCATTTGGAACTGCTAGCGGTATTTCTAGCATTAAAAGCATTTCAACCACTAGTAGCCCACAAACACATCCTTGTCAAAACCAACAGCATGACAACAATGTATTATCTCAACAAACAAGGGGGGGCACACTCGTCACAACTGTGTCTCTTAGCACAAAGAATTTGGCATTGGACAATTCACAATCACATTCGCCTGATAGCACAATACATACCAGGCATTCAGAATCAGTTAGCCGACAATCTCAGTCGAGACCACCAGCAAACTCACGAATGGGAAATTCATCCCCAGATCCTACAGGATCACTTCCACCGCTGGGGAACACCAAACATAGACCTATTTGCAACAAAAGAAAACGCAAAATGCCAAAACTTCGCGTCCAGGTACCCACACCCTCAATCCAAGGGCAATGCACTATGGATCAGTTGGTCAGGGATATTTGCTTACGCTTTTCCCCCTCTCCCACTCATTCCTTATCTGGTCAACAAACTAAGTCAAAACAAACTCAAACTAATACTCATTGCACCAGCCTGGGCTCGCCAACTGTGGTACACAACACTGTTGGACTTATCAGTATTACCCCACATCAAACTACCAAACATACCAGATCTGTTAACACAACACAAACAGCAGATCAGACACCCGAATCCAGCATCGCTCATTCTAGCGATCTGGCTCCTGAAGTCTTAGAATTCGGACATTTAAATCTTACACAAGAGTATATGGAGGTCATTAAACAAGCAAGAAAACCAACAACAAGGCATTGTTACGCAAACAAATGGAAAAGATTTGTTTGCTACTGCCACACTAACCAGAACCAACCACTACATGCCTCCACAAAGGACATTGTAAGCTAATTATTACACTTACAAAAGTCTAATCTAGCATTCTCTTCCATTAAAATACATCTCACTGCAATATCTGCAGATTACTCATACAACATTGCTTTTTAGAATCCCAATCATCAAAGGAGGGACTAAAAAGAATCATACCCCCAAGGACACCACAAGTACCTTCGTGGAACCTTAATATTGTATTAACACGACTCATGGGCCCACCATTCGAACCCATGCATTCTTGTGAAATGCAATATCTGACTTGGAAAGTAGCCTTTCTAATAGCGATCACATCACTTAGAAGAGTAAGTGAGATACAAGCATTTACTATTCAAGAACCCTTTATACAAATGCATAAACATAAAGTGGTTCTCTGTACAAATCAAAAATTCTTATCAAAAGTCATATCACCATTCCACCTAAACCAAACTGTGGAACTCCCAGTCTTCTTTCCGCAACCAGACTCAGTAGCCGAAAGAGCATTACATACATTAGACATAAAAAGAGCACTAATGTATTACATTGACAGAACAAAACAATTTCGTAAAACAAAACAATTGTTTGTAGCCTTCCAAAAACCTCATGCAGGTAATCCTATATCAAAACAAGGCATCGCCAGATGGATAGTTAAATGTATTCAAACTTGCTATATTAAAGCAAAAAGAGATTTACCTATTACACCAAGAGCACATTCCACGAGGAAAAAAGGCGCCACATTGGCTTTTCTTGGGAATATACCTATGACGGAAATTTGGAAGGCAGCCACCTGGTCTACGCCTCATACATTTACTAAGCATTACTGCATAGATGTGTTAGCAACGCTACAAGCCACAGTGGGACAGGCTGTATTGAGAACAGTATTTCAGACAACTTCAACTCCTACAGGCTAAACCACCGCTTTTTGGGGAGATTACAGCTTGTTAGTCTATGCACAGCATGTGTATCTGCAGCTACACCAAATGGAAAATGTCACTTACCCAGTTTGCACACCCCGCCATCTAGTGTTGGGCTCGGAGTGTTACAAGTTGTTTTTCTTCGAAGAAGTCTTTTCGAGTCACGAGATCGAGGGACTCCTCCCCTTTCGGCTCCATTGCGCATGGGCGTCGACTCCATCTTAGATTGTTTTCTTTCCGCCATCGGGTTCGGACGTGTTCCTTTTCGCTCTGCGTTTCGGTTCGGAAAGATAGTTAGAATCTCAGAAAATTTGACGGTATTGTTTGCGTTCGGTATCGGGTTAGTTACAACAGATCGACACCGAATTTTGAAGAGCTCCGGTGGCCCTTTGGGGTTTTCGATCCCCCGTCGGGGCCTGGTCGGCCCGACCACGTGTCTCTTCAAGGCTAATGGAACGGACCCCATTCCACTTCTGCCCCAAATGTCACAACAAGTATCCTTATACAGATCAGCATCTGGTCTGTAACTTGTATTTGTCTCCAGAACACAAAGAAGATACTTGTGAAGCCTGTCAAGCGTTTCGGTCGAGGAAGACATTAAGAGACCGAAGAGTGAGAAGACTACAGATGGCGTCGGCGCCGACAAGACAAACACTTGGAGGAAGAAGAAACCTTCTCCATCGAGGATTCGGACCCGGACGAGGTCGATCCTGAACAGAAGCCGAAAACCGTGAGTAAGACGTCGACACACAAAACTCACGGAAAGACCACTAAAGCCCAGGGGACGCCACCGCCAGCAGGCCATGGCTTAACCCAGAAAATAGGTGACCGACCATCTGCACCGAAAAAGGGCACGCATGTGTCGAAGGCATCCGACTCCGGTCGAGATACCGGCACAGAGCAGACTTGACCCCGAGACAGCGGGACAGAGCAAGTTCGGCACAGAGAAACCAGAACGCCGAAAATAAAAAAAGTGCAGTCGGAGCCGAAAAAGACTGCCAAAAAAGTTTCCATACCGAAACATCCGGCCTCGGAACCGAAAACAAGTTCCTACACAGTGGAACAGGGACTGTTCTCACAAATGCAAGGACATAGGTTCGGACAAGAACTAGAGTCAATGGAGCCAGATTACACTCAGAGAAGGCTCCACATCCAAAAAGACAGGGAAGATAAGTACTCTTCCCCCAATTCGGATGAAAAGAAGACTTGCCTTCCAAGAGAAAGACAAGCAGCCACAGGTAAAGGTGGCAAGACAAGTAATCCCGCCACCATCTCCACCACGCTCAACACAGACATCACCGGTAGCCACTCCACCACTGATGCAGTCCCCAACTCATACTGGAATGAGTCAGGATGATCCCAACGCATGGGATCTTTATGATGCGCCAGTATCCGATGACAGCCCAGACTGTTATCCAGCGAGACCGTCACCACCTGAGGACAGTACAGCCTCACACAGGTGGTGTCAAGAGCAGCGGCGTTTCATAATGTCACCCTGCATGCAGAGCCTATTGAGGATGACTTTTTATTTAACACACTATCCTCCACACATAGCCAATACCAAAGTCTCCCTATGCTACCTGGAATGCTAAAACACTCCAAACGGGTGTTTCAGGAGCCTATGAAGGGCAGGGCCAGAACTCCAAGGGTTGAGAAGAAATACAAGCCGCCGCCAACAGACCCTGTATACATCACGCAGCAATTAACACCAGACTCTGTGGTAGTAGGGGCAACTCGCAAGAGAGCGAACTCACACACCTCAGGAGACGCACCACCTCCAGACAAGGAGAGTCACAAGTTCGACGCTGCGGGGAAAAGGGTTGCAGCACAAGCGGCCAACCAATGGCGCATTGCCAACTCACAGGCATTGCTGGCGAGATATGATAGGGCTCATTGGGACGAAATGCAACATTTCATTGAACACTTGCCAAAAGAGTTCCAAAAAAGGGCACAACAAGTGGTGGAGGAAGGACAGAGTATCTCGAACAATCAGATACGCTCAGCAATGGATGCAGCAGATACAGCTGCTAGGACAGTAAATACAGCAGTGACCATAAGGAGACACGCATGGCTGCGTACGTCAGGATTCAAGCCGGAAATACAGCAAGCCGTGCTGAATATGCCATTTAACGGACAGCAGTTGTTTGGGCCGGAGGTGGACACTGCTATCGAAAAACTTAAAAAGGACACTGATACGGCCAAAGCCATGGGCGCACTCTACTACCCACAGAGCAGAGGCACATTTTGTAAAACACAGTTTCGAGGACAAAGCACAGAACCCACAACCTCACGAACCAGGCCCACTTATCAGAGCCAATATCAGCGGGGAAGTTATCGGGGAAAATATAGAGGGGGCCAATTCCAAAAAAGTAGAGGGAAGTTCCAAAGTCCCAAAACTCCACAAAACAAGCAGTGACTTCGACATCACAAATCCCCAACACATAACACCTGTGGGGGGGGGAGACTAACCAAGTTCTACAAACAATGGGAGGAAATAACAACAGACACTTGGGTCCTAGCAATTATCCAGCATGGTTATTGCATAGAATTACTCAAATTCCCTCCAAATGTCCCACCGAAAACACACAATATGTCAAAACAACACATGAATCTTCTTCAACTAGAGGTCCAAGCGTTGTTACAAAAAGATGCAATAAAACTGGTACCAATTCATCAGAGAGGAACAGGAGTTTAATCGCTGTACTTTCTCATACCAAAAAAGGACAAAACTCTAAGACCTATATTAGATCTCAGAACATTAAATATCTACATCAAATCAGATCACCTTCACATGGTGACATTACAGGACGTAATCCCATTGCTCAAACAACAAGACTACATGACAACACTAGACCTAAAGGATGCATACTTCCATATACCGATACATCCTTCACACAGAAAGTACTTAAGGTTTGTATTCCAAGGGGTACATTACCAATTCAAAGTGTTGCCATTCGGGATAACAACTGCGCCAAGAGTTTTTACAAAATGCCTGGCAGTAGCAGCTGCTCATATCAGAAGGCAGCAAATACATGTGTTCCTGTACCTAGACGATTGGTTAATCAAAACCAACACGCAAGAACGGTGTTCACAACACACAAAGTATGTCATAGAAACCCTCCACAAACTAGGTTTCTCACTCAACTACACAAAGTCACACCTTCAGCCGTGTCAAACACAGCAATACTTAGGGGCGACAATCAACACAACAAAAGGGATTGCCACTCCAAGTCCACAAAGGGTACAGGCATTTCACAATGTAATACAGGCCATGTATCCAAAACAAAAGATACAAGTCAAGATGGTGATGAAACTACTAGGCATGATGTCCTCCTGCATAGCCATTGTCCCAAACGCAAGATTGCACATGCGGCCCTTACAACAGTGCCTAGCATCACAATGGTCACAGGCACAGGGTCAACTTCTAGATCTAGTGTTGATAGACCGCCAAACATACACCTCGCTTCAATGGTGGAACAATCTAAATTTAAACCAAGGGCGGCCTTTCCAAGACCCAGTGCCTCAATACGTAATAACGACAGATGACTCCATGATAGGGTGGGGAGGACACCTCAACCAACACAGCATCCAAGGACAATGGGACACTCAGCAGAGACAGTTTCACATAAATCACTTAGAACTACTGGCAGTATTTCTAGCGTTGAAAGCATTTTAACCCATAATAAGCCACAAACACATGCTTGTCAAAACAGACAACATGACAACGATGTATTATCTGAACAAACAGGGAGGAACACACTCGACACAGTTGTGTCTCCTGGCACAGAGAATATGGCATTGGGCGATTCACAACCACATTCGCCTAATAGCACAGTTTATTCCAGGGATTCAGAATCAGTTAGCAGACAATCTCTCTCGGGATCACCAACAGATCCACGAATGGGAAATTCACCCCCAAATACTAAACACTTACTTCCAAAGATGGGGAACACCACAAATAGACCTATTTGCAACAAAAGAAAATGCAAAATGCCAAGACTTCGCGTCCAGGTATCCACAAGATCAGTCTCAGGGCAATGCGTTATGGATGAGTTGGTCAGGGATATTTGCATACGCTTTTCCCCCCTCTCCCACTCCTTCCGTATCTAGTAAACAAATTGAGTCAAAACAAACTCAAACTCATACTAATAGCACCAACCTGGACAAGACAACCTTGGTACACAACACTACTAGACCTCTCAGTAGTGCCTCATATCAAGCTTCCAAACAGACCAGATCTGTTAACTCAACACAAACAACAGATCAGACATCCAAATCCAGCATCACTGAATCTAGCAATTTGGCTCCTGAAGTCTTAGAATTCGGACATCTAGACCTTACACAGGAATGTATGGAGGTCAAAAAACAAGCAAGGAAACCAACCACATGACATTGCTATGCAAATAAGTGGAAAAGATTTGTTTATTATTGCCATAATAATCAAATTCAGCCATTACACGCATCTGCTAAAGACATCGTAAGCTACTTTCATTTGCAAAAGTCAAAGCTAGCTTTTTCATCCATTAAAATACATTTTACCGCAATTTCAGCTTATCTGCAAATTACGCACTCAACTTCATTATTTAGGATCCCAGTCATAAAAGCATTTATGGAGGGCTTAAAGAGAATTATCCCACCAAGAACGCCACCAGTTCCTTCGTGGAACCTCAACATTGTCTTAACACGACTCATGGGTCCACCTTTTGAACCCATGCACTCATGTAAGATGCAATACTTAACATTGAAATTTGCATTTCTAATTGCCATCACATCTCTAAGAAGTGTAAGTGAGATACAAGCATTTACCATACAAGAACCCTTTATTCAGAAACACAAGCATAAAGTAGTTTTACGAACAAATCCTAAGTTCTTACCAAAAGTCCTATCACCGTTCCACTTGAATCAAACGGTAGAACTAAAAGTGTTCTTCCCAGAGCCAGCTTCTGTAGCTGAAAGAGCACTACATACATTAGACATCAAAAGAGCGTTAATGTACTACATTGACAGAACAAAACAAATTTGGAAAACAAAACAATTGTTCGTTGCTTTCCAAAAACCTCATACAGGAAACCCAATATCCAAACAAGGCATTGCTAGATGGATAATTAAATGCATTCAAACCTGTTATCTCAAAGCAAAAAGAGAACTGCCTATAACACCAAGGGCACACTCAACTAGAAAGAAAGGTGCTACCATGGCCTTTCTAGGAAACATTCCAATGACTGAAATATGTAAGGCAGCCACATGGTCTACGCCTCATACATTTCCCAAGCACTACTGCGTGGATGTGTAAACAGCACAACAGGCCACAGTAGGACAAGCAGTACTACGAACTTTGTTTCAAACAACTTCAACTCCTACAGGCTGAACCACCGCTTCTGGGGAGATAACTGCTTACTAGTCTATGCAAAGCATGTGTATCTGCAGCTACACATGCCATCGAACGGAAAATGTCACTTACCCAGTTTACATCTGTTCGTGGCATGAGACGCTGCAGATTCACATGCGCCCGCCCGCCTCCCCGGGAGCCTGTAGCCGTTATAAGTTGAATAAAACCTGTAAATATGTACATTTTGTAAATACTTACTAGTTTTATACACATTATGTACATACATACTTACTCAATTGCATGGGCACCTTTACTATATACACAACTCCTACCTCACCCTCTGCAGGGAAAACAATCGAAGATGGAGTTGACGCCCATGCGCAATGGAGCCCAAAGGGAGGAGTCCCTTGGTCTCGTGACTCGAAAAGACTTCTTCGAAGAAAAACAACTTGTAACACTCTGAGCCCAACACTAGATGGCAGTATAATGCACAGCATGTGTCTCATGCCACGAACAGATCTACACTGGGTAAGTGACATATTATATATATATATATATAACATTTAAAAGCTGTAATTTGATGAGATGTGACCTTCTCTTCACACGATTGGAGAGGCAACATGGACACTATGTTTCTTAGTGACCATCTGACCACCAAGAAGGAGCTATGCACGTGTTAGTATTTTGAAGACCCTAAGGGAAGGAGTTGAGAACAAACCATAAACTAAAATAAGACAACAGAGTAAGGACTGAGTGCACGTTTACTTGCAGAGGGTATGAACGGATTACTATCCCTCTAAATAAATAACCCTAAAATTATGCTATCTTGTAAGTATTTGTACAGCACACTATCACCCAGGAAGGTATCCTGGTGCTGAAGCAAGCACGACCTGCTGTACTGAGAGCTGTCAAGCACGTTATTAGAAGAACAAGGTCTTAAGCTCTGTGCAGAATACATGTGAGGAGGAGGTTTAGTTGTGTAAAGACAAGTTATTCCAGGCCTCGAAGCGATGTGTGATATTGACTGGCTGCTAATTCTAGTATTGCGTGTGCTTGGGATGTGTGCAAATAGGAGTCAGGTTGAGCAAAGGTGCCTGTTAGGTTTCTGAATTGACATACGGCTACGGTATGTGGGTCTTGTGTTGCATAGTGCTTTGAAGGTGTGTGTCAGAAGTTTAATCTGGCCTCGTTTATATAACGGTAGCCAGTGGAGTTTTTGGGTGGCGTGTGAGAGGCTGAGTGTGAGTCTGGCTGCAGTTTTCTGGATGGTTTGGAGTTGTCGGAGTTGCTTGCTGAGCTCAGCGTAGAGGACATTCCCGTAATCAAGTTTTCTTGTTACTTGAGTGAGTGATGGTTTTTCGGGTGATGGTAGTGAGCAATTTGAAGATTTTCCTAAACATCCTCAGGGTGTTCAAAGCAGGAGGCAGTGATCATGTTGGCTTGGGCAGCTATGTTGAGGCGGTGATGGTGTTGACTTGGGCAGCCATGTTGAGATGGTTGTTGATGACAATGCCGAAGTTTGTTGCAAATGTGCTGGGTGCAAGATTGGATCCCAGTTGTGCTGGCAACCAGGTGGAGTCCATGGCAATGGGTTATTGCTTAAGACCACAACTTCTCTCTTGTTGGGGTTGAGTTAGAGTTGGTTTTATCCAGTTGGCGTTCTTGGTCCTGCTGGCAGTGAACTCATTCCTAGTGTTGGGGTCTTGTCTGAGAGTGAGAGCATTAGCTGAATGTCAACGTATGAAAGAACATTGATGTTGTGGGTGCGGATGATGCTGGTGAGTGTGGGGTCATATAGACTTTGAAAATGGTAAGGTTGAGTGAAGTCTTGCGGAGCTCAGCAGCTGAGGTTGCTGACAGCTGATGTGTGAGGGGTGTGACTGACAGACATGCTCTTCCGGTCAAGGAGGAGCAGATCCAGCAAAAAGCAGGTCCTTGTATTCGGTTGTCGTGCAGACATTGGATGAGGATGGGGCTGATACCATACCCGGTGAATAAGAATTGCCTTGTCTCCTCTGTCCAAGATTATGTGGCTGTTGTCTGTAGTGGTGATTAGGGCTGTTTCTGTGCTGCTGTTGGGTCTGAAGCCGAAATGAGTGGCATCGAGCAGTTTGTGGTTAAGATGGTTGGTGAGGTGTTTGTTGATGTAAGATTTTGGTCAGGTACAGTAGCATCGAGACAGGCCTGTAATTGGTGAACAGCATAGGGTCTTCTGAAGGCTTTTTGAGATGGGGGAGTATAGTGGCATGTTTCCATGGATGTCAAGAAAATGGGTAAAGAGATTTAGTTGCACTGGATTGGGTTGATGGCCGAGCTGACTTTGTGTAGTCCTTGGGCAAAGGTGTGGTGTGGGCAGAGGTTTGATGGGTCCAAGGAAACGATGGACATCATGGCAGAGGTGGTTTCATCCATTGTGATAATGGGCCATGTGGTCATTTTGTGGTATTTGGGCTCAATGGGGAGTCGTGATGTGAGGTCTGATGGGTCTGGCTGGGGTTGAAGTTGGCGTATATGAAGGTTCTCGTGCTGCAGAAAAATTGTGATAGCCTGTTGCAGAGGTCCCGTTAGTGGGTAATGCTGTTGGAAGCTGCCACTACAGAGGGGGAATCTTTTGCAATAGTGAAGATCTCTTTGCTGCTGTTGGAGCTGGTGTTGATGTGATCTGCAAGCGTAGCATGTTTGGTGGCTCGAATCTCCTGTTGATAGCATCTCAAAGCAACTTGAAAGTGTTCCTGTCTGTGTTATCTTGGGTCATTCTCCATTTGTGCTTCAGTTGTTTGCAATTATGTTTTGACATCCTTAGTTCTTCTGTGTACCAGCTGACTTACGGTCTGGATTAAGTTGTCAGCGCAGGCAGTGATCTTGCTTTATTGAGGGTGGTGATAGCATTTGGTAGACTGCTTTTGTGTTCAGGCTGGTGTTCTGTGATTGTGCTCTTAGTCATCCTTTGGCGTGCTGTTCCAGTCTGCTTGCTGGCCCGGTATGGTAGGTCTGTGAAGACTGGGATAGAAATGATGAATTTGATGGGTGATGGGTGATGGGGGCGAGCGTGGTCTGTTGATAGGTGTGGGCTAGTCAGCAGAGAAGCTGTCGAAGGTGGTGAAGGTCGAGTGCAATAATTGTCCGGCGGAGTGTGTAAGACTTGTCACTCATTGGGCGAGTCTAAGGTTTCCCAGCTTGGTGAGTAATATTATCTTGTCAAGGTCTGCGAGTTCTTCTAA
Organism: Pleurodeles waltl; assembly: GCF_031143425.1. NCBI lineage: Eukaryota > Metazoa > Chordata > Amphibia > Caudata > Salamandridae > Pleurodeles > Pleurodeles waltl. The sequence continues at coordinate 651,623,671 of NC_090442.1, forward strand.
TAGAAGGTCTGATCTCCGAGAAGTGTTAAATAAGTGTTGCAAATGCGAAAGGACATTTCTTGGTATTCAATTAAGACAAATTTGGCTCTGAAACCTTTTTGAAGCTCATTTCCTTCTCTGAGCCAGACAAAAAGGTGCGCTCCTTGTTGATACAATTTTGTAAATATGGTCAATTTGCATTGTTTCTGCACTGTCTTGGGATCCAGGAGAGCAGTGTACCAGTCTTTAGAGTAGTGTGGTATCCAGTGTCTCTTTCTCCTTTTCAATAGGGTTACATGTAGCATAATTGAAAACCAAGATTAATCAGTGCATCACAATCTTTCATTTGTCCCTTAGACCTCTGCTAATTCGGGAGGCCCCTGAGGATACAACAGCATGCAATGAAGTTATTGCATGGGAAGCAGCATACCATAATGTGCAGATGCGTACTGACCCAATCGAAGAGGGTTTCCTCTTTGATACTTTAACCAACACTCATAAAGAGTCAGTTCATGCCGCGCTATCAGGTATGCTTAGACATGCCACAGAGGTATTCAGAGAACCTGTTAGGGCCAGGGTCATTACACTAAGGGTAGATAAGAAATATAAAGCTGAACCCTCGGATCCAACATTTATAAAATCACAATTACCACTAGATTCTATAGTGGTAAGTGCTGCACGAAAGTGTGCTAATAGTCAGTCCACAGGGGATGCTCCACCTCCTCATAAGGAGAGCAAAAAAACTGGACGCAGCGGGCAAAAGCTGCAAATCACTAGAGAATTGCAAATTCTCAGGCACTCCTGGTGAGTTATGCTGGGGCCCACCGGGACGAGATGGAAGAACTACTCCAGTATCTTCCACAAGAACACCAACAAAGATTTGCCATTGATGCAGCTGATACAGCAGCACATGGCGTAAACACAAGTGTTCTTATAAGAAGACATGCATGGTTGAGGTGCTCAGGCTTCAAGCCGTAAATACAACAGGCAGTCCTCAACATACCTTTTGATAAAGAGCATTTATTTGGCCCAGAGGTTGATACCACTATTAATAAGCTGAAGAAAGACTTAGAAACAGCTAAAGCTATGGGGACATTACTGACTACACCAACTAGGGGTAATTTTCAAAGGCCACAATTTACGGGTGGTTTTTAAACATCATCCACCGAATCTTCCACCTCCCAAAATAAACAAGGAACACATTTTTACAATAAGAGTTCCTTCAAAGGATCTTACAGTGGCTCATATAACAGAGGTAAAGCGTCCCCCTCTAGAGGCTCGCCCTCCAATACAAAACAGTGACTTCTTACAGATTTCCACAACACACACACCTCCAGTGGGCGGGTGAGGGGGAGTTGAGCAATTTCTTTTTATCCACAATGGTCCAATATCACTACAGATCAATGGGTAATATCAATTATCCAACATGGTTATTGTGTAGAACTCATTTCCACTCTGCCAAATATTCCTCCTCATGTTTACAGGCTCTCACATGACCATCTCATTCTCTTTAAAGAAGAGATACAGTCCCTTCTTCTCAAAGGGGCTGTATAACTAGTTTCTCTATCTCAACAAGGGTTAGGAGTCTTTTCCCTATGCTTCCTTACACCAAAGAAAGATGGTTCATTAAGAACAATTCTGGATCTCAGACCTCTCAACCCATACGTACTTTCAGAGCACTTTCATATGGTCACTCTGCAAGATGGTATTCCGCTATTTCAGCAATGAGATAAAATGACTGCATTAGATCTCAAAGATGCTTATTTCCATATTCTCATACATCCAGCACATCGCAGATATCCGATTTGTTATTGCGGGAAAACATTATAATTTCAAAGTTCTACCATTCAGAGTAACAACCGCTCTCAGGGTATTCACAAAATACTTAGCTGTAGTAGCTGCATTCCTCAGAAGACAACATATTCACTTTTTCCCCATACTTGGATGACTGGCTCATAAAAGCCAATACCATCGAAAAATGTAATAGCATACCCAGTACACAGTAAATCTACTACACACTTTGGGATTTACAGTAACTGCCTCAAATCCTATCTCCAACCCTCACAGATATGGCCTTATCTGGGAGCAATTCTCAATACTCACTCAGGATTGGCATATCCAAACCCAGCAAGGATTCAGGTTTTTCAAAATCTCCTCTGTTTCAGGAGCACCATACTTACGCAGTGAAACTAGTGATGGAACTATTAGGGATGATGGCTTCTTGCATTGCCATCGTTCCTCATGTCAGACTACACAAGTGTCCATTACAGCAGTGTCTGTCTCGTGAGTGGTCTCAGTCACGGGGTCATCTTCAGGATCTAGTGTTGTTGGACTGCCAGACTCACAGCTCTCTGCAATGGTGGAATCCCACCAACCTCTCAAATGTGGTGGCCCTTTCAAGACCTTGTGCCTCAGATCACTCTCACTAAAGATGCATCACAAATAGGATGGGGAGCTCACCTCAACAACCTTACAATACAAGGCAAATGGGATCCCATTCAACAAACTTATCACATCAACTACTTGGAGTTGCTAGTAGTCTTTCTAGCGCTCAAGGCATTTCTGACACAAATCACTCAGTGGTTCTAGTCCGTCAGACAACATGACACCTATGTATTATCTGCAGAAGCAGGGAGACACACACTCATCTTAATTCTCGATTCTAGCTCAGACAATTTGGAAGTGGGTGATTAACAATCAGATTCAGTTATTGGCAGAATATCTCCCAGGAATGGACAATCAGTTTGCCGAACTCTTAATCAGGATGCAGCAACAAGTCCACGGATGGGAACTTTACCCACAAGTACTACCAGAAATACATCTCTTTGACACCGTAGAAAATTCAAAATACCAAAACATTGTGTCCATATACCCACACCCTCAGTCCAAGGGCAGTGCTCTATGGATTGAATTTGTCAGGGATATTTCCTTACGCTTTTCCGCCTCTCCCACTCATTCTATTTCTGGTTTGCAAACTGAGACAAACATCACTTGCCATGATTCCTGTAGCTCCCACATGGGCACGACAACCTTGGTACACAACACTACTAGATCTGTCTGTGGTCCCCCATCACAAACTTCCCAACAGACCAGACCTTTTGACTTAAAAGCAAGGTCAAATCAGACATCCAGACCGCAAAACACTCAATCTTGTGATATGGCTCCTGAAGTCATAGAGTTTAGATATTTACAACTTCCATCTGAGTGTATGGATAATCTTAGGGAGGCACGTATTCCTACAACTAGACCATGTTATGCTGCAAAATGGAAACATTTTGTATGCTACTATCAACTTAAACATATTTATCCACTCAAAGCATCAGTACAAGACATTGTTTGTCTACTACATTTACAAAACGCAAATGTAGCATATTCAGCTATTAGACTTCATTTAGCAGCTATAGTTGCTTACCTCCAAATTAGACAACCTATTTCTTTGTTCAGAATTCCTGTAATTAAGGCATTCATGGATGGACTTAAGAGAGTTATTCCACCCAGGGTCCCTCAACCTCCAGTATGGAACCTTAACATGGTCCTTACTAGAATTATGGGTCCACCATTTGAACCCATGCACTCTTGTTCTTTGCATTTTATTTCATGGAAAGTTGCCTTTTGGTAGCTATCACTTCTCTACGACGTGTACGTGAAATACAAGCTTTCACTTTAGAGGAACCTTTTTCCCAAGTACATAGAAATAGAGTAGTCCTTGGGACAAACCCTATATTTCTTCCTAAAGTAGTTTCTCCATTTCACATTAGCCAATCAGTTGCGTTACCAGTTTTCTTACCACAGCCAGACTATCGCTAAAAGAGCTCTGCACACACTAGATGTTAAACAAGCTCTTATGTATTGCATTGAAAGGACTAAAACTTTTAGAACATCTAAACAACTTTTTGTAGCTTTTTCAATGCCTCACAAGGTTAATCCAATTTCAAAAAATTGAATAGCTAGAGTTTATTCCAACTTTATAACTCAAGCTAAAAGAAAATTACCAACAGCTCCTAAAGCACACTCTACCAGGAAAAAAAGGTGCTTCTATTGCCTTTTTTAGGAAACATTCCAATAGCAGATATTTGCAAAGCTGCTACTTGGTCTACACCACACACATTCACCAAACATTGTTGTGTAGATGTTTTAGCTCGTCATTAGGCAAATGTTGGCCAAACAGTCCTCAGATCACTTTTTCAAGCTACTCCAACTCCTACAGGCTAGCCAACACTTAGTTGAAGGGGACTGCTTTACAGTCTGTGCAAAGCATGTGTGCCTACAGCCACACATGCCATCAAATGGAAAATGTTATTTACCCAGTAGACATCTGTTCGTAGCATCTAGTGCTGTAGCTTCACATGCGCCATCCCTTCTCCCCGGAGGCGTGTAGTAATTTTAGTACAAAAATATTGTACATATGTATTTACAATGCATGGGCATCCTTTCTTATTTACTATCTATCTGTAGATATACACTCCTTACCTCACCTGCCTGCGGGAAAACAGTGGATTCGATGACCATGCGCTCTATCGCCGAGAGGAGGAGTCACTCAATCTGATGACTCTAAAAGATTCTTAGAAAAACAACTTTTAACACTCCGAGCCCAACACTAGATGTTGGACTAATGCAAAACATGTGAATCTCGAGCGCTAAATGCCAATAACAGATGTCTACTGGGTAAGTAACATTTTCCTTATATGGTAAGTAGGAGCTTAAGAGGCAGCAGAAAGAGGGAGTAATGTGGATTTGTAGGTGTAGTAAGTGGGATAAAGCACATTACTTTGTGAAATGACCAACATTTTTGAAGTCTTTCCAAACAGAGAGGGAGAGCGTGTGGTCGTGTTTTTGCCTGTGTAAAAATTCCTGGTGAAATTCAACAGACACCACACCATAACTGACTGGAAGCACCTTTCCATGCCACAAACGATGAAAGGGTATGCATTTTAAAGCAACTTCAAGCTTGGCATCATTGTGAATTGTTGGTGTTGGACGATTTATGGCTTAAAATCTTCTCCAAAATCAGTGCAGTTATTTTGTAGTTTTATGTAGTGAAAACTCAACCAGTAGGCATTCAAGCGCTTTACGAGAGCACCAATTATAATAAACAAGTGCAGATTAATTTTTTAGGGGGCTCGGGGAGATTAAGTGAATAGCCCGGAATGACTGGATTATGAACCGACGCCGATATTCGGACCTTATTCCCCAGTTACAAAAGGAGCAGCTTTAGCGCTATGCCACATTTGAGACATCTGTTAACGGAGATCGTTAATTAGAGTGGGAACACTTTGAAATAGCATGGACCAAACAAAACAACAATATTAAGTAAAGCATGTGAAATGTAATCATGAAGAACATGGTTGCGTTAACCCTTTTACACTTAAAATATGCTGGCTGAAAAAAAAACCGCAACATTTACTGTTCTAATATGCACGAAGCGGGTAAAGGGTGCAGTATCACTGGCTGTCTCTAGGTGTCCATTGGGACCTCTTTTGGCTATATAACGTACTGCACCCTGCAGTCTTGAATTCCACACACCCCCAATGACTGTCAGACGCTGTGCTGAAAAATGAAGTGCAGCACATGTTTTGTGAAAAGTTTTACGCTGTGCATTCAGGTTATGAGGGAGGGGAGACCAGAGTAATATGATGGCTGAAAACAAAAAGTAGCAACATCCTGGAAAAAGCAAACACTCTTAGAGAATGTTAGATTAAGTAAAGCATGTGAAATGTAACGGCACAACATGGTCACGTTAGCTAAGAGCAAGAATGCTCTGCAAATGAAAAGGGAAGCTTTGCTAAACACGAGCAGGAAACCAATAAAAACAAAAGTTCCCTGAAAGAACAGTTCAACACGACTAAGTGTAACTATGCAATAGTTAGTCCCTGCTTCCAAAGAGGAAAAAGAGGGACAAAGAGGCATGATGGACCACAAGCAAGCAAGCATTTTTAAATTGTAATTATATTTTACAGCGCTTACTAAATTACACTGAAACAAAGAATGAAACGGCTTTAAGCCCACAGGAGTATGCTAAAAGTATACAAGGCGCCGGATGCTTATGCTCAACCTAAAAAATATGCACCAGTTCAGCTACAAATAGGGCAACATCATCAGGAAAACAACTATCTTCTGATACCAAAGGAATCTTCCAGGCCATTACATCTCCATACAAAAGGAACAAAACAAAAGCCACTGTAGTCTCTGAAGTTAAATTAGCTGTTGACTGGCATGGAAGGAAGTCATCCCACTACTCAAGATTTCACAAACAAATTGGCAACTCACTACACAACCAAGGCAGACACATTGGACTCCTTTTTAAAACAGAAGGAAACCATCAGCACCAACCCCTTTCCTAAAATACCCTTTAAGAATAAACCAACCCAACCTCTACAGTCCTTCAAACAAATATCCCAGGATGAATTTATGGATTTGGTCAAAGCAAGCAGACCTTCTGGTTGCCCTTCTGACCCTTGCCCACCAACAAATCTTCAAGAACATTCTTCTATCTACTTCTGCTGCCACACCTGTAAGAAGAATCATCAACAACTCTTTAACTTCAGGAACTTTTCCTGTAGACCTGAAAATGGCATACATACGACCTTTATTAAAGAAAACAAACCTAGACCCGCAAGACCCCAACAACAACAGACCAATCACAAATGGACCTTTCCTGGGCAAATTGATAGAAAGAGCAGCATTTGCCCAGATGTCACAATTCATTGAAGACATTTCTATACTTTCAGACTTCCAAACTGGATTCCGCTCAGGAAGAAGCACTGAATCGGCACTCATGGCAGTCTGGGACGATCTTAAAAACACAGTCGACCGCAATGGAGTTGCTGCACTACTTCTCTTGGACCTCTCAGCTGCCTTTGATACGGGTGACCATGACACCCTAACTCAAAGACTCCACAAAGCCGGCATACAAGGGATTGCTGTCGACTGGATTACTTCCTATCTTCAAAAAAGATCGAATATCATCCACTCGCCCCCCTTCTCGTCTGAACCCTACCTCACAAAAGCAGGGGTCCCCCAAGGGTCAATCATCTCACCTTTGCTTTTCAACATCTACAGGATATCTTTACCAGAACTGATCAATGATTTCCATCTCACATGCTACAACTATGCAGATGACACACAAATACTACTTAAATTAGAATGCCCCAAAAACATTGAAAACTCACAAATCTTCAGTTGCCTCAGAACCGTTGATCAGTGGATGACCTGGAGCCATCTCAAACTAAATACCTCCAAAACAGAAATACTCATATGTAGTGACTGGAAAAATTATGACCCTCTGTGCGTCTGGCCTGACGATCTCGGACCACCTCCTCAATTATTCAAGGAAGTTAAAAACCTAGGAATCACCATGGATTCCAAGTTAACTATGAATGCCCAAGTAGACAAATTAGCACGCACAAGCTTCATCACCTTGAAGACTTTACGACGCATCTTCCCCCACCTCGGATTTCCACGCAAGGTGCAAGCTACTATCTCGCTTATACTATCCAAACTGGATTATGCCAATAGCCTCTACCATGGATCATCTCTATCTGTTATGAAAAAACTACAACGTATCCAGAATTCCTCAGCCAGGCTACTATTACATCTAAAGCCGCAAGCCCACATCTCCCCTGCCTTGAGAGCACTACACTGGTTACCCGTTGCCAGAAGATGCACTTTCAAGCTGCTTTGTATCACCCACAAAGCTATACATGGAACAGGACCGCTTTTTATCAGAAATAAAATTACCAAATACATCCAACAAAGAACCCTCTGCTCAAGATTGGCACCCCGCCTTAGAACACCACCACACAAGAAGAAGGCTATAGGTGGTACATCCTTCTCCGTCCAAGCAGCCAAACTATGGAATTCATTACCCCCAACTATAAGAGCCACAGATAACTTTCTTGTCTTCAGAAAACTACTCAAGAGTTGGCTCTTTCCTCCATAACCACCATATTCAAACAACTATGAACTGCATATGCCTATGTTGATAAATATTTTTTCAGATTATGTGTATATTTCTATTTATGTATAGTTTCTTTAGAAAATATGTATTGCTACTATGTCATAACAATAAAACACACACACTCTTTAAACCTGTTTGACTAAATATTTTTTACCCATGGTTCTAATTATGTATTGTATGTGCATATGTGTGTGTATTCGTGTGTGTGTGTGTGTGTGTGTATATATATATACATGTATGTATGTATGTATATATATATATATGTATGTATGTATATATATATATATATATATATATATGTATGTATGTGTATATGTTGTTTCTGTGCTTGGCATGTTCGTGGATCATTGCATGGCTCCTGGGTGGGTTGTTATACTAGATATCTATGAATTCCTGCTCTCATCTTATCACACTTATCTACTCTTCATCATATGTCATGTCTCTATCAAACTATCCTCCATTCTCACTCTGACTCATCCCAAATCCCTTCTACTACTTTCATCTCCTAAATAACTCTGCCTAAGCTCTTCCCTCCGCTTCCACATCTAACTCACCAAACCTCGCTCTACTACTGTGACCTCCCACACAACCCTACTAAATTCTCCTGCATTTATCTCACCCTGCTACTATGCTCTCCCTAAGCCTTCCACATACTTTTCCCCCCTCTGCCCCCCTTTACTCATCCCAAGCCTTTGGGTTGAGTAAATGAAGGATATACTCCAAATTAACACTTCTGGATTTCTTTCCTCCTCCACCCCTCCATTACTCCAGTCAATCTAACTAACAAACTCTCATATCCGGGGCTCAAATTAACTCATAATAATACTAAAACTGTACTCATTATTTAACGATACTAATCCATCACTAATTCTTGTTGGGTTCCAGAGTAGCGTGCTACTCATCGTAATGCACTTCAACGCCTCGTCAGGGGTAGTAAGCGCTATATAAATACGATTACAATACAATTACAATACAATACACAGAAGCATGCAATTTGCATTGAGTGAGAAACACATTCGATTTTTCAATGTAATCTTTATTCCGCCATCTGGTTGGGTCTAGAAAGTTCTTATCTTTCTACCGTCTACCAGTAGGTGGGTGTTTCATTTCTCCCATGATGTCAGACCTACGCCCCTGAAGCCTATGTGCATGGTCACACCTTTAGATTGTTTTTCCTGGAGTTTGTTTATGAAGCAAGGTTCCACAAATCCTGTCGAAGTCACTGGGGAATGTTAGGAAGGTGCCGAAAAAAAACAGAAACAGATGGCTATCGTTGATGAACAGAAACACTGAAGAGAGGGACAAGTCTCCGAGGACAACCCCGAGGTTTTTTCTGTTGGACTTCGACCATATGGTTAGCAAAGTTTACCACCGACCATCTGTTCATTCTCGAAGTCTCCACTTGGTATCCGAATTAAAATGGTGGAAAACACCCGTTTTACATCTTCTTCTAACTACAGTAATGGCTTACCACAGAATGACAGGCAGTGTCAAGTGTGCAATTTGTGCCTCCCAAAGGACAAGGAGTCAGAGGTTGTAAAGCGCATGTTGAATTCCTGCTGAGAACTTGCAAGTAATAGAGAAGTGTAATATGTCATGATGCAATCCACACAGTCCCTTAACGACCTAGGACACTCCTGTGAGGAGGAAATCATCTAAGATACAGAGAAGGTTAAATGAGATCAGATGTCGAGCGTTAAGAAATCATGGTTCTGAAAAGGACCACGTTAGAAGCACTATTAAAAACCCACACCGATGAGACCACAAGACTGCATAATGGCCAAGCATAAAGTTCGACTCGGACTCCAAAGCCATCCTAGACATTGAAGTACAAAGGCATTTGAAGGGAAAACAATAAATAAGGAACCTCACAGTACGAAGACCAGACCTTCACATGCTGATTCGAAAAGCAGATTGAGAGAAGGAAAAGGAGAAAGAAAAACCCTTTCTATTCTGAAACAGAGGATGAATCTGCCTACCAGCGCCAAACAGGTTGTGCTTAAAAGAAAGAATTGCAGGCATGAAGCCAAAATGGCAACGCTGCTACGTAAACAGAAAAGCTTTGATGACTCTCTCAAGTGCTCCACATCTTCTAGAAGCCATCTGGGAAAGAAAACTGAGACAAAAGGTCAGGCAGAGCTAAAGCTCCCTCTAACACCAGAGCTACGGGAAGAAGAGCAAGTTAGGTTTTATGAGGAAGATGATCAATATGACGATTCGGCGCACACACAGGATATGTGGCTTTATTTAGCAATAGTGCCAGAGAAACGTTTCAACTCCATCCAATCAAGACCTTCACAGTCTGATGTCCTGTAGCTCTGTAATGCTGCTATCAAGAGAGCAGCTGATAATTATGGGGTGTAGAAGCAGAGAAGTAGAAAGGCAAAAGATTTCTTTTAGAGACTATTTTCTCCACAAAAGAAATGACAGTTCTTTTCCAGATTGCTTTGCATCATAGGAAGGAGGCCTTGGAGGAACGTGCATCCTTCAAGCCTATCCCACCCAGGATGGAGAAAAAGTATACAAATATAAAGCCTTGAAACAGGACCCTGTTAATCTTATCGACAACTAGGAAAAGGGTCAGTTCTGCCTCCTTCACTGTACCGCCACCAGCTGAATGGAGCAAAATAATACACAAAGTGAGCAGGAAAAAGGACAGGTCAGCTGCCACAGTGCAGAATAGCAAACTTCAATGCCCTTCTGAATAGGTACTAGGTCAGAAGTAGGACGAAATGAAGGAACTGATGCAACCCCTCTGGCCCCAACCCCACTGCTACCACCTCTTCTTGACCAGTTTAAAACAGGAAGGAAAAATCATTGCCATGCCATGACTAAAATCTGCCCTGGATGCTGATGACACAGCAAACAGATGTGTACAGGAAGCACACTTGGAAGATATGCTTGGCTAATTGTCTGAGGGTTAAAACAGCAGCTCCAGGTCTTCATCATCAAAATGCCCTTTACCAGGAAGAACCTGTTGGGCTCATCTGTGTATGAGTCCTTACAGGAAATGAAAAAGTAAATCAGCATACCATATACGGTGGGGGTCCTATCATTGAGGGGGAAATTTAGAAGGCATGATTCTTTCCAGGAGACCTTCTGGCAGCAGGATGTTCCAGACCACTACACTGTAAACACAAGCTCCACAATCCACCCACCGCCAAGGAATTGGCCACCTCTTACCAGTACAAGAGGTAGCCCTTTCAAGAAATAACATGAGGTAAAAGCCATCCACCAGAGTCCACAACAACTAACAAGTGACTGTAAAGAGTAAGCACTTCTACAACAAACACAGGTAGGGGCAAATTGCAGGTTTTTTCTCCACAAGCAGAGAAAGATCACCTCTAACAAGTGAGTTTAAATGTATGAATATTGTATAGAACTGCAAGAGACACAATCATAATGTCTCGTTCAGCCACACAGATCTGTGATGCCCCTAGATGTCCGGAGCTGCACACGCGCTACACTGAATGGATTTGCGTCTGCCTACCCTTCGCCAGCAGGTCTGGGTAATCCGCTGAACCCCGTTCGTGATGGGGATTGCAATTATTTCCCATGAACGAGGAATTCCCAGTAAGTGCTGGACATACGCTTGCCTTGATGAAGTCCCTGCCCTTTGTACACACCACCCATTGCTACTAATGGTTCGATGGTTTAGTGAGGTCTTTGGATTGGCCCTGCTGGGGTCGGCAACGGCCCTGGCGGAGCACAGAGAAGACAATCAAACTTGGCTATCTAGAGGAAGTAGAAGTCGTAACAAGGGTTCCGTAGGTGAACCAGCGGAAGGATATTAACAGTGGAGCGGGCCAAGTGACCAACTGCGCCAGCCCGAAGCCCTCAGCCACCTCCAAGAACAGAACACCGGTAGGCACAGGGACCAGCCCTCCCCTGGTGAACCCTGGCCGGCAGAGCGGTCTGCGGCCGCCGGGGTGCTTGGGAGAGGACCCAGTGCGGGGTGGGCTCCTCCAGCTGGGAGGACCTAACCCTCTTATGCAGGAGAGAGTGGGCAGGGGCATGCCCCCTCCAAACCCACCCCTCCCCCCCTCCAGATCCGGCACCTCTGGGAGCGGCAAGACTGAAAGCTCCTCCTGAGACTGAACCAACGCTCACCCAGCATGACCCTGGTAGGGAAACCAAATCGAACTGCCTCCCTGGGCTACGACCACTCCCCGGCATGCCCGGGCTTCAGGCAGCCGAGGACGGCCTGGACGAGGAAGAGCCAGGGCTATGAGGGAACCCCAGCTCCCCTCGGCGGGAGCGTGCCGGAGGGGGCTCTTCTCTTCCGGCACCTCTGACCAGGGCAGGGGGAGCCGAGAAGCTTTTGTACACGTTCATCAAGGTACACCTTGGAACAGTTTTTGCAAATATATGAGGCTCAACCACTCCAGCTAATAAGTTGTTCCTGGAAGAAGTAAAAGGTATTGCACCACCAAAGGCTGCATACACTACATTGTGAAACCTTAACTTGGGTGTGACCTAGCTAATGAAGGCACCCTTTAAGCCATTGCTTAAACCTGAACTAAGATTCCTAACTTTAAAAACTTCATTCCTGGTTGCAGTCACAGCAATGCACTGAGATGGTGAATCTCAAGCACTCACAGTACAACTACTGTACGTACACAAGACGAGGGAGGACATGAGCCCGAATCCACACTTCTGACCTAAGTTTATATCCTATTTTCATTTTAATCAAAAAGCATAGTTGTCGGATTTTTTCAAAGAGAGTAGAGTATTTGCAGAAAAAGCCCTATACATACCGGGTTCCAAGAGAGCAATGATGTATTCTTGACAAGAGACAAAGCAGAATAAAAAAAGGGAACCAAAGGCCTTGTCTCATTCACATAGGCTTGCCAATCAAAGACAAAAACCATAGCAACAGACTATCCAAACTTGCTACATACTAGTTGGGGGTACCACTAAAAGAAAGACCAATAGCTCATATCACCAGGAAAAAAAAGTGAGCCACTTTAGTCTTCTTAGACAGCGCATCCACAAATTACATTCACATGGCAGCCATGTGGTCCACACGTTCACTCAAGATGATTGTCTAGGCATTCAACTTAACAGAGAAGCTTCGGTAGTACAGAAGGTCTTAATGCATCTGTTCTTGAACACACTCGCTTCAACCCAGTTGAAGAGGTGTGGCAAGACAAGATAGACAGTTGATGCCCAAATAGTGGTAAAAAATGACTAGTCAAATCCAAACACTAGAAAGTGAAGTAATGCACAGAATGTGAATCCATAAAAGAAACGTTGTTGGCACCCATGGTCCACTTCAACTTGAGTCAGAGATGTCAGGTGCAGTGGTGACTTCAGGTGTTGGGGTTTAACGCTTCCAAAGGATTTTTTGTAGAGTTTGCTGGAGAACAGGTCCACTGTTGACTGGAGATCTTGAGTCTGGTTTTTTTCGAAGGCAGGCAGTCCTCCCAGGTTTTCTGGAGTCACAGCTGCAGGATGAGTCGACTTAGGTGCAGATTTCGATGAGGGATGCAGACAGGCCGGCAGGGTTGGTACCAGATCAGCTGCTTCTTTTCTCCTCCATTGCTTTCACAGCTCTTCATTGTCCTTGGTTTTCGTAGGTCATTCGATCCTGCTTCTCTGGTGCCAGGGTCTTCCTTAAATACTGAATTTAGGGGCATTATGGGTGTGTAGGGTACTGGCCAATGGACTACTAACACTTGGGGTCACTATGCCCCCATGTGGCCACTTCTTGTGGGGTGTGGACATAACCCTGTCCCAGAATTCATAGGTATGCCATCACAAAGATGGCTACCTCCGAAATTTTGTGTTCACCTCATAGTAGCCCACCCTAGATTCCTATCCTGGAATTGGCCTACCTACCTGACTAGCAAAATTTCCCACCTACCCAGGTGCCAAGTGGGCTATGGCTGGGGGGGGGGGGGGAAGGGCTGTAGCTACCTCTCCTGAGAGTGAAGCCTGACTCATATTTTAAAGGTGGCAGTCCTTTAAGGCTTGCTGCCTTACGAAGACTAATCAGCAGGTCATCCTGTGGGATGGGGTGTTACACCCTCTTCCCGGACCGGCTTTTGTTCTGGGCATCCTGAGAGCAGAAGTCTCTCACTCTAGAGGGCCAGAACCATGTCTTATGGTTTTCACGGGGCACCTCTAAGGTGCCCTTTGAGTGCATGTATTGGTAAATCCAAAATTGGCATCCCTGTGGGTTCACCAGTATGAGATGTTTGATACCAACCATCCATATATCAGCGAAGCCAATCTGTAGCTGGGGAACTCGTATTGACCAGTATCCAGCACATGCATTTAAAATTACTTCCCAGGCCACTTACTATGTCTCAGAATTGATAAAGACATAGCCGGGGCAAAGCTGCTATTGCAGATATATCCTCACATGTAATATAATGCACACTGTCTTAGGGCTGTCAGGCCTGCTGTAGGGGTGACTTACATATATTGCATGCAGTATTAGGGGACATGATGCACAGGCTGTGTGCCGTGTCGTGTTTTCACTTTTGTCTGCACCAAGACATGCAGCCTGCAATGGCAGCCTATCATGTGCTTGGTGAGGGGTCCCTTAGAATGACACAATTTGTGCTGCAACCCTTTGGGACCCTCTTTAGCACCTCACGCTCTAGGTACCAGGGGTACAATTTGCTAGGGACTTACAGAGGGTGCTAAAGGATTTGCCAGTTGGGGGAATAATTGTACAGTTTAGGGAGAAGGAACACTGGCACTGGGGACCTGGTTGACAGGGACCCAGTGCACTTCTGTCAAAGCTGCATCAAATACCAGGCAAAATTGGGGGGGGGGGCAGGAGGGGGAAGGTACTGCAACAAAAACCAAGTTCCCTACATTGCTTCTCTCTGATTTGTTAAATGCATTGCTATCCATCCTCAGACAAAATTCTGGGTCCACAGCAGTGGACTGTATGATGAAGGGAACATTTATGAGACCATTTTTCTTTTCCTGTTGTGTCTCATACGTTTAGTCTCACTCCTGTTAACATGAATTGATGCAGATTGCTAACTCTCAGACCGGACTGCCTTCTAAGACCTTATCAGTGAAACACCAATGGCATTCGGTTTCAGTTTTTAACCACCACAAGAGATAGATTAAGTGAGTAGCCTGATAGGTTCCCTCCTGTAATAACTCATCAGTCTTAGTTCTTGGTTGATCAGAGATGAAACAATAGGCCTTTTTCTCGGTTTCCTTTTTTCACATTCAAGCAATAATCATATCATTGCTGTTCTTTTATGTGTTTTGAAAGTATAAACCTACCGGTGACCCTTACTGATTAATTGTGAAAAAATTATGATATCATTTCCACTTAGTATTTATTTACATATCAATGAGGATATTCCGCCTAGGGTCCAGTCACTAGAAATGAAAGAAAACAAGCCTGTTAAAATTGGAAATTTTCTAAATGTGGTTACTGTGCCCTATCTTCTTCTGAAAGAGGACCAAAAGGCTTTTAGATGCCATCTGGCTGGTGTCAGAGTTCAGGTGGAAGAGCACTCTGCCGATACGGGATGCCGTCCACGTAGTGGACAACTGAGAACCCAAGAGCAGTAACACAACTGTCCCATGTTAATTTGTTATAGCAAAGCAGTGAGTTAGAACTAGGCATAGTTTTTACTATCAGAGTCCAGAATGGCACTAGTAAGTCTTGGGGAAGTTGCCAAAATGTACGAGATCTTTCGTCCAGTCAAACCACAGAAAGATGAGCATTTTTGCTCCCTTGGAGTTGGGTTGTTATTCTAAAATAAATATAGCTAAGGAATTTATTGCAAATATATTTAATCCTGACTAGCAATCATGCCTATGCATCCAGAAATACATTTACACCATACTAACGTATTAATACCTGAGTTCAATAATTACTCTAACAGGGCCTGAGGGGTACCACATGTGGGCTGTTAGCATTGCCATATACCTTGTGTACCATAAGGTAGCGAAAGATACATTTCACCCCAACCCAGTGTTGTGCAGCTTTTTCCTGCTAGTCCTAATTATTCCAGTTCCTCCTTGAAAAGTTTTTGCATGTGCATTTGTTACCTTTGTACCTCTTCTTCACACTAGAAAACTCAATTTAACACACAGTCTACTTCACATGCCCTGCCCCATCCCATTATGCTAGTGTAAAGGTTTGGCTTCCATAGAGCCACTGCATCTTCCCCTAATAATGTGTGTATAACTTTCCAACTTAGGTGAACATATTTTGTTTTTGGAAAGTAACATGCTGATTGGTCATAAGGAGCCAAAGACATGAGCATTCCCCAATATTTGTTTTTTTGTGTTCTTATGTGACTTCATGCAGTCCCAGTACTAATTGGCCCTAAGCAGTGCCCTGCATTCAGTACATACTGATACTAAAGTAGGGTTAGACTTCAAGTTATGTTTCTTTTGGGCAGAAGGGAATCTTGGTTTGGTAGAAGGTGAGAGAATTGGCACATCATTATTCATCCCTAAGTTCTTTTCCCAGATCCCATGACTTTGTGTACTTGGTTTTGTGCAGAATAGTAGAGAAGTATGGTTGAACAGAAGGCATCTGTTTGTGAGTTGTTGCACCAAACATATTGAACATCTGAGATTGACCGGGCAGTTTCTCTGGTCCAGACTTAGGGATTTGAAATTCCAATGAGAAATTCAGCTTTTTGGATTTTCCCAGAGCCCTGAGCCCTTTACCCCACCCCCCTTGGCTCATCTGAAATAATATGCAGATTGGTCACAGGGAGGAATTTAGGAGTTCTGTGAAACTTTGTGTTTTCTATTCAGATTCCGGTAGATTTTCAGAATGATGACTGGAAAAGGTGCAAGACAATTTTGTACCACGTGTTCGGATTGAAATTTCAATCTGGAAGCAAATATAAGGGACTGACATTTTAGTTCTGTCTGCTGTTCAGTTTATTCCAAGCTTTCCTGGTTCACAAAACCTGTGGAAACTAAGTGGTGGTTCCATATGGTGGCCACACTCCAATTTCTGAGATAGGAAGAAGGTACTTTCCTCAGATGTGAAAAATGCCTTTTTTCCTGGGAGAAAAAATTATGAGGGAAAGAACAAAACTGCTCATCCCAATAAAGAATCTTTTTTTTCTATTGTACGACGAAGCGACTTCAAAAACAACTACTGCCTTAACAATGAGGTCAGAACACCGACCTCGTTGCTACTACTAATGATTTTACCACAAATGCCTTAACAACGATATTTTGTTGTAAAGGCATTCCTAATAAAAGCATTAGTAATAGGCACCATTCACCCTATATCCCTCACCCCACCCCCCCAACCCCACCCCAAAACCAAAAACGCCCCACACCTTCTCCAAAACCAAAAACACCCCAACCTAAAACCCCCTGACCCCCCACCCCCTCCCCAAAACCAAAAACGCCCCATCCCACCAGCCCCACCCCAAAACCTAAAACCCCCTGACCCCCCAGCCCCTCCCCAAAACCAAAAACGCCCCACCCCCAACCCCACCCCAAAACCTAAAACCCCCATCCACTCCCCAAAACGCCCCACCCCCCCAACTCCACCCCAAAACCTAAAACCCCCTGACCCCATCCCCAAAACCCAAAACGCCCCAATCCCCCCCAACCCCACCCTAAAACCCCCTGACCCCCCGCCCCTCCCCAAAACACCCCACCCCCCCCAACCCCACCCCAAAATCTAAAACCCCCCACCCCCTCCCCTCCCCTCCTCAAAACCTAAACCCACCACTTACCTTCGCCAACTCCCTTCTTTGTACTTTAACCACGCATGTTCGTTGTTCAGAACATACGTAGTTAAGGCACAAAAAAAACGGAGTCGTGGTTAAAAAAAAAGCGTTGTTGCGCTTTCGTTAACCACAACGTTCGGGAAAAAAAAGTTGTAAAAAAGGATGTTTCCCTTTTTTTCTGCTAAGTTTGCTTGATTTTTAACATACAAGCAGCAACCAATATATCGAAATTGCTGTCGAGGACAATGCAAGGCTAAAGAAAGTACTCTGTATCTTCTACCCTAAATCTCCTTCCCATCCATGCCAGAGTTGTCTCACTTGAGCATAATTGAAATGCCTATATTCCCTCGTCATCTTATCTCGGGTGGTCAGTCAGTGGCCTCCAGGTCTATTCATATTTGTCTCTGTCATTTTGTTGATCACGGGGCAAGATTTCCATAGCCATGATCTACTGCAGCCGCCTAGACCATTCCCTCACGGGTCGAGAGGTAATCTTTTTTCCAGTGAACCACATTTGTTTGTGTGTCTGTCAGGAGCCTTTTTACAGTGAACCACAATTGTTTGCGTGGCTGTCAGCAACCCATGTGTCAGTAATTCCTAGTCCTGTTTTATGACCCTACTAAGAGTCAAGGTGTTGAGCGAAGCAGTACATTCAATGACTCTTCTGTAACAGGGTAGACTTGAACCTTTTTATGTGGCTTAATACCTCTTCCTGAATCCTCATGTCCTGAGGAAACCCACCAGAAATTAATCTCATCATCTATCAAACCACTGCTCCCTCCTCCAAAATGGCACTGTCACTTACCATTCGTCATAGGATGCAATTTCCTACGTTTTTGCGGTGGTAGGTACCAATGAAATACAATTTCTTCTAAGACATCCCATTTCTGTATGCTATGGGTTGGTTTCTGGAGATTTTCGATAATTTCTGCTGGTATTCAAATTGAATATCCTTCCCTGATCTATCCATGAATGGCCATTGCTCATGGTTGTATATATTGGATACAAGATCTCTTGTGGATTTGAATGAAGTTAACTCTCTAGTCTCTGCTACTTTATTCTGCTGCATCAGAGCCATGCGGCACACGTGGAGATAAAGGTCTTTCCTTCTCATGTACTGCCAATTTTTCTTTGCAAGACTCAAAAGTCTTAATTTTTCACCCACTTGTACAGATGTGTCTGGCTCTTGTATTTCCCTTCCTTCCACTTAAGAAAGGTGTCATCCTTGAGTGCTGGTGTAAAATTTGTATTGTTATGCCACAGTGTGCTGTGGATCCTCATTTCGCAGGGAGCTATATTAAGTTCCACAGAGCTCTTCTCAAGTGTATATTGCATATCTGGTCAATACTTTTCAGTTACTCTCAACAAACATTCAAGAATTATCCTAAGTTGTTTGGACTGAAATTCTTGTTGTACTCTCTGCACCTAAAATACCTATATCTTTGTGGGCATGCATGACTCTGTTATCCATGGTTTCAACCCTCCTCAAAAGAATCTGCCACATGCGGTAGATTCTAAATCCAGTTTTGGGATTACTCCTGGCAGAGCTTAAAATAGACACAATAGCCTCTGAAGAATATTCATCTTTGAGGCAGCAATTCTGCCCAATTTGGAAAATAAACAAGAGATAGTACCTTTGCAGACCCCAGAAAATCATAAAATTTTTACTAGACCTGCAGGTCGAGTAACTTGAATAATTTCCTCGTCCTAACTGTAATTTACTTAACCCATAAACAGGTCTCAAATTTTGTGATCCTAGGCAAATAGTTTACAGAGTCGCCTTTTTCTTCATTCTCACATATGATTGCACCTTCAAATATGTGAGTTCAGCTTTTCTGCAGTACAAAAATATTTTTTGTTTGATTAGGTAGACTAAAGCTTGCTGCTTGTAACACAAGAATCTAGTCCACATATAGTGGTCACGTGACCCTTGACTGGCTTTTAGTTTACTAATCGCATTGCTATCAGGGCAGGAGTGTTTCTCAGTTTGTTTATACACTAACGTTTAATAAATATAATAATAAACCATGATGTGGTATCATACTGTCATCTACACACTGTAAATTTCCAGAAGTGTCCAAAAACCATTCCACTAACTTGCAGCTTTACTGATAAAACTATATAGTGTATTAACAATCTGTGAAAACTGGGTTTCAGAAAACATATCCTTTGCACATCAACACGTAAAGTATTCTGATTTGTTTTCATCCTATTAAAATATTTTTTTCATCACACATAAAATGAGTTTTTGCAGCTACTGAAATATATTTTGAAACGTTTGTACAGTTGACTTAGTCATTTAAATGTTGTGTGTTAGGAAAAACCTGACATTCTATAGCCTTTTATTTCACACTCTAAACAGTCGGTCAGATAGGTCACCTTACAAACATCCTGGAAGTGTGGGGATAATATAACTCGCCAAATATTATATTTTTCTCCTAGTGAAATGGGGGAATATTGTCTCCAACCTTTCCTTATCCCCCATCTGTAATCCCATCTGCAGCATCTTGTGTTTCTCCATATTCACTCTGTACCTTGTATTTTCTCATATATAACTAGACTCACAGCAGCTTAGTTTGCCTCCACTAGGCTTGTAAGTGTTAATCTTGGTTCTTCAGCAAATACATGATTTTCCTGTTGTGCCATGTCAGAAGTCATCTCCTAGATCTCCTCAATGTCTCTTATCTTAATGGCTAGGGGCTGTACTACCAGAGTGGCAAGCAATTGAGGTCTTTCTTCTCTGACATTTCAACTGGCTGGAGAACCTATTGAATGTTTACTTGTGCTTCATAAACATGAAATGCACCAGGTTTATTCTGTAGGACATATTATCTTCTATTCACCAAAATATTTGTGTATTTGAAGATCAACATTAAGCAAAAAACTTGATGTATATGACTAGAAGATCTGATGGCTTCCTCAGTTTGCGTCTCTCACAGAGGACTCGACTGCCCTCTTTTGCAAGAAGAAGTTACACACCCTTGTCAATAGGGTTCCATATTTCTAGTAAAATGTTACCATCCTTGGTTTTCCTCTTGCCTGTATTTAAAGTCTGCATATTAACATGCACAACAAAGCTGTCCATCATTAATGTAATCACCGCCTCACCTCCATATAGAGCATAGAAGAGCATCTGAAAGGCATCCTGGATACTCTCTTCTGAAGTGAACAGTTTAACTAGGGCATATCAGACATGATGAATCTTCAACTTAAGCTTAGTAGCTTTCAGCCTGGTTTTTGTCTGTCCTTTCATAAAAAGATTGTTTCAGAATCAGCAAGACTCTTGCTGACTTTCAGGTTTGATGCAAATTGAGCTGTCCTCCCGGGGATAAGAACCTCCTTCAGCAATTGTGAGCCCTAGAATTTTGTTCTGAAAGGTCAAATTTGCTGCCATCATGTGTGGACAATAGAACAGAACTCAACATGCACACCTGTGTGGATGGATTGCAAATGCCTCACCCCTCCCCCCACCTTTTGAAAGATTGATATGACGAAATTGTGAATTTGATCTGATAGGTAGAATTGTTTAATAGAAAAAGTCACTTTGGATGACTTAGCAAAGAGTAAAATGGAAAAATGGTATGCTTTGCCACCAGATCTCACGGGACGTGGTGAAGCTGTTGTGCCTGGTGGCTCTGTAGCAGGGGATCTGGGTGCACACCACAAGTGTACCCTGTAAGTTCTTGAAGCAGTGGTAGTTAACCCTACCTTTTTGCCATGCACCTAGAGTCTAATGGGCATGCGCTTTGTACTTTGGTCGATGTGGACATGGAGAATGACTGCTAGAGGTATGGAACTTTGTGCTGCACCTAGAGTCTACTCTGCAAGACTTTAATTCCTGCACTATGGTGTTTTGGGGTAATGAGCAAGATCAGGATAAAGGACAATCCCAGCGTACATTTAGGTGAGGCAAATGAACAAACTTTAGGCAAAATAAATTCTGGAAAGGGATGGTTTTCTACTATGATCAGTAACTGGCCAAAATTGTTGTCTGTGAGGTTATGAGCAATGCCCTTGTTGACTTTGATTGGATAACTGACAAAAGGTTTTCTTTGGAGCCTACATTCATCAATGTGTACCTCTGGTGGCTCTGGTGATCATTAAGCTTAATTAAAACTAGGCAGAACTTCTCAGCGATTCTGGATCTGTAGTGCAACAGTTTATATCACCAACTTCATCAGAAATGGCATCTCACATGGACTGCAAGTTTGAAAGGACTTTGGAAACACTTTCTTGATCAGTCTGCGTTCATGGTTAAAAGTCTAACGATAGGCCATTTTGTGTCAAGCTTTCTCAAGTGAAGTGTTAGGTTCTTGTTTCTTCATAGACTATTTATGAAGATGTTTGGTGTTGATTGGCATGTGAGAATTTTGCTTCACCTATTTTCTCATTGCTTTTCCTCTACTGCTTTGAATGCATCACAACGCTTTGATTTAATTAATATTCTACTTGTTTTTCTTTACAGATTTTAACAGACAACGCATGCTTAGACCAGAACTTCAACAGAACGGTGGAACTCTGTGTAGTATGTGGAGATAAGGCTTCAGGTGAATTAATGAAATGTGAAAAATAAGTTAAGAATGCAGCCGTTTGTTTATTTAAAACACCGTGAGCCTATTTAGATTAAGAAGGGAATCTGTCTCGTTTTGGATGTTTGTCCCTCAAGACCATTTGCATACAAATCCGAATCTGTTACTGAATGACATCCTTGTAAGAGCAGCTGCTTTATCGCGTCTTCTAAAAGATTTAGCACTTGGTGCTTCCAAAAGTCCCTTTTCCATTTCATTTAGACATCCAGATCACTTTACAAAACCTTTTTCCGTTATTTTGTTTTTAGGTTTGGCCTAGAGACACATTGATGTCTCCTGACTTTGTTACAGTTAATATATAAATAATAATTTTTTACCTGTTACATTTTGGCAGATCTGCATTTCAGCTTTGTTATACAGCAGCACTACAAACTACAAATTCTGCACATTCCAGCTGACCACAAAACACCAGTCTGTGGCAGTTGTCAAGAATATATTGTGTTGAATTTCAGGCAGTGCGCTCCAATTATCTGCCAAGACATCACAAATAAGCTATCCACCAGCATATTTCGGCTTTAAAAACAGTACCCATACAGCTGCAGCAAGGGGGACCACTCTCTCTGTATTTATGCATTGCAAAAAGGATGTTGCTCTCCGCCCCATCCTTGATTTGTGGCTACTCAACCACTACATTACTACCATCCACTTCTGGGTGACCATGCTTCAGAATGTTGTCCCTCTCCTTCAGCAAGGAGACTAAATGCCTACACTCAACCTCCAGGATGGCCACTTCCACATTGCATACACCAAGTTCATCTCCAGTACTCGAGGTATGTGATAAGTGCAATACCTTACCAATTCAAAGTTGCACCTTTTGATGTCGCCTTACCTCCATGAGTATTCATCAGATGTTTAGCTAGGATGGTGGCTAATCTCCATTTTCATCAAGTGTGTGATTATCTTTTTGATTGACTGGTATACCAGTGCACTGTCAACAGTGTCCCCTCTAAATCAGTTAAGCTGCAGAGTCAATAATAATAAATACTGCATGCATCCTCAGCAGATTGAAACATTTCACTCAGTTTGGTGACGGACAAAACTTATCCCATGCCTTAGAGTGTCCTGGCATTACAAAGATTGCTTCCTTTTTACCAGACATTGCGCCATTAGTGAGAGTGGTAAATCTGTTGTTAATGATGGCATCTTCTTTATCCAGGCCATGATCATTAGCAAACAAATTGGGAGGCTCTACTATTGATAAAACCTAGCATAAATTGTGGTAGTGGAACAAATCAAATCTTTTACTGGGCAGATCATTTCTAGACCCACAACTGCAGGTGCCCTTCACACCAGATATACCCCTCACAAGAGGTGCTCAACCCATGAAGAAGTTCACAATTCAGGATGAGTGGTCCCCTCAAGCATCTCTAAACACACTCAGCGTGTTCAAATTGCGAGCAATTCTTGTCATATAATATATTCTGGAAACTGAATAGGACTCTTAGTATTCTAAGATAGTAAATTAATATATATGAATTTATTATACAAAAATTTACAAAAACAATATTCTTATCTAAATATTTTCCCTTAAGACAGTCACTCACTGTATCATTCGTATAAGACAGTGTACAGAACATGCATCCCAATACAAGCAATAAATAAACAATGACAATAGACATGCTCACAATAATTAACAAAACAAACAATATATGCTAAGGCAATGAGTATAGATTACCAACATCACATCAACTTAATTTTGACAATCACTGAAAAATTCATGTTGAATATACTTTTTTTCATGCAAAAACGTTTTATAGCTCTTGATGTCTATTAAGATCCACATTACTTTGTCCCATATCTAATTGCAGTCCTCTACTTATCGTTCTGTGCCAAAGTGACAATCTTTTGCTTCTGACAGTTTTGTGCCTATTTACAATCCTTTACCACAAACTGTTGCTTTGTGATTTTGTGCCACAATGATAGTCCTTTACTGGTGGCAATGCCTATCAATGATTCTTTATCACAAAGTGTTACCGATGCGTGTTTCGGTGGACCAAGAACCTTATTCAACAGCCACCTTCATCAGGGCAATACTGCAGAATGAAGCAGTGGACCTTCAAAAAACTCTAAATAAAAAAATACAAACATTTTTAATTGTTCCCAGTACAGCTGATAGACGTATAAATTCAATAAAGCGAGACTATCTGGCAGACTCTAGATTAGATGTGCATACTTAATAAGTACGTATAAAGAACATGTGAAAAAATGCCAAAAAGGATTTTGTGAAATAGAAAATGGAAGAGAAACGACCATTAACCGCCAAATGCGTCAGCGCCCCCCCCCCCCAAAAAAAAGAACCCCAAAACCCAAAAAAATATGAAAAAATAAAAAAGAGAAAACCATTAAATAATCCAAAAAATTAAATCAAAGAACCCCATTAAAAAAGCGTTACACACTTACTGCACACGTCTAAGCCCCATTAAAGGCTAACTCATACCTGATGGTTTAACAAGATCAAGAAGCAGGGCTAATTAAGCTCCTCTTTGAATAGTTGGAGATATCTAGAAAATCACAGACCACAATGTTTGTGTCACAAGTACTTAAAATGTCGCTTAAAGGACAAACTTACAATTTCAAATTAAGAAAAGAGTATAAGCTCTTTAGTCCGCTCGTAGAATAGCATAAGGATGTAAAATACATCCGCTTCTGAGTTACACATATCAGTCGTACTATATTCTAGTTAGTCAGTTACCTAGACCCAGGCATTTCTGGTATTGTTACTCGATTCTGTGACAAGGTCACACCCAGTTTCCATCTTTGTTTTGGTAGCTAAGAGTTATCTCCTGCTACTCATGTCCATATGAACAAGAGGCATGTCGGATTTGTGAATATTAAGTTTGTCTTTAAATAACATGTGCCCAAAACACTATATTCTTGATAATTAGTCGTCACAAACTATTCTGAAATTTCCAACGTTATCGCAC
This sequence comes from Pleurodeles waltl, assembly GCF_031143425.1. Classification (NCBI taxonomy): domain Eukaryota; kingdom Metazoa; phylum Chordata; class Amphibia; order Caudata; family Salamandridae; genus Pleurodeles; species Pleurodeles waltl. The sequence continues at coordinate 651,648,809 of NC_090442.1, forward strand.
ATTAATGCAAAAGGTAGGTAACAGATTTCTGTGCTTACTCGTTATAGCAGGGAGCCTTTGCGCACTGCCATAGAATATAAACAAGAATAAACAGTAAATTTTTAAATTGCACGAAAATGTTACACCAGGATCCTCCTTTTATTTTTAAGGCTACTAAACCGGTGTAACTGGATATGAGAAGTGTTGGATTTAGAAGTTCTTGCCGCAAGCCTTTGCTCACCTAGACAACTAATGTTCTTTCCAATAATAACCTAAGATATACAGCCAGCTTGAAAATGTTGTTCCTGGAAGGGAATAAATCTAATCTCTATAACATAAACATTTTGTAGTTACTTACCGAGGCTTAAAGGTTTATGGCATTGTTTCTTCGCTGACGCGGAGAATCCACAACCAGATTCAGCGTGTCTAGTAGTAAACCCGAACTCTTCTGTTAATTTTGTTTAATATATTCAAAATATAGAGAAGGGACTGGAGCCGTATAAATAAGGGAAAAATAAAACATTCCAGTGGCAGCTATCTTTAAATATGAACTTCAGTGGTGATATCGGTTTCGAATATACTATGGCTTTATCGTGCAGATCTGTGTAGATCTAACTGTCATTAAAACAAATCTAGTCGTAAAGCCGAACTCTTGTATTCATCTCGTTCAATATATACGAAACATAGAGAAGGGACTGGAGCCGTATAAATAAGGGAAAAGGAAACATTCCAGTTGCGGCCGTCCTTTAATATGAACGAAGTTCAGTGGTGATGTCTGTTTCAAATATACTATGGCTTTATCGTGGAAATCTGTCTAGATCTAACTGTTAAAACAAAAACTGCATCTCTGCACGTTAACCTAAATTACCTATAGTCTATATCGCATATAGTGTATATCACAATAGAGAAACAGAGTTCTTACGTTCGTCTTAATATATATGAAACCTAGAAAAGGGACTAGAGACATTTAGCAAAGTAAAAAGAAGCGTTCCAGTGGCGGCCATTTTTTGAATATGGATGGAGTTCAAAGGTGATACCTGTTTCAAACATTTGGCGGCTCCATCATAAAGATCCAGACACATCTAACTCTTTGTAGACAAATACTATATCCATGCACAAGCTAATTTAAGTTGCCTATAGTCTTAATCTAATATAGAAGTGTATATCAGGAGGCCTACACAGTCTATCCTCAAATTTAGTTGATTTAATCACATTAAGTAAATATGAATCCTGAGCGAGATAGAATACTGTTTAAGTAAAAGTAACTGCCCAAACAGTATAACAACTTGCGTAAGATATGTTGTCAACCTGTTAGTCACCATAGATTTTAGATAGCATTTTGACACAGCATTTCTTTATTAAGTCCGTTATTGTATGTGTCTAAATGAAACATCTAGAAAATATATCTCTTTTGCCTCATGGCTTCAGAGTCCTGTCCAGCTTTTGGGACAATTCTTTCTAGTGTGGGCCGTCTAATTTCTTCTTCTCCGTGGTCATTGGACGACTAATGTGCTACCAGCGGAGCATTGGATTTCTGGATCCTAATGGCAGACTGGTGTTCATAATATCTAAATCTAAATTACCTGGATGTGTCTCCTACATAATCCAGATTACATGGGCAAAGGATCAGATATATCATGTTTTTAGTACTGCAATTTGTCATATTTGATATAAATGTAGTGTTTTTTTTTTTTTTTTTTTGCCATGTGAGTATATCAGACACAATGGCTCCTGTACATGCTTGGCAATTCCCGCATTTATAGTTGCCTTTCACAGCACTTGGGTCTTTAATAGATTTTTGAACAGATTCTTTAGCAGTGATCATGGCAGACCTGACTAACATGTTTCGGAGGTTCTTATTCTTCTTAGAAGCAAACAAAGGTTTGCTCAAATTCTTTGAGTCTGTATTGATGTTAAGGATATGCCAGTCAGAATTAATAAATTGTCTGATTTTGTTCAAATTCGAGTGGCGGATGACGCATATCAATCTTTCCTCATCATCGTTTTCTTTATTCTAAAACATCGTAGTACGATTGTAATATTTAGCTCTTTTTAGTGAATCTTTGATTAATTCTCAGAGGATAACCTCTCTGGATTAATTTGCTATTGTAGGAAGTTGGTTCTGTATGTGCTATTTCAAAGTAAGGAATAGCATGCACAGAGTCCAAGGGTTCCCCTTAGAGGTAAAATAGTGGTAAAAATAGATAATACTAATGCTCTATTTTGTGGTAGTGTGGTCGAGCAGTAGGCTTATCCAAGGAGTAGTGTTAAGCATTTGTTGTACATACACATAGACAATAAATGAGGTACACACACTCAGAGACAAATCCAGCCAATAGGTTTTTGTATAGAAAAATATATTTTCTTAGTTTATTTTAAGAACCACAGGTTCAAATTATACATGTAATATCTCATTTGAAAGGTATTGCAGGTAAGTACTTTAGGAACTTTAAATCATAAAAATTGCATGTATACTTTTCAAGTTATTGACAAATAGCTGTTTTAAAAGTGGACACTTAGTGCAATTTTCACAGTTCCTGGGGGAGGTAAGTTTTTGTTAGTTTTACCAGGTAAGTAAGACACTTACAGGGTTCAGTTCTTGGTCCAAGGTAGCCCACCGTTGGGGGTTCAGAGCAACCCCAAAGTCACCACACCAGCAGCTCAGGGCCGGTCAGGTGCAGAGTTCAAAGTGGTGTCCAAAACACATAGGCTAGAATGGAGAGAAGGGGGTGCCCCGGTTCCGGTCTGCTTGCAGGTAAGTACCCACGTCTTCGGAGGGCAGACCAGGGGGGTTTTGTAGGGCACCGGGGGGGACACAAGCCCACACAGAAATTTCACCCTCAGCAGCGCGGGGGCGGCCGGGTGCAGTGTAGAAACAGGCGTCGGGTTCGCAATGTTAGTCTATGAGAGATCTCGGGATCTCTTCAGCGCTGCAGGCAGGCAAGGGGGGGATTCCTCGGGGAAACCTCCACTTGGGCAAGGGAGAGGGACTCCTGGGGGTCACTTCTCCAGTGAAAGTCCGGTCCTTCAGGTCCTGGGGGCTGCGGGTGCAGGGTCTCTCCCAGGCGTCGGGACTTTGGATTCAAAGAGTCGCGGTCAGGGGAAGCCTCGGGATTCCCTCTGCAGGCGGCGCTGTGGGGGCTCAGGGGGGACAGGTTTTGGTACTCACAGTATCAGAGTAGTCCTGGGGTCCCTCCTGAGGTGTTGGATCTCCACCAGCCGAGTCGGGGTCGCCGGGTGCAGTGTTGCAAGTCTCACGCTTCTTGCGGGGAGCTTGCAGGGTTCTTTCAAAGCTGCTGGAAACAAAGTTGCAGCCTTTCTTGGAGCAGGTCCGCTGTCCTCGGGAGTTTCTTGTCTTTTCGAAGCAGGGGCAGTCCTCAGAGGATGTCGAGGTCGCTGGTCCCTTTGGAAGGCGTCGCTGGAGCAGGATCTTTGGAAGGCAGGAGACAGGCCGGTGAGTTTCTGGAGCCAAGGCAGTTGTCGTCTTCTGGTCTTCCTCTGCAGGGGTTTTCAGCTAGGCAGTCCTTCTTCTTGTAGTTTGCAGGAATCTAATTTTCTAGGGTTCAGGGTAGCCCTTAAATACTAAATTTAAGGGCGTGTTTAGGTCTGGGGGGTTAGTAGCCAATGGCTACTAGCCCTGAGGGTGGGTACACCCTCTTTGTGCCTCCTCCCAAGGGGAGGGGGTCACAATCCTAACCCTATTGGGGGAATCCTCCATCTGCAAGATGGAGGATTTCTAAAAGTTAGAGTCACTTCAGCTCAGGACACCTTAGGGGCTGTCCTGACTGGCCAGTGACTCCTCCTTGTTGCTTTCTTTGTTCCCTCCAGCCTTGCCGCCAAAAGTGGGGGCCGTGGCCGGAGGGGGCGGGCAACTCCACTAAGCTGGAGTGCCCTGCTGGGCTGTGACAAAGGGGTGAGCCTTTGAGGCTCACCGCCAGGTGTCACAGCTCCTGCCTGGGGGAGGTTGTAGCATCTCCACCCAGTGCAGGCTTTGTTACTGGCCTCAGAGTGACAAAGGCACTCTCCCCATGAGGCCAGCAACATGTCTCTAGTGTGGCAGGCTGCTGGAACTAGTCAGCCTACACAGACAGTCGGTTAAGTTTCAGGGGGCACCTCTAAGGTGCCCTCTGTAGTGTATTTTACAATAAAATGTACACTGGCATCAGTGTGCATTTATTGTGCTGAGAAGTTTGATACCAAACTTCCCAGTTTTCAGTGTAGCCATTATGGTGCTGTGGAGTTCGTGTTTGACAGACTCCCAGACCATATACTCTTATGGCTACCCTGTACTTACAATGTCTAAGGTTTTGTTTAGACACTGTAGGGGTACCATGCTCATGCACTGGTACCCTCACCTATGGTATAGTGCACCCTGCCTTAGGGCTGTAAGGCCTGCTAGAGGGGTGTCTTACCTATACTGCATAGGCAGTGAGAGGCTGGCATGGCACCCTGAGGGGAGTGCCATGTCGACTTACTCGTTTTGTCCTCACTAGCACACACAAGCTGGCAAGCAGTGTGTCTGTGCTGCGTGAGAGGTCTCCAGGGTGGCATAAGACATGCTGCAGCCCTTAGAGACCTTCCTTGGCATCAGGGCCCTTGGTACTAGAAGTACCAGTTACAAGGGACTTATCTGGATGCCAGGGTCTGCCAATTGTGGATACAAAAGTACAGGTTAGGGAAAGAACACTGGTGCTGGGGCCTGGTTAGCAGGCCTCAGCACACTTTCAATTGTAAACATAGCATCAGCAAAGGCAAAAAGTCAGGGGGCAACCATGCCAAGGAGGCATTTCCTTACACAACCCCCCCCCAAACGAAAGAGGATGAGACTAACCTTTCCCAAGAGAGTCTTCATTTTCTAAGTGGAAGAACCTGGAAAGGCCATCTGCATTGGCATGGGCAGTCCCAGGTCTGTGTTCCACTATAAAGTCCATTCCCTGTAGGGAGATGGACCACCTCAACAGTTTAGGATTTTCACCTTTCATTTGCATCAGCCATTTGAGAGGTCTGTGGTCAGTTTGAACTAGGAAGTGAGTCCCAAAGAGGTATGGTCTCAGCTTCTTCAGGGACCAAACCACAGCAAAGGCCTCCCTCTCAATGGCACTCCAACGCTGCTCCCTGGGGAGTAACCTCCTGCTAATAAAAGCAACAGGCTGGTCAAGGCCATCATCATTTGTTTGGGACAAAACTGCCCCTATCCCATGTTCAGAGGCATCAGTCTGCACAATGAACTGCTTAGAATAATCTGGAGCTTTGAGAACTGGTGCTGAGCACATTGCTTGTTTCAGGGTGTCAAAGGCCTGTTGGCATTCCACAGTCCAGTTCACTTTCTTGGGCATTTTCTTGGAGGTGAGTTCAGTGAGGGCTGTCACAATGGATCCATATCCCTTCACAAACCTCCTGTAATACCCAGTCAAGCCAAGGAATGCCCTGACTTTAGTCTGGGTTTTTGGAGCTACCCAGTCCAGAATAGTCTGGATCTTGGGTTGGAGTGGCTGAACTTGGCCTCCACCTACAAGGTGGCCCAAGTAAACCACAGTTCCCTGCCCTATCTGGCATTTGGATGCCTTGATAGAGAGACCTGCAGATTGCAGAGCCTTCAAAACCTTCTTCAGGTGGACCAGGTGATCCTGCCAGGTGGAGCTAAAGACAGCAATATCATCAAGATAAGCTGTGCTAAAGGACTCCAAGCCAGCAAGGACTTGATTCACCAACCTTTGGAAGGTGGCAGGGGCATTCTTTAAACCAAAGGGCATAACAGTAAACTGATAATGCCCATCAGGTGTGGAGAATGCTGTTTTCTCTTTTGCTCCAGGTGCCATTTTTATTTGCCAGTACCCTGCTGTCAAGTCAAAGGTACTTAAGGATTTGGCAGCACCTAATTTATCTATGAGCTCATCAGCTCTTGGAATTGGATGAGCATCTGTCTTGGTGACAGAATTGAGCCCTCTGTAGTCCACACAAAACCTCATCTCTTTCTTTCCATCTTTGGTGTGAGGTTTGGGGACTAAGACCACTGGGCTAGCCCAGGGGCTGTCAGAGCGCTCAATTACTCCCAATTCCAGCATCTTGTGGACTTCCACCTTGATGCTTTCCTTAACATGGTCAGATTGTCTAAAGATTTTGTTCTTGACAGGCATGCTGTCTCCTGTGTCCACATCATGGGTACACAGGTGTGTCTGACCAGGGGTTAAGGAGAAGAGTTCAGGAAACTGTTGTAGGACTCTCCTACAATCAGCTTGCTGTTGGCCAGAGAGGGTGTCTGAGTAGATCACTCCATCTACTGTGCCATCTTTTGGGTCTGATGACAGAAGATCAGGGAGAGGTTCACTCTCTGCCTCCTGATCCTCATCTGTTACCATCAACAGATTCACATCAGCCCTGTCATGGAAGAGCTTAAGGCGGTTCACATGGATCACCCTCTTGGGGCTCCTGCTTGTGCCCAGGTCCACCAGGTAGGTGACCTGACTCTTCCTTTCTAGTACTGGGTAAGGGCCACTCCATTTGTCCTGGAGTGCCCTGGGAGCCACAGGCTCCAGAACCCAGACTTTCTGCCCTGGTTGGAACTCAACCAGTGCAGCCTTTTGGTCATACCAAAACTTCTGGAGCCGTTGGCTGGCCTCAAGGTTTTTGGTTGCCTTTTCCATGTACTCTGCCATTCTAGAGCGAAGGCCAAGTACATAGTCCACTATGTCTTGTTTAGGCTCATGGAGAGGTCTCTCCCAGCCTTCTTTAACAAGAGCAAGTGGTCCACTTACAGGATGACCAAACAGAAGTTCAAAGGGTGAGAATCCTACTCCCTTCTGTGGCACCTCTCTGTAAGCGAAAAGCAGACATGGCAAGAGGACATCCCATCTCCTTTTGAGTTTTTCTGGGAGCCCCATGATCATGCCTTTTAATGTCTTGTTGAATCTCTCAACCAAGCCATTAGTTTGTGGATGGTAAGGTGTAGTGAATTTATAAGTCACTCCACACTCATTCCACATATGTTTCAGGTATGCTGACATGAAGTTGGTACCTCTGTCAGACACCACCTCCTTAGGGAAACCCACTCTGGTAAAGATACCAATGAGGGCCTTGGCTACTGCAGGGGCAGTAGTCGACCTAAGGGGAATAGCTTCAGGATACCTGGTAGCATGATCCACTACTACCAGGATATACATATTTCCTGAGGCTGTGGGAGGTTCCAGTGGACCAACTATGTCCACACCCACTCTTTCAAAGGGGACCCCCACCACTGGAAGTGGAATGAGGGGGGCCTTTGGGTGCCCACCTGTCTTACCACTGGATTGACAGGTGGGGCAGGAGAGGCAAAACTCCTTAACCATGTTGGACATATTGGGCCAGTAGAAGTGGTTGACTAGCCTCTCCCACGTCTTGGTTTGTCCCAAATGTCCAGCAAGGGGAATGTCATGGGCCAATGTTAGGATGAACTCTCTGAACAGCTGAGGCACTACCACTCTCCTAGTGGCACCAGGTTTGGGGTCTCTGGCCTCAGTGTACAGGAGTCCATCTTCCCAATAGACCCTATGTGTTCCATTTTTCTTGCCCTTGGACTCTTCAGCAGCTTGCTGCCTGAGGCCTTCAAGAGAGGGACAGGTTTCTTGTCCCTTACACAGCTCCTCCCTTGAGGGTCCCCCTGGGCCTAAGAGCTCAACCTGATAAGGTTCAAGCTCCAAAGGCTCAGTTCCCTCAGAGGGCAGAACTTCTTCCTGAGAAGAGAGGTTCCCTTTCTTTTGCTGTGTTGCAGTTGGTTTCCCATCTGACTTTCCTTTCCTCTTGGTAGGCTGGGCCATTTTTCCAGACTCCAGCTCTACTTTTTCACCCTGTGCCTTGCACTGTGCTCTTGTTTTCACACACACCAGTTCAGGGATACCCAGCATTGCTGCATGTGTTCTTAGTTCTACCTCAGCCTATGCTGAGGACTCCAGGTCATTTCCAAGCAGACAGTCCACTGGGATATTTGAGGAGACCACCACCTGTTTCAGGCCATTGACCCCTCCCCATTCTAAAGTAACCATTGCCATGGGATGTACTTTTCTCTGATTGTCAGCGTTGGTGACTGTGTAAGTTTTTCCAGTCAGGTATTGGCCAGGGGAAACCAGTTTCTCTGTCACCATGGTGACACTGGCACCTGTATCCCTCAGGCCCTCTATTCTAGTCCCATTAATTAAGAGTTGCTGTCTGTATTTTTGCATGTTAGGCGGCCAGACAGCTAGTGTGGCTAAATCCACCCCACCCTCAGAAACTAGAGTAGCTTCAGTGTGGACCCTGATTTGCTCTGGGCACACTGTTGATCCCACTTGGAGACTAGCCATACCAGTGTTACCTGGATGGGAGTTTGGAGTGGAACCTTTCTTGGGACAGGCCTTGTCTCCAGTTTGGTGTCCATGCTGTTTACAGCTATGACACCAGGCCTTTTTGGGATCAAAGTTTTTACCCTTGTACCCATTGTTTTGTGAAGAGGCTCTGGGCCCACCCTCCTGTGCAGGTTTTTGGGGGCCTGTAGAAGACTCTTTACTATTTTTAGTTTTGGTTGTCTCATCACCCTTCCCCTGGGGAGTCTTTGTGACCCCTTTCTTTTGGTCACCCCCTGTTGAAGTCTTGGACACCCTTGTCTTGACCCAATGGTCCGCCTTCTTTCCCAATTCTTGGGGAGAAATTGGTCCTAGGTCTACCAGATGCTGATGCAGTTTATCATTGAAACAATTACTCAATAGGTGTTCCTTCACAAATAAATTGTACAGCCCATCATAATTACTTACACCACTGCCTTGAATCCAACCATCTAGTGTTTTCACTGAGTAGTCTACAAAGTCAACCCAGGTCTGGCTCGAGGATTTTTGAGCCCCCCTGTAAGGAAATGCCTCCTTGGCATGGTTGCCCCCTGACTTTTTGCCTTTGCTGATGCTATGTTTACAATTGAAAGTGTGCTGAGGCCTGCTAACCAGGCCCCAGCACCAGTGTTCTTTCCCTAACCTGTACTTTTGTATCCACAATTGGCAGACCCTGGCATCCAGATAAGTCCCTTGTAACTGGTACTCCTAGTACCAAGGGCCCTGATGCCAAGGAAGGTCTCTAAGGGCTGCAGCATGTCTTATGCCACCCTGGAGACCTCTCACCCAGCACAGACACACTGCTTGCCAGCTTGTGTGTGCTAGTGAGGACAAAACGAGTAAGTCGACATGGCACTCCCCTCAGGGTGCCATGCCAGCCTCTCACTGCCTATGCAGTATAGGTAAGACACCCCTCTAGCAGGCCTTACAGCCCTAAGGCAGGGTGCACTATACCATAGGTGAGGGTACCAGTGCATGAGCATGGTACCCCTACAGTGTCTAAACAAAACCTTAGACATTGTAAGTGCAGGGTAGCCATAAGAGTATATGGTCTGGGAGTTTGTCAAACACGAACTCCACAGCACCATAATGGCTACACTGAAAACTGGGAAGTTTGGTATCAAACTTCTCAGCACAATAAATGCACACTGATGCCAGTGTACATTTTATTGTAAAATACACCCCAGAGGGCACCTTAGAGGTGCCCCCTGAAACTTAACCGACTATCTGTGTAGGCTGACTAGTTTTAGCAGCCTGCCACAAACCGAGACATGTTGCTGGCCCCATGGGGAGAGTGCCTTTGTCACTCTGAGGCCAGTAACAAAGCCTGCACTGGGTGGAGATGCTAACACCTCCCCCAGGCAGGAATTGTCACACCTGGCGGTGAGCCTCAAAGGCTCACCTCCTTTGTGCCAACCCGGCAGGACACTCCAGCTAGTGGAGTTGCCCGCCCCCTCCGGCCAGGCCCCACTTTTGGCGGCAAGGCCGGAGAAGATAATGAGAAAAACAAGGAGGAGTCACTGGCCAGTCAGGACAGCCCCTAAGGTGTCCCGAGCTGAAGTGACTAACTTTTAGAAATCCTCCATCTTGCAGATGGAGGATTCCCCCAATAGGGTTAGGATTGTGACCCCCTCCCCTTGGGAGGAGGCACAAAGAGGGTGTACCCACCCTCAGGGCTAGTAGCCATTGGCTACTAACCCCCCAGACCTAAACACGCCCTTAAATTTAGTATTTAAGGGCTACCCTGAACCCTAGAAAATTAGATTCCTGCAACTACAAGAAGAAGGACTGCCTAGCTGAAAACCCCTGCAGAGGAAGACCGGAAGACGACAACTGCCTTGGCTCCAGAAACTCACCGGCCTGTCTCCTGCCTTCCAAAGATCCTGCTCCAGCGACGCCTTCCAAAGGGACCAGCGACCTCGACATCCTCTGAGGACTGCCCCTGCTTCGAAAAGACAAGAAACTCCCGAGGACAGCGGACCTGCTCCAAGAAAGGCTGCAACTTTGTTTCCAGCAGCCTTGAAAGAACCCTGCAAGCTCCCCGCAAGAAGCGTGAGACTTGCAACACTGCACCCGGCGACCCCGACTCGGCTGGTGGAGATCCAACACCTCAGGAGGGACCCCAGGACTACTCTGATACTGTGAGTACCAAAACCTGTCCCCCCTGAGCCCCCACAGCGCCGCCTGCAGAGGGAATCCCGAGGCTTCCCCTGACCGCGACTCTTTGAATCCAAAATCCCGACGCCTGGGAGAGACCCTGCACCCGCAGCCCCCAGGACCTGAAGGATCGGACTTTCACTGGAGAAGTGACCCCCAGGAGTCCCTCTCCCTTGCCCAAGTGGAGGTTTCCCCGAGGAACCCCCCCCTTGCCTGCCTGCAGCGCTGAAGAGATCCCGAGATCTCTCATAGACTAACATTGCGAACCCGACGCCTGTTTCTACACTGCACCCGGCCGCCCCCGCGCTGCTGAGGGTGAAATTTCTGTGTGGGCTTGTGTCCCCCCCGGTGCCCTACAAAACCCCTCTGGTCTGCCCTCCGAAGACGCGGGTACTTACCTGCAAGCAGACCGGAACCGGGGCACCCCCTTCTCTCCATTCTAGCCTATGTGTTTTGGGCACCACTTTGAACTCTGCACCTAACCGGCCCTGAGCTGCTGGTGTGGTGACTTTGGGGTTGCTCTGAACCCCCAACGGTGGGCTACCTTGGACCAAGAACTGAACCCTGTAAGTGTCCTACTTACCTGGTAAAACTAACAAAAACTTACCTCCCCCAGGAACTGTGAAAATTGCACTAAGTGTCCACTTTTAAAACAGCTATTTGTCAATAACTTGAAAAGTATACATGCAATTTTGATGATTTGAAGTTCCTAAAGTACTTACCTGCAATACCTTTCGAAATGAGATATTACATGTAGAATTTGAACCTGTGGTTCTTAAAATAAACTAAGAAAAGATATTTTTCTATACAAAAACCTATTGGCTGGATTTGTCTCCGAGTGTGTGTACCTCATTTATTGTCTATGTGTATGTACAACAAATGCTTAACACTACTCCTTGGATAAGCCTACTGCTCGACCACACTACCACAAAATAGAGCATTAGTATTATCTATTTTTACCACTATTTTACCTCTAAGGGGAACCCTTGGACTCTGTGCATGCTATTCCTTACTTTGAAATAGCACATACAGAGCCAACTTCCTACACCCCCTGAATCTAATCCTATACTCCTCAGTGGAGAATCCAAAGCCCTCAATCAGGGTACCCTTCATGAGGTCATAAGATTCTGCATCTTGTCCAGAGAGTGTGAGGAGTCTATCCCTACACTTTCCTGTGAACATTTCCCAAAGGAGAGCACCCCAGTGAGATCTGTTCACTTTTCTGGTTACACAAGCCCTCTCAAAAGCTGTGAACCATTTGGTGATGTCATCACCATCTTCATATTTAGTTACAATCCCTTTAGGGATTTTCAACATGTCAGGAGAATCTCTGACCCTATTTATGTTGCTGCCACCATTGATGGGTCCTAGGCCCATCTCTTGTCTTTCCCTCTCTATGGCTAGGATCTGTCTTTCCAAAGCCAATCTTTTGGCCATCCTGGCTAACTGGATGTCCTCTTCACTGGGGTTATCCTCAGTGATTTCAGAGGTGTTGGTCTCTCCTGTGAGGGAACCAGCATCTCTGACTATTATTTTTGGAGTCAGGGTTTGAGGGACCCTGTTCTCCCTAGATAGGACTGGTAGGGGGGAATTTTCCTCCAAGTCACTATCCTCTTCCTCTGAGTTGCCACCCTCAGAGGGGTTGGCCTTTTCAAACTCTGCCAAAAGCTCCTGGAGCTGTATTTTGGTAGGTTTGGGGCCCATTGTTATTTTCTTTATTTTACAGAGTGACCTTAGCTCCCTCATCTTAAGATGGAGGTAAGGTGTGGTGTCGAGTTCCACCACAGTCACATCTGTGCTAGACATTTTGCTTCTAAAAGTTGGAATACTTTTTAAGAATCTACAACTGGTTCTAGAATCTAATTCAAACTTTTACAAACTTTTAAACTCTAAAAGAAATGCTAAACAGGATCTAACACAAGGCCCTAGCAGGTCTTTTAAGAATTTAGAAAACTTTTCAAATTGCAAAAATCTATTTCTAATGACAATTTTGGAATTTGTCGTGTGATCAGGTATTGGCTGAGTAGTCCAGCAAATGCAAAGTCTTGTACCCCACCGCTGATCCACCAATGTTTGAAGTTGGTTCTGTATGTGCTATTTCAAAGTAAGGAATAGCATGCACAGAGTCCAAGGGTTCCCCTTAGAGGTAAAATAGTGGTAAAAATAGATAATACTAATGCTCTATTTTGTGGTAGTGTGGTCGAGCAGTAGGCTTATCCAAGGAGTAGTGTTAAGCATTTGTTGTACATACACATAGACAATAAATGAGGTACACACACTCAGAGACAAATCCAGCCAATAGGTTTTTGTATAGAAAAATATATTTTCTTAGTTTATTTTAAGAACCACAGGTTCAAATTATACATGTAATATCTCATTTGAAAGGTATTGCAGGTAAGTACTTTAGGAACTTTAAATCATAAAAATTGCATGTATACTTTTCAAGTTATTGACAAATAGCTGTTTTAAAAGTGGACACAGTGCAATTTTCACAGTTCCTGGGGGAGGTAAGTTTTTGTTAGTTTTACCAGGTAAGTAAGACACTTACAGGGTTCAGTTCTTGGTCCAAGGTAGCCCACCGTTGGGGGTTCAGAGCAACCCCAAAGTCACCACACCAGCAGCTCAGGGCCGGTCAGGTGCAGAGTTCAAAGTGGTGCCCAAAACACATAGGCTAGAATGGAGAGAAGGGGGTGCCCCGGTTCCGGTCTGCTTGCAGGTAAGTACCCACGTCTTCGGAGGGCAGACCAGGGGGGTTTTGTAGGGCACCGGGGGGGACACAAGCCCACACAGAAATTTCACCCTCAGCAGCGCGGGGGCGGCCGGGTGCAGTGTAGAAACAGGCGTCGGGTTCGCAATGTTAGTCTGAGAGATCTCGGGATCTCTTCAGCGCTGCAGGCAGGCAAGGGGGGGATTCCTCGGGGAAACCTCCACTTGGGCAAGGGAGAGGGACTCCTGGGGGTCACTTCTCCAGTGAAAGTCCGGTCCTTCAGGTCCTGGGGGCTGCGGGTGCAGGGTCTCTCCCAGGCGTCGGGACTTTGGATTCAAAGAGTCGCGGTCAGGGGAAGCCTCGGGATTCCCTCTGCAGGCGGCGCTGTGGGGGCTCAGGGGGGACAGGTTTTGGTACTCACAGTATCAGAGTAGTCCTGGGGTCCCTCCTGAGGTGTTGGATCTCCACCAGCCGAGTCGGGGTCGCCGGGTGCAGTGTTGCAAGTCTCACGCTTCTTGCGGGGAGCTTGCAGGGTTCTTTCAAAGCTGCTGGAAACAAAGTTGCAGCCTTTCTTGGAGCAGGTCCGCTGTCCTCGGGAGTTTCTTGTCTTTTCGAAGCAGGGGCAGTCCTCAGAGGATGTCGAGGTCGCTGGTCCCTTTGGAAGGCGTCGCTGGAGCAGGATCTTTGGAAGGCAGGAGACAGGCCGGTGAGTTTCTGGAGCCAAGGCAGTTGTCGTCTTCTGGTCTTCCTCTGCAGGGGTTTTCAGCTAGGCAGTCCTTCTTCTTGTAGTTTGCAGGAATCTAATTTTCTAGGGTTCAGGGTAGCCCTTAAATACTAAATTTAAGGGCGTGTTTAGGTCTGGGGGGTTAGTAGCCAATGGCTACTAGCCCTGAGGGTGGGTACACCCTCTTTGTGCCTCCTCCCAAGGGGAGGGGGTCACAATCCTAACCCTATTGGGGGAATCCTCCATCTGCAAGATGGAGGATTTCTAAAAGTTAGAGTCACTTCAGCTCAGGATACCTTAGGGGCTGTCCTGACTGGCCAGTGACTCCTCCTTGTTGCTTTCTTTGTTCCCTCCAGCCTTGCCGCCAAAAGTGGGGGCCGTGGCCGGAGGGGGCGGGCAACTCCACTAAGCTGGAGTGCCCTGCTGGGCTGTGACAAAGGGGTGAGCCTTTGAGGCTCACCGCCAGGTGTCACAGCTCCTGCCTGGGGGAGGTGTTAGCATCTCCACCCAGTGCAGGCTTTGTTACTGGCCTCAGAGTGACAAAGGCACTCTCCCCATGGGGCCAGCAACATGTCTCTGGTGTGGCAGGCTGCTGGAACTAGTCAGCCTACACAGACAGTCGGTTAAGTTTCAGGGGGCACCTCTAAGGTGCCCTCTGTGGTGTATTTTACAATAAAATGTACACTGGCATCAGTGTGCATTTATTGTGCTGAGAAGTTTGATACCAAACTTCCCAGTTTTCAGTGTAGCCATTATGGTGCTGTGGAGTTCGTGTTTGACAGACTCCCAGACCATATACTCTTATGGCTACCCTGTACTTACAATGTCTAAGGTTTTGTTTAGACACTGTAGGGGTACCATGCTCATGCACTGGTACCCTCACCTATGGTATAGTGCACCCTGCCTTAGGGCTGTAAGGCCTGCTAGAGGGGTGTCTTACCTATACTGCATAGGCAGTGAGAGGCTGGCATGGCACCCTGAGGGGAGTGCCATGTCGACTTACTCGTTTTGTCCTCACTAGCACACACAAGCTGGCAAGCAGTGTGTCTGTGCTGCGTGAGAGGTCTCCAGGGTGGCATAAGACATGCTGCAGCCCTTAGAGACCTTCCTTGGCATCAGGGCCCTTGGTACTAGAAGTACCAGTTACAAGGGACTTATCTGGATGCCAGGGTCTGCCAATTGTGGATACAAAAGTACAGGTTAGGGAAAGAACACTGGTGCTGGGGCCTGGTTAGCAGGCCTCAGCACACTTTCAATTGTAAACATAGCATCAGCAAAGGCAAAAAGTCAGGGGGCAACCATGCCAAGGAGGCATTTCCTTACAGCTATCCAATATCTCAGCATGATATACAGAAATCTTTCAAATGTGTGCAATTACTTTAAAGATGGAGGAACTGACTAAAAGGAATTCCTGTCTCCATGTCTCTGACATCTGGAATGATAATTATCAAAGTGTTATCAAGTATTCCTGGCTGTGGGTTTAGTATATAACGACACTATTAAGTGTCCACTTTGATGTTTAATCCAAATGTCTAAGACTTCCACTTGGTCTCGATCACTCGTCACTGTAAATTTTAAGTTAGGGTCGCATATGTTAAGCCATAAAGTAAATTTTTCCAATTGTTTCTCTTCACCTCTCCATATGAAGAACACCTTGTCTATATATCTGGACCATAGGAAAACATTTTCAAAGAACAGTGCTATTTCATTGTAGATAAATCTCTTTTCAAATTGACCTATATAGAAATTAGCTACACTTTGGGCACAGGCCGCTCCCACACTGACACCTTTTATCTGTTGATAGACATCTCTATTAAAGTTAAATAAATTGTTGTTTAGTACTATATCTAGACATTTGATGAAAAATGTATATTGAGGATTAGATCCAACGTCACTAAGGAGATCGTTGATAGTTTCAAAGTACCAGAATGTCATGTTTAGGATCAAACTGCATCTTTTCGATTTTAGAAATAAGGTGCCCGTGTCTTTGACATAGACAGCTAGCCGAGTAAGTAGAGGTTTGAGAAGTGTCTCCACATATTGTGATATTGGTTCTACAGTAGAACCAATAGTAGAAACAATTGGATGCAAAGGAGGATCTGTAGATTTTTTATGGATTTTAGGAAGCCCATAGATCACAGGTAAACTTGTGTAATCTGGAGAAAGATAGCCAGATTCTTTTTGGCAAATCAATCCATGTTGTAGTGCTAAACTACTGTTATCATATATGAGTTCTTTGATACATGCCTCTGGATTTTTTTGTTACTTTCCTATAGAATTCTGAATGTTGTAGCGTAGCAGTCATTTTATTTACATAGTTCATTGTATCAAATATTGCTATGCGACCTCCTTTGTTGCATGGTTTAATAGTAATCGTGTTATCGTATTTGAGATGTCTAATGGCAAAATGTTCCTTCTTCAGATTAAATTGGGGTTTGGGAACATATCTTAACATGGTTTTTGCTTTCTGAAATACTGATTTTACAAAAATTGCAACTTCAGAACCGAGAAGGTCTAGATTGGGAATTATAGAAGAGACAGGTTTTAGACCTGAGCTATTCTGCTCTGACATAGAGGTATGTGTGGCAGAGTATTTGTTCAGACTGATCCTTCTGAAAAACGCAAAAAGATCTCTAAACAGCTCAAACTTCTGAGGTTGGTACCGGGGCCAAAAGACAACCTTCTAGATAACAATGTCTCGGAAGAAGCATCTAATGTTTTGGAACTGAGATCAAATAAAGGAATGTTTCCTAATCTCACCAAGATTGGTTCTGTCTTGTTTGTAAAAAGTGTGGAGTCGGTTCTGAGTTTGAAAATCTGTTGCCTCAATTTTACCGAAATCTGGGTCTGAAATTGCTCCTCCTGTTGCCTAAAAAAACGTGAGTCTGATTGACTTTGATTAGTTTGATTACGTCTATTACTGAACAAGTCAAAGTGATGGGAACTACATTCTCCTTCTGCGCCTGTGTTTTTAAAAAAGCGACCACTTTTTTGGATGTCCAATCTTGTTTCTCACGAGTGGTATAACCTGCTTGTTTAAAGTAGTTCCCAGACAGGTAAGGATATGTTTTTTCAAATGTAACATGTTGAATATCTTTCTTAATTTTGTCTATTTTTCTTTTCATAAGATATTGATTAAATGACTCAATTCCAGCACTGACTTCTTCCAATTTTTTCTTGGCCTCCTCTAAAGCTATAGTTTAAGCTTCTGTTCTAGTTTCTTAATGTCTTTTACAAGAAGGGAAACTACCTCACAAGCAGTTTCTATAATCAATAGCATCCTGTCTCTAGAATATCTATTGGAAATAAGAGTCAATTTTTCTAGTTTTCAAATTCCCCCAGAGAGTCCTGGAACATTTGTCACTACCAAACAGGGGTGACACCTGCTTTTAAACACTCCAGAATAAACTCTACATGTGCCTCCGTTCTGCAAGCTTTTTTCTTAAGGTTAACTAGTTTAAGCCATTCGTCTTCGAGGCTGTTAGATAGACTAGATAAAGATTCAAAATTGGGGTTATCACTGACAATTCTAGAAAAATCTGCTTTTGTAAAACCAAAAGTTTTAATACTGTCCAAGTGTCTAGTGTTTAAAAAGAGGGATGCCCACGTGCAAAAAAATAACACACACAAAAAAATTAATAATCAACCATCAACCGCCAAACACCATAGGAAATTACACAACATGAACAAAAATCGTAAGAAAACAATCAAAATTGTTTAGAAATATTCACATCTGTCTAATCTAAAGTAGTCCTAATAGCAGAAGTGCTGTAGGTTCACGTAAGAGAAAACATAAAGGGCCCCCTGGACAGAGAACAACCAGGGAAAATTAATCTAGAGTAACTAGTGTGTCTCTTCAACTTCCCTAAATGAAAGTATATATATTTCTTGTCTAAATTCATATGGGGATCATATAAAATATTCTGGGAACTGAATACGTCTCTTAGAATACTAAGATAGTAAATTAAGATATGTAAATGTAGTATACAAACATTTACAAAAACAATATTCTTATTTAAATACTTTCTCTTAAGACAGTCGCTCATCCTATCATTCGTACAAGACAGTGTACAGAATATGCATCCCATTATAAACAATACATAAACAAACAATTACAATAGACATACTCAAAATAATTAACAAAACTTACAATATATACTAAGGCATTGAATATAGATTACCAATATCACATCAACTTTATTTTGACAAGCTCTGAAAAATTCATGTCCAAAATACTTTTTTCATGCAGAAACGTTTTATAGATCTTGATGTCTATTACAGCTCTTCTCTATACTCTAAGATCCACATTACATCGTCCCATGCCTAATTGCAGTCCTATACTTATTGTTCCGTACTAAAGTGACCATCTTTTGCTTCTGACTGTTTCGTGCCTATTTACAGTCCTTTACCACAAACTGTTGCTTTGTGATTTTGTGCCACAACGATAGTCCTTTACTGCTTGAGATGCCTTGCTTATCAATGATTCTTTATCACAAATTGTTGCCGACGTGTTTTGGTGGACCAAGAACCTTATTCAACAGCCAGCTTCATCAGGGCGATACTGCAAGGTGGTGTCAGATTTCTTTGAGTGTGTGTCTCACTTACTGCCTGTGTGTGCGCCTTACATGCATAGCACTAAATTGAATTGATTGCTTGTATAGCACGACTGCCACTCCCGTAGGAGCGCCCTGGCACTGTTACAGACACCCTCATGAAGGATGAGCTTATTAGAGCAAAGCGATCCCATTGTGACGGAGAAATGGTAGCTTATATAATAAAGTAGCATAGGGAGGTCAGGGATCCCAAAGATCCATGTCTTGAGCAGTTTTCTAAATGCTTCTTCCGAGTCAATGAGTCTTGAGTGACTCTGGAGGGAATTGCAGGCCTTGGCCCCTAAGACAGTTAAAGAGTTGCCTCCTCGATTTCAGTCTAAAAAGGTCAGTTTTAAGTAGGTTGACCTGGATGGATCTCAAAGTTCTACCAGTAGTATAATGTGTGGGCCTTCTAGTTATGAATTTTCGACCAGTTGCGTTGTCTGCCCTGAAGGTCATCAGGAGAATACTGTAGAGTATTCTCTTAAGGATTGGCAGCCAGTGAAGAGTTTTCAAGGCTGAGGAAGTGGATGATCTTATAGGACATTTAAAAACTGCACTGGCGGTAGCAAGCTGTACAACTTGGAGTGTATGTATAACCTGTTTAGAGGATCCGGCATAAGGCTAATACAGTAATCGAGCCTTGCGTGATTAGTGCACATGGTACACTTTTCATGGTTGTAAGGGGCAAAAGATCAAAAACATTCTTCAAGGATTTTATTACAATGAAGCAGGTACCTGCAATGGCCACCCTTCCCTGAACCACCATGAAAAGTGGTAGCTTAGGGGCCTAATTACATGTCAGATGGTGCGGCATCCCTGTGTGATTTACCTGATGCAGGAACACAGGACTCTTTTTTACCAACTTAAAAATCTGGCTGAAAAATTTGATGAGGCTCTGGCTCCAAAGGCAGGCAAGTCTAGTCACCTGGTCCCTGTTGACCATTTTCTCTTGGATTGGGGGGTGGTTGTAGGGGAGGGGGAGAGATACAGTGCTCCTCTGCCAGAAGTTGGAACCTTTCTTCCTGTTGTTTCCCATTCGATTCTCCATTAGAGACCCCCAGTCTGTTGACCCCTGCCCCATATGGAAGCCACTGCTCCCATTTACTTACTGCTACGAGCAGGTGGTAAAGTAGGTCTGTAAAAACCTCAACTAGGGGGATACTGGGCAGAACTCCACAAAGTATTTCCGTAGCTGCACAGTTATTCCTCATCCTGTGGGGGTTAACTTGTGATAGGTGGAATTCCATGCGGCAGTAACAGTAATTCTGGCCTCAGTGAAACTCTGTATGACCCCTAATTAGATCTTATGTGGAGACATATAGGGGTGTGAGAGTTACAGCCTTCTCACTGCTCTTCTTTAACGGATTGTTCATTGGAGAGTGTGTGTTTGTGTTCAGAAGACTAGCTTTTTGTGGTTAACTGTCTGCCTCTCTCCCTAACCCCAGCAGCAATAATTTTGTTTGTGATGGCAACATTCATAAGGACAGTTGAAAGGATGGTGGTGTAATGTTCATCAGGCACCTAATAAGAGATTGTGTGACTAAAGCATGACAATGGATTCCTGGAATCTATGATTTTGCTCACAATCGCAAAGACATATTGGCCACTCTGAGTTTACTAAGTGTGTTTACAGGCAGCTACAGTGAAGTTATCAATGACACATTGATAATTTTGACAATGTTATGTGCCAATTAAACTTTATAATGATTCATGTAATCCACAGTCTGGATCATTTAAAAGGAAATGCAATACCTTAAGTTTTTATAGTTGCAGATGTAGTGAATAGACCACACTGTGCTGCTACATGGGGTACTTATTAGTAACTATAATGTCTCAGTGGAATAGTAACTAAAATGTCTCAGTTGACCCATGTGTTGCTTTAAACATGAGGTGAATACCCTAAGGAAAAACCCTGAGGAAAAAGAATATGAAAAATAAGCCTCTGGTTGAAAGCCACTCAGCCTTCTTTATAATAATAATGCTGCACTTCAGCTGTACAGCAACCTCAGAAAAGGGCTCCTGTTTTGCAGCCGCTGCTGGTCTGTGACTTTCCATGTACACAGAGTATAGCCAGGCCTGTCTCTGTATAGCACCTGCTTAGCTACAGCAAGGCCGAACAAGCAAGGATAGGGTCAAATTGCTGAAACCAGGATAACAACTGTCCACAGAGATGCAGGGCCAACTGTGATTAAGTGATGGTTTCCGCTGTGGAAAGTGGACATTCTACCTACAGACGCTCCTGCAGCTGTGTACTAAATTACAGTAATGCATTTTACCCCTTCAGTTGCGTAGGAGCATTCATGCATGCCTGCAGGTGTCTGAAGCAAGGGGGCTCTATAGGAGACAGTAGAGATGGGACTAGGTTGCTTTTACCCAACAGTTCAGGCTGTTCTCCCCTGCCCAGATACCTCTGTGGTATCCATTGCTAAGTACATTTGTAGTGCCACCTCTGTAATATGGACTACTACTGTATAAGACATGCCACAATTCAAATTACATATCCTATTACAGTATCTCAACATAGTCTGCCAGAACTGCTTGGTCTTTATTGAGCAACCCATGCACTTTCTACTACCTTACATAATTGCTGCAACACAATGCAAGCACAAATATCAGTCAATGTATTATTCATCATCACAAGTCGAAAACCTGTATTAATAAAAATTTTGTCCATGGCTTGCTGTGAGAAAAAACTTTCAAAAATACCTGGGTTCATCTTAAATGACAGTGGGGTTCTGTATGGTGTGCTGAGAATTGATGTTAATGGTGGAATCCTGGGGTTGAAATATAACACCTTCTCTTTGGGAGTTGCTGCCAGATTGGGGATTGCTGGTATACACTCTTATTAGTAGCTTCATAAAATCCATATTAACCTAACTGCTGTGAGCTCATCTTCTTTTCAGCTGTTGACAGGGATGGAAGTTCTAAAGCACGCGTGCAAAGCATAATGGAATTGTTGATGTCTGAGGAAAGGTAGGTTGTATACTATTTTAGATTTTGTGGGCGGGGTGCTGAATTCATGCTGTGGATTAAGCACATAGCACTGATAGAATTGTTCAGTCAGAAGAGGCAGCTCAAGCAACACTCGTGATTGCCAGGTGGCACTACAGATTGCAAGAATTTTGTTATTCACTGGAGTCCGTTGCCAGGAGACTGAGGCAAGATTTCTTGTCATGTTTGCTGTTGGACAGAGATGAAGGCGAAGATAAGCACATAAAAGATACTGAAGGGCTAGTGAAGGTGATCAGATTGTGGTCAAACATGTTAGGGCAGTTTTGTATGGTGTGTTAAAGCAAGAAGAATGGTTGAGATCTGTAAGGAACACGCTTTTTGTCACATGGTGGTGTGGCTTTGGAGAGAATAGCCTAAACGTCAGCAATTGAAGGAAAAGGATGGTCATATTATAGAGTGGGGTATGAACTAACTGTGGAAGAGGGAACCATGCTTAGACGTGGTATGCTTGTGTTGCCCACTGGAATGAGTAGAGTGTTTTAGCTATCTCTTGAGGAGCTCATGGGAAATGGTGTCATGAAGTGTAGACTATGAGAAGGTGGTAGTGGACAAGATAGTCCACGGTTTTGTGAGGGAGTTTGTGGCCTGTTGTTCAGACTACACAACTCAGTCCTGTCAAATTGATTCTGGTGCCAGAGTAGTCTTGTAGCAAACTTGTATATTGTGTGACAGGTCCATATGGTGTATTGAGTGATGGGACAAAGTTTGCCATAATCTTAATGTACTATTATACCAAGTTGCCTGAAGTAAGGGTTGTCAGTGAGATCTGTTCCAAAAGGGTTGTTCAGTTTTTGTGTGCTGGGTTTAACTGAAAAAGTATTCCTAATGAGTGGGTAACCTTACGAAGGGTCCTTGTTGGACTGTAGCAAATGGGCTGTGCCTATTTAGTCCACCAGGATATTAACCTTTTGGTTACCCTGTTTTTGGACTTCTACAGGGAGTGAGTCTCACTTCCTGGATCTCACTCACTGTAAGATTGCAGTAATTGAAATAACTGTTGTGCAGCTAGGGTAAGAGGCACTGAGCTGGTTACACATGAGCACACACAAGTATGGGCTGCATGTGTGAGACTACCATTGTGCGTAGCTTTGTGTCTGCATATGTAGCGTGGTGCAGAAATTGGTACTGACTTAGAATAGACCTTATAATTTAAGTGGGCATTCATAGTGTAGGTCTGTAATGCTTTCTGAAGGTCTATGGGGTTTTCATTGTATTATGTGTTATAGCCAAAATCTACCCGAGAGTATAGTTTTGCGCTATTTAGGCATACAAAGTACAGTGAGGTATCAATCTGTGTAAAACATGCACCAGAGTATGAATTTTCAGCCCCCAACAACCCATAAACACATTTTATGTGCCTTCAAGATGTGTCATATTTCCCTGACTGCTCAGAATCGGATTCCAGGCCTTTGTCCCCATCTAGGACAAGTTCATTCCTCTGCTCCTCAGCAGAGGAATCAAAGGCCTCCCAAGACAAAAGGGCAATTCACAGTGCTTGACCTAGTTCCTGAGAAAGTACAGGGGTGGGGATGAAATCAGCATCTGTTAACTAGTTTGTCACTGTAAAGAAATGGCTCCCTGTTGCAGTTACCCCCCACTTTTTGCCTGATACTGATGCTGACTTGACTGAGAAGAGTGCTGGGACCCTGCTAACCAGGCCCCAGCACCAGTGTTCCTTCACCTAAAATGTACCATTGTATCCACAATTGGCACACCCTGGCATTCAGATAAGTCCCTTGTAACTGGTACTTCTAGTACCAAGGGCCCTGATGCCAAGGAAGGTCTCTAAGGGCTGCAGCATGTCTTATGCCACCCTAGAGACCCCTCACTCAGCACAGACACACTGCTTACAAGCCTGTGTGTGCTAGTGAGAACACAATGAGTAAGTCGACATGGCACTCCCCTCAGGGTGCCATGCCAGCCTCTCACTGCCTATGCAGTATAGGTAAGACACCCCTCTAGCAGGCCTTACAGCCCTAAGGCAGGGTGCACTATACCATAGGTGAGGGTACCAGTGCATGAGCATAGTACCCCTACAGTGTCTAAACAAAACCTTAGACATTGTAAGTGCAGGGTAGCCATAAGAGTATATGGTCTGGGAGTCTGTCAAACACGAACTCCACAGCACCATAATGGCTACACTGAAAACTGGGAAGTTTGGTATCAAACTTCTCAGCACAATAAATGCACACTGATGCCAGTGTACATTTTATTGTAAAATACACCACAGAGGGCACCTTAGAGGTGCCCCCTGAAACTTAACCGACTGTCTGTGTAGGCTGACTAGTTCCAGCAGCCTGCCACACCAGAGACATGTTGCTGGCCCCATGGGGAGAGTGCCTTTGTCACTCTGAGGCCAGTAACAAAGCCTGCACTGGGTGGAGATGCTAACACCTCCCCCAGGCAGGAGCTGTAACACCTGGCGGTGAGCCTCAAAGGCTCACCCCTTTGTCACAGCCCAGCAGGGCACTCCCGCTTAGTGGAGTTGCCCGCCCCCTCCGGCCACGGCCCCCACTTTTGGCGGCAAGGCTGGAGGGAACAAAGAAAGCAACAAGGAGGAGTCACTGGCCAGTCAGGACAGCCCCTAAGGTGTCCTGAGCTGAGGTGACTCTGACTTTTAGAAATCCTCCATCTTGCAGATGGAGGATTCCCCCAATAGGGTTAGGATTGTGACCCCCTCCCCTTGGGAGGAGGCACAAAGAGGGTGTACCCACCCTCAGGGCTAGTAGCCATTGGCTACTAACCCCCCAGACCTAAACACGCCCTTAAATTTAGTATTTAAGGGCTACCCTGAACCCTAGAAAATTAGATTCCTGCAACTACAAGAAGAAGGACTGCCTAGCTGAAAACCCCTGCAGCGGAAGACCAGAAGACGACAACTGCCTTGGCTCCAGAAACTCACCGGCCTGTCTCCTGCCTTCCAAAGATCCTGCTCCAGCGACGCCTTCCAAAGGGACCAGCGACCTCGACATCCTCTGAGGACTGCCCCTGCTTCGAAAAGACAAGAAACTCCCGAGGACAGCGGACCTGCTCCAAGAAAGGCTGCAACTTTGTTTCCAGCAGCCTTGAAAGAACCCTGCAAGCTCCCCGCAAGAAGCGTGAGACTTGCAACACTGCACCCGGCGACCCCGACTCGGCTGGTGGAGATCCAACACCTCAGGAGGGACCCCAGGACTACTCTGATACTGTGAGTACCAAAACCTGTCCCCCCT
This sequence comes from Pleurodeles waltl, assembly GCF_031143425.1. Lineage (NCBI taxonomy): Eukaryota > Metazoa > Chordata > Amphibia > Caudata > Salamandridae > Pleurodeles > Pleurodeles waltl. The sequence continues at coordinate 651,673,528 of NC_090442.1, forward strand.
GAGCCCCCACAGCGCCGCCTGCAGAGGGAATCCCGAGGCTTCCCCTGACCGCGACTCTTTGAATCCAAAATCCCGACGCCTGGGAGAGACCCTGCACCCGCAGCCCCCAGGACCTGAAGGACCGGACTTTCACTGGAGAAGTGACCCCCAGGAGTCCCTCTCCCTTGCCCAAGTGGAGGTTTCCCCGAGGAACCCCCCCCTTGCCTGCCTGCCGCGCTGAAGAGATCCCGAGATCTCTCATAGACTAACATTGCGAACCCGACGCTTGTTTCTACACTGCACCCGGCTGCCCCCGCGCCGCTGAGGGTGAAATTTCTTTGTGGGCTTGTGTCCCCCCCGGTGCCCTACAAAATCCCCCTGGTCTGCCCTCCGAAGGAGCGGGTACTTACCTGCAAGCAGACCGGAACCGGGGCACCCCCTTCTCTCCACTCTAGCCTATGTGTTTTGGGCACCACTTTGAACTCTGCACCTGACCGGCCCTGAGCTACTGGTGTGGTGACTTTGGGGTTGCTCTGAACCCCCAACGGTGGGCTACCTTGGACCAAGAACTGAACCCTGTAAGTGTCCTACTTACCTGGTAAAACTAACAAAAACTTACCTCCCCCAGGAACTGTGAAAATTGCACTAAGTGTCCACTTTTAAAACAGCTATTTGTCAATAACTTGAAAAGTATACATGCAATTTTTATGATTTAAAGTTCCTAAAGTACTTACCTGCAATACCTTTCGAATGAGATATTACATGTAGAATTTGAACCTGTGGTTCTTAAAATAAACTAAGAAAAGATATTTTTCTATAACAAAACCTATTGGCTGGATTTGTCTCTGAGTGTGTGTACCTCATTTATTGTCTAGGTGTATGTACAACAAATGCTTAACACTACTCCTTGGATAAGCCTACTGCTCGACCACACTACCACAAAATAGAGTGTAGGAAGTTGGCTCTGTATGTGCTATTTCAAAGTAAGGAATAGCATGCACAGAGTCCAAGGGTTCCCCTTAGAGGTAAGATAGTGGCAAAAAGAGATAATACTAATGCTCTATTTTGTGGTAGTGTGGTCGAGCAGTAGGCTTATCCAAGGAGTAGTGTTAAGCATTTGTTGTACATACACATAGACAATAAATGAGGTACACACACTCAGAGACAAATCCAGCCAATAGGTTTTTATATAGAAAAATATCTTTTCTTAGTTTATTTTAAGAACCACAGGTTCAAATTCTACATGTAATATCTCATTCGAAAGGTATTGCAGGTAAGTACTTTAGGAACTTCAAATTATCAAAATTGCATGTATACTTTTCAAGTTATTCACAAATAGCTGTTTTAAAAGTGGACACAGTGCAATTTTCACAGTTCCTAGGGGAGGTAAGTATTTGTTAGGTTAACCAGGTAAGTAAGACACTTACAGGGCTTAGTTCTTGGTCCAAGGTAGCCCACCGTTGGGGGTTCAGAGCAACCCCAAAGTCACCACACCAGCAGCTCAGGGCCGGTCAGGTGCAGAGTTCAAAGTGGTGCCCAAAACACATAGGCTAGAATGGAGAGAAGGGGGTGCCCCGGTTCCGGTCTGCTTGCAGGTAAGTACCCGCGTCTTCGGAGGGCAGACCAGGGGGGTTTTGTAGGGCACCGGGGGGGACACAAGCCCACACAGAAATTTCACCCTCAGCAGCGCGGGGGCGGCCGGGTGCAGTGTAGAAACAAGCGTCGGGTTTGTAATGGAAGTCAATGGGAGATCTAGGGATCTCTTCAGCGCTGCAGGCAGGCAAGGGGGGGGTTCCTCGGGGAAACCTCCACTTGGTCAAGGGAGAGGGACTCCTGGGGGTCGCTCCTCCAGTGAAAGTCCGGTCCTTCAGGTCCTGGGGGCTGCGGGTGCAGGGTCTCTCCCAGGCGTCGGGACTTAGGATTCAAAGAGTCGCGGTCAGGGGAAGCCTCGGGATTCCCTCTGCAGGCGGCGCTGTGGGAGCTCAGGGGGGACAGGTTTTTGTACTCACAGTCTTAGAGTAGTCCTGGGGACCCTCCTGAGGTGTTGGATCGCCACCAGCCGAGTCGGGGTCGCCGGGTGCAGTGTTGCAAGTCTCACGCTTCTTGCGGGGAGCTTGCAGGGTTCTTTAAAGCTGCTGGAAACAAAGTTGCAGCTTTTCTTGGAGCAGGTCCGCTGTCCTCAGGAGTTTCTTGTCTTTTCGAAGCAGGGGCAGTCCTCAGAGGATGTCGAGGTCGCTGGTCCCTTTGGAAGGCGTCGCTGGAGCAGGATCTTTGGAAGGCAGGAGACAGGCCGGTGAGTTTCTGGAACCAAGGCAGTTGTCGTCTTCTGGTCTTCCTCTGCAGGGGTTTTCAGCTAGGCAGTCCTTCTTCTTGTAGTTACAGGAATCTAATTTTCTAGGGTTCAGGGTAGCCCTTAAATACTAAATTTAAGGGCGTGTTTAGGTCTGGGGGGTTAGTAGCCAATGGCTACTAGCCCTGAGGGTGGGTACACCCTCTTTGTGCCTCCTCCCAAGGGGAGGGGGTCACAATCCTAACCCTATTGGGGGAATCCTCCATCTGCAAGATGGAGGATTTCTAAAAGTTAGAGTCACTTCAGCTCAGGACACCTTAGGGGCTGTCCTGACTGGCCAGTGACTCCTCCTTGTTTTTCTCATTATTTTCTCCGGCCTTGCCGCCAAAAGTGGGGCCTGGCCGGAGGGGGCGGGCAACTCCACTAGCTTGAGTGTCCTGCTGGGTTGGCACAAAGGAGGTGAGCCTTTGAGGCTCACCGCCAGGTGTGACAATTCCTGCCTGGGGGAGGTGTTAGCATCTCCACCCAGTGCAGGCTTTGTTACTGGCCTCAGAGTGACAAAGGCACTCTCCCCATGGGGCCAGCAACATGTCTCGGTTTGTGGCAGGCTGCTAAAACTAGTCAGCCTACACAGATAGTCGGTTAAGTTTCAGGGGGCACCTCTAAGGTGCCCTCTGGGGTGTATTTTACAATAAAATGTACACTGGCATCAGTGTGCATTTATTGTGCTGAGAAGTTTGATACCAAACTTCCCAGTTTTCAGTGTAGCCGTTATGGTGCTGTGGAGTTCGTGTTTGACAAACTCCCAGACCATATACTCTTATGGCTACCCTGCACTTACAATGTCTAAGGTTTTGTTTAGACACTGTAGGGGTACCATGCTCATGCACTGGTACCCTCACCTATGGTATAGTGCACCCTGCCTTAGGGCTGTAAGGCCTGCTAGAGGGGTGTCTTACCTATACTGCATAGGCAGTGAGAGGCTGGCATGGCACCCTGAGGGGAGTGCCATGTCGACTTACTCGTTTTGTCCTCACTAGCACACACAAGCTGGCAAGCAGAGTGTCTGTGCTTAGTGAGAGGTCTCCAGGGTGGCATAAGACATGCTGCAGCCCTTAGAGACCTTCCTTGGCATCAGGGCCCTTGGTACTAGAAGTACCAGTTACAAGGGACTTATCTGGATGCCAGGGTCTGCCAATTGTGGATACAAAAGTACAGGTTAGGGAAAGGACACTGGTGCTGGGGCCTGGTTAGCAGGCCTCAGCACACTTTCAATTGTAAACATAGCATCAGCAAAGGCAAAAAGTCAGGGGGCAACCATGCCAAGGAGGCATTTCCTTACACAACCCCCCCCCAAACGAAAGAGGATGAGACTAACCTTTCCCAAGAGAGTCTTCATTTTCTAAGTGGAAGAACCTGGAAAGGCCATCTGCATTGGCATGGGCAGTCCCAGGTCTGTGTTCCACTATAAAGTCCATTCCCTGTAGGGAGATGGACCACCTCAACAGTTTAGGATTTTCACCTTTCATTTGCATCAGCCATTTGAGAGGTCTGTGGTCAGTTTGAACTAGGAAGTGAGTCCCAAAGAGGTATGGTCTCAGCTTCTTCAGGGACCAAACCACAGCAAAGGCCTCCCTCTCAATGGCACTCCAACGCTGCTCCCTGGGGAGTAACCTCCTGCTAATGAAAGCAACAGGCTGGTCAAGGCCATCATCATTTGTTTGGGACAAAACTGCCCCTATCCCATGTTCAGAGGCATCAGTCTGCACAATGAACTGCTTAGAATAATCTGGAGCTTTTAGAACTGGTGCTGAGCACATTGCCTGTTTCAGGGTGTCAAAGGCCTGTTGGCATTCCACAGTCCAGTTCACTTTCTTGGGCATTTTCTTGGAGGTGAGTTCAGTGAGGGCTGTCACAATGGATCCATATCCCTTCACAAACCTCCTGTAATACCCAGTCAAGCCAAGGAATGCCCTGACTTGAGTCTGGGTTTTTGAAGCTACCCAGTCCAGAATAGTCTGGATCTTGGGTTGGAGTGGCTGAACTTGGCCTCCACCTACAAGGTGGCCCAAGTAAACCACAGTTCCCTGCCCTATCTGGCATTTGGATGCCTTGATAGAGAGGCCTGCAGATTGCAGAGCCTTCAAAACCTTCTTCAGGTGGACCAGGTGATCCTGCCAGGTGGAGCTAAAGACAGCAATATCATCAAGATAAGCTGTGCTAAAGGACTCCAAGCCAGCAAGGACTTGATTCACCAACCTTTGGAAGGTGGCAGGGGCATTCTTTAAACCAAAGGGCATAACAGTAAACTGATAATGCCCATCAGGTGTGGAGAATGCTGTTTTCTCTTTTGCTCCAGGTGCCATTTTTATTTGCCAGTACCCTGCTGTCAAGTCAAAGGTACTTAAGAATTTGGCAGCACCTAATTTGTCTATGAGCTCATCAGCTCTTGGAATTGGATGAGCATCTGTCTTGGTGACAGAATTGAGCCCTCTGTAGTCCACACAAAACCTCATCTCTTTCTTTCCATCTTTGGTGTGAGGTTTGGGGACTAAGACCACTGGGCTAGCCCAGGGGCTGTCAGAGCGCTCAATTACTCCCAATTCCAGCATCTTGTGGACTTCCACCTTGATGCTTTCCTTAACATGGTCAGATTGTCTAAAGATTTTGTTCTTGACAGGCATGCTGTCTCCTGTGTCCACATCATGGGTACACAGGTGTGTCTGACCAGGGGTTAAGGAGAAGAGTTCAGGAAACTGTTGTAGGACTCTCCTACAATCAGCTTGCTGTTGGCCAGAGAGGGTGTCTGAGTAGATCACTCCATCTACTGTACCATCTTTTGGGTCTGATGACAGAAGATCAGGGAGAGGTTCACTCTCTGCCTCCTGATCCTCATCTGTTACCATCAACAGATTGACATCAGCCCTGTCGTGGAAGAGCTTAAGGCGGTTTACATGGATCACCCTCTTGGGGCTCCTGCTTGTGCCCAGGTCCACCAAGTAGGTGACCTGACTCTTCCTCTCTAGTACTGGGTAAGGGCCACTCCATTTGTCCTGGAGTGCCCTGGGAGCCACAGGCTCCAGGACCCAGACTTTCTGCCCTGGTTGGAACTCAACCAGTGCAGCCTTTTGGTCATACCAAAACTTCTGGAGCTGTTGGCTGGCCTCAAGGTTTTTGGTTGCCTTTTCCATGTACTCTGCCATTCTAGAGCGAAGGCCAAGTACATAGTCCACTATGTCCTGTTTAGGCTCATGGAGAGGTCTCTCCCAGCCTTCTTTAACCAGGGCAAGTGGTCCCCTTACAGGATGACCAAACAGAAGTTCAAAGGGTGAGAATCCTACTCCCTTCTGTGGTACCTCTCTGTAAGCGAAAAGCAGGCATGGCAAGAGGACATCCCATCTCCTTTTGAGTTTTTCTGGGAGCCCCATGATCATGCCTTTTAATGTCTTGTTGAATCTCTCAACCAAGCCATTAGTTTGTGGATGGTATGGTGTAGTGAATTTATAAGTCACTCCACACTCATTCCACATGTGCTTTAGGTATGCTGACATGAAGTTGGTACCTCTGTCAGACACCACCTCCTTAGGGAAACCCACTCTGGTAAAGATACCAATGAGGGCCTTGGCTACTGCAGGGGCAGTAGTCGACCTAAGGGGAATAGCTTCAGGATACCTGGTAGCATGATCCACTACTACCAGGATATACATATTTCCTGAGGCTGTGGGAGGTTCTAGTGGACCAACTATGTCCACACCCACTCTTTCAAAGGGAACCCCCACCACTGGAAGTGGAATGAGGGGGGCCTTTGGATGCCCACCTGTCTTACCACTGGCTTGACAGGTGGGGCAGGAGAGGCAAAACTCCTTAACCATGTTGGACATATTGGGCCAGTAGAAGTGGTTGACTAACCTCTCCCACGTCTTGGTTTGTCCCAAATGTCCAGCAAGGGGAATGTCATGGGCCAATGTTAGGATGAACTCTCTGAACAGCTGAGGCACTACCACTCTCCTAGTGGCACCAGGTTTGGGGTCTCTGGCCTCAGTGTACAGGAGTCCATCTTCCCAATAGACCCTATGCGTTCCATTTTTCTTGCCTTTGGACTCTTCAGCAGCTTGCTGCCTAAGGCCTTCAAGAGAGGGACAGGTTTCTTGTCCCTTACACAGCTCCTCCCTTGAGGGTCCCCCTGGGCCTAAGAGCTCAACCTGATAAGGTTCAAGCTCCAAAGGCTCAGTTCCCTCAGAGGGCAGAACTTCTTCCTGAGAAGAGAGGTTCCCTTTCTTTTGCTGTGTTGCAGTTGGTTTCCCAACTGACTTTCCTGTTCTCTTGGTAGGCTGGGCCATTCTTCCAGACTCCAGCTCTACTTGTTCACCCTGTGCCTTGCATTGTGCTCTTGTTTTCACACACACCAGTTCAGGGATGCCCAGCATTGCTGCATGGGTTTTTAGCTCTACCTCAGCCCATGCTGAGGACTCCAGGTCATTTCCAAGCAGACAGTCCACTGGGATATTTGAGGAGACCACCACCTGTTTCAGGCCATTGACCCCTCCCCATTCTAAAGTAACCATTGCCATGGGATGTACTTTTCTCTGATTGTCAGCGTTGGTGACTGTGTAAGTTTTTCCAGTCAGGTATTGGCCAGGGGAAACCAGTTTCTCTGTCACCATGGTGACACTGGCACCTGTATCCCTCAGGCCCTCTATTCTAGTCCCATTAATTAAGAGTTGCTGTCTGTATTTTTGCATGTTAGGCGGCCAGACAGCTAGTGTGGCTAAATCCACCCCACCCTCAGAAACTAGAATAGCTTCAGTGTGGACCCTGATTTGCTCTGGGCACACTGTTGATCCCACTTGGAGACTAGCCATACCAGTGTTACCTGGATGGGAGTTTGGAGTGGAACCTTTCTTGGGACAGGCCTTGTCTCCAGTTTGGTGTCCATGCTGTTTACAGCTATGACACCAGGCCTTTTTGGGATCAAAGTTTTTACCCTTGTACCCATTGTTTTGTGAAGAGGCTCTGGGCCCACCCTCCTGTGCAGGTTTTTGGGGGCCTGTAGAAGACTCTTTACTATTTTTAGTTTTGGTTGTCTCATCACCCTTCCCCTGGGGAGTCTTTGTGACCCCTTTCTTTTGGTCACCCCCTGTTGAAGTCTTGGGCACCCTTGTCTTGACCCAATGGTCCGCCTTCTTTCCCAATTCTTGGGGAGAAATTGGTCCTAGGTCTACCAGATGCTGATGCAGTTTATCATTGAAACAATTACTCAATAGGTGTTCTTTCACAAATAAATTGTACAGCCCATCATAATTATTTACACCACTGCCTTGAATCCAACCATCTAGTGTTTTCACTGAGTAGTCAACAAAGTCAACCCAGGTCTGGCTCGAGGATTTTTGAGCCCCCCTGAACCTAATCCTGTACTCCTCAGTGGAGAATCCAAAGCCCTCAATCAGGGTACCCTTCATGAGGTCATAAGATTCTGCATCTTTTCCAGAGAGTGTTAGGAGTCTATCCCTACACTTTCCAGTGAACATTTCCCAAAGGAGAGCACCCCAGTGAGATCTGTTCACTTTTCTGGTTACACAAGCCCTCTCAAAAGCTGTGAACCACTTGGTGATGTCATCACCATCTTCAAATTTTGTCACAATCCCTTTGGGGATTTTTAACATGTCAGGAGAATCTCTGACCCTATTTATATTGCTGCCACCATTGATGGGTCCTAGGCCCATCTCTTGTCTTTCCCTTTCTATGGCTAGGAGCTGTCTCTCTAAAGCCAATCTTTTGGCCATCCTGGCTAACAGGAGGTCATCTTCACTGAGAGCATCCTCAGTGATTTCAGAAATGTGGGACCCTCCTGTGAGGGACTCACTATTTCTGACTAACACAGTTGGAGACAGGACTTGAGGGGTCCTGTTCTCCCTATTTAGGACTGGAGGAGGGACATTGGCCTCCAAGTCACTAATTTCTTCCTCTGTGAGGTCATCATCAGAGGGGTTGGCTTTTTCAAACTCTGCCAACAGCTCCTGGAGCTGAATTTTGGTAGGTCTGGAGCCAATGGTTATTTTCTTTATATTACAGAGAGACCTTAGCTCCCTCATCTTAAGATGGAGATAAGGTGTGGTGTCGAGTTCCACCACCTGCATCTCTGTATCAGACATTATTCTGCTAAGAGTTGGAATACTTTTTTAAGAATCTAAAACTGTTTCTAGAATCTAATTCAAACTTTTAACAAACTTTTAACTCTAAAAGACAATGCTAAACAGGCACTTAACACACAAGGCCCTAGCAGGACTTTTAAGAATTTAGAAAAATTTCAAATTGCAAAAATGAATTTCTAATGACAATTTTGGAATTTGTCGTGTGATCAGGTATTGGCCGAGTAGTCCAGCAAATGCAAAGTCTTGTACCCCACCGCTGATCCACCAATGTAGGAAGTTGGCTCTGTATGTGCTATTTCAAAGTAAGGAATAGCATGCACAGAGTCCAAGGGTTCCCCTTAGAGGTAAGATAGTGGCAAAAAGAGATAATACTAATGCTCTATTTTGTGGTAGTGTGGTCGAGCAGTAGGCTTATCCAAGGAGTAGTGTTAAGCATTTGTTGTACATACACATAGACAATAAATGAGGTACACACACTCAGAGACAAATCCAGCCAATAGGTTTTTATATAGAAAAATATCTTTTCTTAGTTTATTTTAAGAACCACAGGTTCAAATTCTACATGTAATATCTCATTCGAAAGGTATTGCAGGTAAGTACTTTAGGAACTTCAAATTATCAAAATTGCATGTATACTTTTCAAGTTATTCACAAATAGCTGTTTTAAAAGTGGACACTTAGTGCAATTTTCACAGTTCCTAGGGGAGGTAAGTATTTGTTAGGTTAACCAGGTAAGTAAGACACTTACAGGGCTTAGTTCTTGGTCCAAGGTAGCCCACCGTTGGGGGTTCAGAGCAACCCCAAAGTCACCACACCAGCAGCTCAGGGCCGGTCAGGTGCAGAGTTCAAAGTGGTGCCCAAAACACATAGGCTAGAATGGAGAGAAGGGGGTGCCCCGGTTCCGGTCTGCTTGCAGGTAAGTACCCGCGTCTTCGGAGGGCAGACCAGGGGGGTTTTGTAGGGCACCGGGGGGGACACAAGCCCACACAGAAATTTCACCCTCAGCAGCGCGGGGGCGGCCGGGTGCAGTGTAGAAACAAGCGTCGGGTTTGTAATGGAAGTCAATGGGAGATCTAGGGATCTCTTCAGCGCTGCAGGCAGGCAAGGGGGGGGTTCCTCTGGGAAACCTCCACTTGGTCAAGGGAGAGGGACTCCTGGGGGTCGCTCCTCCAGTGAAAGTCCGGTCCTTCAGGTCCTGGGGGCTGCGGGTGCAGGGTCTCTCCCAGGCGTTGGGACTTAGGATTCAAAGAGTCGCGGTCAGGGGAAGCCTCGGGATTCCCTCTGCAGGCGGCGCTGTGGGAGCTCAGGGGGGACAGGTTTTTGTACTCACAGTCTTAGAGTAGTCCTGGGGTCCCTCCTGAGGTGTTGGATCGCCACCAGCCGAGTCGGGGTCGCCGGGTGCAGTGTTGCAAGTCTCACGCTTCTTGCGGGGAGCTTGCAGGGTTCTTTAAAGCTGCTGGAAACAAAGTTGCAGCTTTTCTTGGAGCAGGTCCGCTGTCCTCGGGAGTTTCTTGTCTTTTCGAAGCAGGGGCAGTCCTCAGAGGATGTCGAGGTCGCTGGTCCCTTTGGAAGGCGTCGCTGGAGCAGGATCTTTGGAAGGCAGGAGACAGGCCGGTGAGTTTCTGGAGCCAAGGCAGTTGTCGTCTTCTGGTCTTCCTCTGCAGGGGTTTTCAGCTAGGCAGTCCTTCTTCTTGTAGTTACAGGAATCTAATTTTCTAGGGTTCAGGGTAGCCCTTAAATACTAAATTTAAGGGCGTGTTTAGGTCTGGGGGGTTAGTAGCCAATGGCTACTAGCCCTGAGGGTGGGTACACCCTCTTTGTGCCTCCTCCCAAGGGGAGGGGGTCACAATCCTAACCCTATTGGGGGAATCCTCCATCTGCAAGATGGAGGATTTCTAAAAGTTAGAGTCACTTCAGCTCAGGACACCTTAGGGGCTGTCCTGACTGGCCAGTGACTCCTCCTTGTTTTTCTCATTATTTTCTCCGGCCTTGCCGCCAAAAGTGGGGCCTGGCCGGAGGGGGCGGGCAACTCCACTAGCTGGAGTGTCCTGCTGGGTTGGCACAAAGGAGGTGAGCCTTTGAGGCTCACCGCCAGGTGTGACAATTCCTGCCTGGGGGAGGTGTTAGCATCTCCACCCAGTGCAGGCTTTGTTACTGGCCTCAGAGTGACAAAGGCACTCTCCCCATGGGGCCAGCAACATGTCTCGGTTTGTGGCAGGCTGCTAAAACTAGTCAGCCTACACAGATAGTCGGTTAAGTTTCAGGGGGCACCTCTAAGGTGTCCTCTGGGGTGTATTTTACAATAAAATGTACACTGGCATCAGTGTGCATTTATTGTGCTGAGAAGTTTGATACCAAACTTCCCAGTTTTCAGTGTAGCCGTTATGGTGCTGTGGAGTTCGTGTTTGACAAACTCCCAGACCATATACTCTTATGGCTACCCTGCACTTACAATGTCTAAGGTTTTGTTTAGACACTGTAGGGGTACCATGCTCATGCACTGGTACCCTCACCTATGGTATAGTGCACCCTGCCTTAGGGCTGTAAGGCCTGCTAGAGGGGTGTCTTACCTATACTGCATAGGCAGTGAGAGGCTGGCATGGCACCCTGAGGGGAGTGCCATGTCGACTTACTCGTTTTGTCCTCACTAGCACACACAAGCTGGCAAGCAGAGTGTCTGTGCTTAGTGAGAGGTCTCCAGGGTGGCATAAGACATGCTGCAGCCCTTAGAGACCTTCCTTGGCATCAGGGCCCTTGGTACTAGAAGTACCAGTTACAAGGGACTTATCTGGATGCCAGAGTCTGCCAATTGTGGATACAAAAGTACAGGTTAGGGAAAGAACACTGGTGCTGGGGCCTGGTTAGCAGGCCTCAGCACACTTTCAATTGTAAACATAGCATCAGCAAAGGCAAAAAGTCAGGGGGCAACCATGCCAAGGAGGCATTTCCTTACATAGAGCATTAGTATTATCTCTTTTTACCACTATTTTACCTCTAAGGGGAACCCTTGGACTCTGTGCATGCTATTCCTTACTTTGAAATAGCACATACAGAGCCAACTTCCTACATTGGTGGATCAGCGGTGGGGTACAAGACTTTGCATTTGCTGGACTACTCAGCCAATACCTGATCACACGACAAATTCCAAAATTGTCATTAGAAATTCATTTTTGCAATTTGAAATTTTTCTAAATTCTTAAAAGTCCTGCTAGGGCCTTGTGTGTTAAGTCCCTGTTTAGCATTTTCTTTTAGAGTTTAAAAGTTTGTTAAAAGTTTGAAATTAAATTCTAGAAACAGTGTTAGATTCTTTAAAAAGTCTTCCAACTTTTAGCAAAATAATGTCTGATACAGAGATGAATGTGGTGGAACTCGACACCACACCTTACCTCCATCTTAAGATGAGGGAGCTAAGGTCTCTCTGTAATATCAAAAAAATAACCATTGGCTCCAGACCTACCAAAATTCAGCTCCAGGAGCTTTTGGCAGAGTTTGAAAAAGCCAACCCCTCTGATGATGACATCACAGAGGAAGAAATTAGTGACTTGGAGGCCAATGTCCCTCCTCCAGTCCTAAATAGGGAGAACAGGACCCCTCAAGTCCTGTCTCCAACTGTGTTAGTCAGAAATGGTGAGTCCCTCACAGGAGGGTCCCACATTTCTGAAATCACTGAGGATGCTCTCAGTGAAGATGACCTCCTGTTAGCCAGGATGGCCAAAAGATTGGCTTTAGAGAGACAGCTCCTAGCCATAGAAAGGGAAAGAAAAGAGATGGGCCTAGGTCCCATCGATGGTGGCAGCAACTTAAATAGGGTCAGAGATTCTCCTGACATCCTAAAAATCCCCAAAGGGATTGTAACAAAATATGAAGATGGTGATGACATCACCAAATGGTTCACAGCTTTTGAGAGGGCTTGTGTAACCAGAAAAGTAAACAGATCTCACTGGGGTGCTCTCCTTTGGGAAATGTTCACTGGAAAGTGTAGGGATAGACTCCTCACACTCTCTGGAAAAGATGCAGAATCTTATGACCTCATGAAGGGTACCCTGATTGAGGGCTTTGGATTCTCCACTGAGGAGTATAGAATTAGATTCAGGGGGGCTCAAAAATCCTCGAGCCAGACCTGGGTTGATTTTGTAGACTACTCAGTAAAAACACTAGATGGTTGGTTAACTGGAAATGAAGTGTGTGACTATGTTGGGCTTTATAATTTGTTTATGAAAGAACACATTTTAAGTAACTGCTTCAATGAAAAGTTGCATCAGTATCTGGTAGACCTAGGTCCAATTTCTCCCCAAGAATTGGGAAAGAAGGCAGACCACTGGGTCAAGACTAGGGTAACCAAAACTTCCACTGGGGGTGACCAAAAGAAAGGGGTTACAAAAACTCCCCAGGAGAAAGTGGGTGACACTAGAATCAAAGAAAAAGAGTCCTCTGTTGGCCCCCAAAAACCAGAACAGGTGGGTGGGCCCCAAGACACAACCCAAAACAAAGGTGGGTACCAGGGTAAGAACTGGGATGCCACTAAGGCATGGTGCCACAACTGTAAACAGTCTGGGCACCACACCAAGGACACTTCTTGTCCCAAAAACAAACCCCAGAACAAAATTCCAGGGGTAACCAGTGTAGCCATGGGAGATGACTCCTCAGATGAGGAGGTCTTCATAGCCTTCAACTGGAAACAGGGCCCAACAGGTGAGTTGGAGATTCCAGAGGGAAGTAGACACTTCCACCACCTACTGGTGAATGGAATCCCAACCACTGCCCTGAGGGACACTTGTGCCAGTCACACTATTGTGCATGACAGGCTGGTGCTCTCAAACCAGTACATCCCAGGTGAGACTGCCAGGGTAAGAGTTAGCCTAGACAGGGTCACTAAGAGGCCTGTGGCTTTAGTGCCCATAGAAGTGGGTGGCACTCTTAGCTGGAGAAGGGTAGTAGTCAGTACAGACCTCCCCCTTGATTGTCTCCTTGGAAATGACTACCCAGAGGTTAGTCAGAGCCCAAGAGAGGAACTGGTCCAGTGCCAGTCCTCTCCCAAGGATTCTGGAAGTCCTGCCTCTGCAGTAAATGCCAGCAGGCCCCAGAAGAAGAAGAAAAGAAAACAGAGTAGGAAGGGTGGACAACCTTTAGCCAAGGTTACAGCAAACCAAGGAGATTCTGCTCCAGTAGGGGAGAACTCCAAAAATGGCCCTGATAAAGTCCAACCTGACCCACAAGAAGTCCTGGCTAGTCAGGCAACTGTTAAACCTGAGTGGGTGGCTCCTCAGCTAACAGAAGAAAGAGTGGAAGAAGGGTGTTTACTACAAGATGTGGTAACCCCCCACTCTAATACAGCAGACAGGCAACCTGAACCCAAAGAGGCCTGTAACTTAGCCCCTTCCCTTTTAGGTGAAGAGCTAAAGGTGTGGTTCTGGGCACTGACAGCTGTCAGTGGCCTCTGCTGGGTGTTAGCCTTTATGGCTGCACTATCCTTAGCATGGTGGTCTGACCCCATGCCAAATAGCAAGTTAGGCCCCCTGACCCTATTAGTCATTGTGGGGTTACTCCAGCTCTGGGTAACCTCTCTGGGTAGGCTAGGGGTAACCCTGGCCAAGATAAGGTTAGCAGAGGTGGATACCTCTAAGACCAAAATAGAAAGAATGGGTGGAGACATTGAAGAGGCAGACAAGAGGCAATTCAGACTAGGTCCTATCACTGTGGAAGTAGGTCAGTTCCCCAAAGGGAATGACCTGAACAGAAGGATGTAAGGCAGAGTAGGCCCTGCAACTAACCAGCCTATTTCTCCTACTCTTCCTTGCCTGACAGACTAGGAAGACTCTCCCAGCTTGGGCGGAGTCTCCTGGCCTGTGGGCTGGGGGGGGCTTGTGTAAAGAAATGGCTCCCTGTTGCAGTTACCCCCCACTTTTTGCCTGATACTGATGCTGACTTGACTGAGAAGAGTGCTGGGACCCTGCTAACCAGGCCCCAGCACCAGTGTTCCTTCACCTAAAATGTACCATTGTATCCACAATTGGCACACCCTGGCATTCAGATAAGTCCCTTGTAACTGGTACTTCTAGTACCAAGGGCCCTGATGCCAAGGAAGGTCTCTAAGGGCTGCAGCATGTCTTATGCCACCCTAGAGACCCCTCACTCAGCACAGACACACTGCTTACAAGCCTGTGTGTGCTAGTGAGAACACAATGAGTAAGTCGACATGGCACTCCCCTCAGGGTGCCATGCCAGCCTCTCACTGCCTATGCAGTATAGGTAAGACACCCCTCTAGCAGGCCTTACAGCCCTAAGGCAGGGTGCACTATACCATAGGTGAGGGTACCAGTGCATGAGCATAGTACCCCTACAGTGTCTAAACAAAACCTTAGACATTGTAAGTGCAGGGTAGCCATAAGAGTATATGGTCTGGGAGTCTGTCAAACACGAACTCCACAGCACCATAATGGCTACACTGAAAACTGGGAAGTTTGGTATCAAACTTCTCAGCACAATAAATGCACACTGATGCCAGTGTACATTTTATTGTAAAATACACCACAGAGGGCACCTTAGAGGTGCCCCCTGAAACTTAACCGACTGTCTGTGTAGGCTGACTAGTTCCAGCAGCCTGCCACACCAGAGACATGTTGCTGGCCCCATGGGGAGAGTGCCTTTGTCACTCTGAGGCCAGTAACAAAGCCTGCACTGGGTGGAGATGCTAACACCTCCCCCAGGCAGGAGCTGTAACACCTGGCGGTGAGCCTCAAAGGCTCACCCCTTTGTCACAGCCCAGCAGGGCACTCCCGCTTAGTGGAGTTGCCCGCCCCCTCCGGCCACGGCCCCCACTTTTGGCGGCAAGGCTGGAGGGAACAAAGAAAGCAACAAGGAGGAGTCACTGGCCAGTCAGGACAGCCCCTAAGGTGTCCTGAGCTGAGGTGACTCTGACTTTTAGAAATCCTCCATCTTGCAGATGGAGGATTCCCCCAATAGGGTTAGGATTGTGACCCCCTCCCCTTGGGAGGAGGCACAAAGAGGGTGTACCCACCCTCAGGGCTAGTAGCCATTGGCTACTAACCCCCCAGACCTAAACACGCCCTTAAATTTAGTATTTAAGGGCTACCCTGAACCCTAGAAAATTAGATTCCTGCAACTACAAGAAGAAGGACTGCCTAGCTGAAAACCCCTGCAGCGGAAGACCAGAAGACGACAACTGCCTTGGCTCCAGAAACTCACCGGCCTGTCTCCTGCCTTCCAAAGATCCTGCTCCAGCGACGCCTTCCAAAGGGACCAGCGACCTCGACATCCTCTGAGGACTGCCCCTGCTTCGAAAAGACAAGAAACTCCCGAGGACAGCGGACCTGCTCCAAGAAAGGCTGCAACTTTGTTTCCAGCAGCCTTGAAAGAACCCTGCAAGCTCCCCGCAAGAAGCGTGAGACTTGCAACACTGCACCCGGCGACCCCGACTCGGCTGGTGGAGATCCAACACCTCAGGAGGGACCCCAGGACTACTCTGATACTGTGAGTACCAAAACCTGTCCCCCCTGAGCCCCCACAGCGCCGCCTGCAGAGGGAATCCCGAGGCTTCCCCTGACCGCGACTCTTTGAATCCAAAATCCCGACGCCTGGGAGAGACCCTGCACCCGCAGCCCCCAGGACCTGAAGGACTGGACTTTCACTGGAGAAGTGACCCCCAGGAGTCCCTCTCCCTTGCCCAAGTGGAGGTTTCCCCGAGGAACCCCCCCCCTTGCCTGCCTGCCGCGCTGAAGAGATCCCGAGATCTCTCATAGACTAACATTGCGAACCCGACGCTTGTTTCTACACTGCACCCGGCCGCCCCCGCGCCGCTGAGGGTGAAATTTCTTTGTGGGCTTGTGTCCCCCCCGGTGCCCTACAAAATCCCCCTGGTCTGCCCTCCGAAGGCGCGGGTACTTACCTGCAAGCAGACCGGAACCGGGGCACCCCCTTCTCTCCACTCTAGCCTATGTGTTTTGGGCACCACTTTGAACTCTGCACCTGACCGGCCCTGAGCTACTGGTGTGGTGACTTTGGGGTTGCTCTGAACCCCCAACGGTGGGCTACCTTGGACCAAGAACTGAACCCTGTAAGTGTCCTACTTACCTGGTAAAACTAACAAAAACTTACCTCCCCCAGGAACTGTGAAAATTGCACTGTGTCCACTTTTAAAACAGCTATTTGTCAATAACTTGAAAAGTATACATGCAATTTTTATGATTTAAAGTTCCTAAAGTACTTACCTGCAATACCTTTCGAATGAGATATTACATGTAGAATTTGAACCTGTGGTTCTTAAAATAAACTAATAAAAGATATTTTTCTATAACAAAACCTATTGGCTGGATTTGTCTCTGAGTGTGTGTACCTCATTTATTGTCTATGTGTATGTACAACAAATGCTTAACACTACTCCTTGGATAAGCCTACTGCTCGACCACACTACCACAAAATAGAGCATTAGTATTATCTCTTTTTACCACTATTTTACCTCTAAGGGGAACCCTTGGACTCTGTGCATGCTATTCCTTACTTTGAAATAGCACATACAGAGCCAACTTCCTACAGTCACACTGCACCTGGACTGGTACAGCCCAGGCCCACTGAAACAAAGGACGAAGCCCAGACCTCTGGAGCCCACCTAGGAGAGACGCGCCTTTGAAATTTTAGGTGGAAGGGATCAGGGCGCTGTATCAGATATGGGCAAAGCTGAGTCCCGCAGAGGAGCCTCCATCTTCCATTGTCCTGAATGCTATGCATGGAGGTTGGGACAAGGGTGGAGGGATGATGTGGCACCCCATGATTGACCAGGGGGGGGCTGATGTATAGGACTTTCTAAACCCACTTAAACACCTCTCCAAAAGGAGAGACAGATGAGAAGACTTGGACCTGGGAGCGACAATCTCAAAAGCCTGCCTGGGAAGAAGGAGAAGCCACTTGAATGCCCTGCAAGGACAAACTAAGGACTTTACCTCCAGCTGACTGCCAGGGCTAGGATGAGCATCTCCAGGGTCAGTGGTGCTGCCTTACCCTTATGTCCCCTGAGAATCATTTGGGGGCATGGAACTGCTGGAGAATCCTGAATGGTTCCTCGAATGCTTCTTAAGACTGGCCCTTGACTCTGCTGCTGACACTAGTGCCCTGCAAGACTTTGAGGAGGCCTAGTGCATGGGAGGGTGTTTGGCTTGCTGGCTGTGAAAGACACCCCGTCAGCCGAAAAGAGCTCCAGGTGTTGAGGCAGAGGACACATCTGGGGCACAGGGCAGAAAACACCGAGCTACCTCACGCAAAGCATCATTTAGAGGTCAGAAGACCTGAAATGGCTCTTAGAGGCTAGGGATGGCTGCCACGAGCAAAAAAAGCCAAAGATATAGAAATGTAGACATTGTTTCACGGAAGAAAGCTGACCACATGCTTGACACTCTGCCAGACCCCACTACCCCAGCCCAGGTTTGTCACTCAGAGACTCCATCTCTTTGGGGACCTTTACACAAAGAAGACCTCTAGGGCCTGAGGAGGATCCCACTTGGAGTGCCATCCTGGTCCAGCATTGTTGCACTCAGGGTGTCCCAAGCCCCGGGAGCAATCTGGGCAGACAGAAGAGCAATGGTTGACTGCTGCGTTGGACAATAAAAGTGGACCAGAAATAAGTGAGCCAACTGGCATCGTAAGGACCTTGGGGAGCTGGGGGACATTCCCTATGGCCCACACCCTAATACAAGGCATGAGGATGGCTAGGGTAGGAGTGGTGCACCAACCAAACAAGCAAAAAAACAACGGGGGAAGACCATGAACAAAGTAACAGAGCTGCTAATCTAAAATTCATAAAACTAGCTATGTAGCGCCCAAAATACCCTACGAAGGCGAATTTGCATATTCCTTTTTTTTCTGTGGTGCCCAAACATGGGATAGGGCATCACCAATATTTGAAAAATGTGTCATAGGGGGCTGCAGCAATCGCCCAGGAATTATACACAAAAGCTTAATGTAAGCATCCTAGGCCCTTTAAGGATAACCACTGGAGAGGCTTATCATTACTTTAAGCACTCGAATTGAGCTTTTACTGTTTTTCTATGGAGTGTGGGAACCCTTCTTGGTTTGTCCTATGGCTGCATTCAGTGGCCTGTTGTGTGCAAAACAGACTGACAGTGGTTTTGAATTTAAAATAATGTATTGATAAAGTTTGTGATGAACAGTGCTATGTTTACCAATAAAGTTAATGCTTTTGAGTATATACAATTTTGAATCATGACGTGTGACTGTTTTTATTAATCTGGTGTCACCATGACAAAGCCTGAAGGCCTGC